>NC_042616.1:244791140-245108390 GCF_901001135.1 Rhinatrema bivittatum | reverse complement strand
ATGCCGGCCAAGGCCATGTGGTATCCGCTCGTTGTGGTGCGGTTGCTTCTAATTGGGCGTTTTTTTCCTGTCAATTGTGGTTTTTTTTGGGCTTGGTGGGTAGGACTTCTGCTCTGCTGTTGCCGATGAGGCCTTGTTCCATCTCAAGGTGCACCCAGAGCTGCAAATGTTCACAGGAGCACGGAGGCAGCCCCGGCACGGCATTGCAGCAAGCAACAGCATCACTGGTGACCAAGGAAGCTTCTGCGCAGCAGCAGAAAGGGAGTGTAGCACTCAGCTGGCTACAGCAAGGTATCAGGAGGGGAGGAATGAGTATGCTGGGAGGGGGAAATGAGTGTTTGGGGGCCAGATATGTGCACTGAGGGGGTGGGATGGGGGAATCCTCTCCCCTCCTCCCTTCCTGCAAGCCAAAGATGTCAACTTGAATGGTGAGTACAGTATGAAATTGCTGTTTCTGGTAGGCCAGGCACATTTTATAACTTTTTGGTGAGTACAATAGGAAAGTTATTGGTGTTTCTGGCAAATTAGACATATTGTTCAACCCTTTTTTATTATAAAAAAAAGTTAGGTAAGGGGTGCTTTGGGAGGTTCGGAACGCATTATGGGTATTTCCATTATTTCTTATGGGAAAAATAGTCTTGACTTGCAACCAACCTGAGTTACAACCAGCCCTCGCGAACGAATTGAGTTCATAAGTCAAGGGTCCACTGTATTCTTTTTTTCCTAATGGTTGATGATTCACCTGCTACTGAGAATTTCCAGCATTCTGAGCCATGGCTTATTGCCTGTGACTGTGCGCTCATAGTTGCCTGTATCCTCCACTTTTCTTTTTGGCTGTGTGGTTCTGGTGTTGGTGTGCCAGCTGCCTCTCCTTACTCCCCCTGTCCCCCAGTAGTTTTTCTGGTAAGTGTGGTGTTCTTTACATTCTTTTTGCTTTCCCTATGTCTAGTGGGTTTTGTGTCTTTTGGGGTCTCACCTCTTGACTCTGATGGGAGGTATCTACCCTCCGTCACAGTCAATGGGAGAACAGGGGTCTGGGTTCTGGATAACGGTGGGTTGGGTCCCCACTTGGTATGGTAAGGGGCGGCGTCCTCGGTTGGAAAAGGTGAGGTTTGTGTCCCTGTCTTGGTGCTCCTGGTAATTGGTATCTCCCCCACCAGCTGGCACAGGGGCATTACAAGTCCCTCCTGGGGAGGGGGAGAAGTGCTTGGAGAGGGTGGTCCCCAGGTTGGGTAATAGACACTTGGCAATGTATCTCGGAAATATTCTGTCTTCAAAACTTTCTGTGGTTGTCTTACTTGTGTCTAGTGTTTTGTAGTATGTCAAAGAGGGAAAAAAGAAAGCCAGACAGGGAAAAATAAGACTCCTGGTTTACCTTTGCCAGTTGGTGATATAGGGGACTACTGTGTGGAAATGAAAGTGTGGCTGAGACATGATAGAGGGAATGCTTGTGATTTAGATTTTTGGTTTGTTATGGGTTACAGCTTTTCTATGCCTGTACCTGAGCCACCTGTTAATACAACAGCCAGATGGTTGTGGCACCACTATGAACCCACCGATGTTACTTACTTGAAGAGATGACATTCTAGTACTAAAGATGTAGTTTCCCCTTGAGGGAAAAATGTATACCTGGAGAAGGTTTTGAAAAGAAAGAGGAAAAGTTAGTGCAGGTGAATTGTTAGACTATCAGCATAGGCAGCACAAAATGTTTGTCAAGACTGAAGGTTTGGCTAGAGCTGAGGGACCCTCATGGGGGCAGCAAAGGACATCAGGGAAGAGGAGAAAGGATCTTTCATTTGTACCAGCCACCTCCCCCTCAGGTTGAGCCTTTGGGTTCAGGCGACCAATAGGACTTAGACTGTGGCTGGAATCGAGTGTGCAGACTCGAACTTGGAGACACAGGCTTGAGACAAGGAGTGGATACGAAGGTGAGGCAGGGCTTGGAGACTGAAGCAGTGCAAAGCTGGAGACTGAGGCAAGGCAAAGACTGGATACTGAAGCTTGAGTGTAGATAAGGACTGGAACTGAGGCTTGAGTGCAGGCAAGAATTGGAACTAAAGCTTGAGTGCAGCAAAGACTTGGATGAAGACAAGACAGGACAAGGGCGAGACAAAGACAATATAGAACAAGGAACATAAGGGCCCAAAGGCAGTAATACAGGAAGCCTGTAGGGGCTAGGGAAGGTAAGGCCCCAAGGAACAAGGCAAGGAGAGGCCTAGAGGCTATAGAGCAAGGCAAGGTCTAGATAGGCCAGAAATCAGGGGAAGGTCTAGATAAGCTACAAGACAGGGAAAGGAGTAAGAAGGCCCTTAGGCCACAAGGCAAGGCAAAGAACAAGAAGGCCTGCGATGGCCACAGGGCTAGCAGAAGGCCTGAGAAGGTCACAGGTCTAGGCAAGACTGAGCCAGAAGGCCTGGAGGCCACAGAGCAGGACCAAGCAGGGAGCCACATATACTCGATGACAAGGCATTAGATATTGCAAGAGGCATGAGTCCATGGAGATTATGGCTGGAGTGAGAGTAGGTGTAGTTCTGTGGGGACCTCTGATAGCAGGGAGGCTACATAGCAGGCAGGATCTTAAAAGTACCCCCTTTTAAGCCTCTCCCCCTGGTTCCCACCAGGAAGAAGGATCTTGGGCATCAGCGTTATAGCCAGGATGGAACCGTATACTAAGAGTCATAGGAGACAGGGTCTGATGGAAGTATTTGAAAGTCCACTGAGAATACCTGGGACTGTATTGTCAAACTCTGTGTTTTTTAGGAGCAAATTTGGCGAACTAAAGTCTCTCAAATGCAAGGTTGAGGAAGTGGGACCTCTAAGAAGCAAATTTGTGGGACTGACTGGGACTCCTCTGGGACAGCATGGCTGATTTGGTCCCCTCCTGGGGCAGGATAGCTGAACTGGATCCCTCCTGGGGCGGAATAACTAGACTGAACCCCTCCTGGGGCAGCATTGCCAGACTGGGCCCCTCCTGGAGCGGCATGGCCAGATAGGTTTCCTGCTGGAGTGGCATAGCTGGACAGGACTCCTCCTGGAGCAGCATGGCTTGAGCCACTATGGTAGCTTTCACATCTTGGATCCGATTGTTTAGAGAAGGATCTGGAACAAAATTAAAGACTGGAACAGGGTTAGAATTCTTTTCAGGGAATAAAGACAGACTCCTTACCGGGTCCTTCCCAAGTGAAGATTCCTTGCAGAAGAGTGAGGTAGAAGATTTGGGGTGGAGTTTATGTTTTAGGATAAAGTCTGTTTCAAAATTAGACTCTGGGCAGGTAATTATTCTGGCTGGCTGAAACACTGCTACAGGATCAAAGCTGGGAGTAGCCTGCACTGCTGAAGCAATCTTTAAGACATCATCCATATGGTTAGAATTAATTAAACAAGATGACCCAGCCTAGTGGTAGGAAATGTACAGGTTGCTTTCTGTGGGGCTCGAGCTCTAATTAACCTTGGATTAGCTACAGCTCAAGTTTCAGGTCTCAGGGCATAGCTTTCAGTATTTGTCAACAGAAAGGAAAACCTAGAGTTGGTCCAGTCCTTGTCTAAATTCTGTCCTTGTCCAGCCCTGTCTTTGTCCAGTCCTTGTTCTGTCTTGTGCCACCCAGTCCAGCTCCTTGTCTGTTTCCCGGTCCTTGCCCTTGTCCCTGGTTCAGCCCTGTCTGTATCCAGCCCCTGCCTGACTTCTGTATCTGGTTCCAGCTCTCAGCCAGTCCCTAGTTCCAGGCTCCAGTCTGTGCCCTGTATCCAGCCCCAGTATGTGCCCAGTCCCCGTCTATGCTCTGCATCCTGTGCCCAGCCAGTACCTGGGTCCAGCCTCAGCCAGTACCTGTGTCCAACTCCCAGTCAGGATCTGTGTTCAGCCTGTGCTGTCCCTTAGCTTCCAGCCAGTTCCTGACCCCCAGCTCCTAGCCTGCACAGAAGCTCCCAGTCCATGTCTGCACCATGATGTTCTGCTGGAGAGAAGTCCTAACGGCCTCTGGGATGGGGTGGTCAGGCAGAAGTCCAGCTCTTGTCCTGCACTGCTTCTGCGAGGGTGCTCCCAGACTGCAGCTCACTGTCCCGTGACGTTTCTCTCATTCTTCCAACACAGCAGCACTGAGATCTTCTTTTCCTCATGCTTCCTGAGACACTGGGAGAGTATATCTGAGACACTGGGAGAGTATATCTGCCTGGTTCCTGTGTCTCCCTCCCTGCAACCCCTGGGGGGGGGGGGGGTGTCACAGCTACATCCTCCTGCTTGCCTGGTCACTCTGGAGAAGCCCCAGACAAAGAGCGGTCAGGGTTTTTATAAGCCTCCCCTAAACCATGCCCATGAGGGGCTGTAACAGGCTGTCAGTCAAGCTCACTCACTGGAACCTTCTCAATGTCGCAGCAGCTCAACCCTTTGAGGATTTCCTTTTAGGAGGAAAGCACCATCTTTTTACCACCCATCCTTTGAATATTATATTTTATACACTCTCTGTGGCACACAGGTGCCACGTATGTATTATGGATACATTTTTCTGAACAGAAAACAAAGCAGGCCTTTTCTGAAAGTTGCCTTCACTGTAGGAACGACAGAAGAGACACCTATTTCGTTTGTTGTTATTCTGCCATGGTAAGCGGAGAAGGTGGCACTCTAGGTTTCCAGAGAAGGAATAGTTTGTTCTCAGGGCTGGATTTCTCTTTACTCTTGGACACTGAACTCCAGCAGATGCCTGGGCTCGGTCTGGAGTTTCATTTAATTCCTCTTGCTGGAAGGGATTCTGTCTCCTTGCCAGCCCCCTTCAAGCAGACTATTGGAACTCTGAGAGCCAGGTGAGGCTGGGGTTTGAAGCTGGCAGCCTTTCCCGGCTTCCTGGCCAGCCACGCACCCACTCCCTTAAAGCTGTGCTTCAGTGCCAACTTAAAGATAATATCTCTAGCAGAGCAGGATGCTTTGAGCAGGCCTCAAAATAATAAGTGCAAGCCAATGTATTTGCCTTGTTAAAGCATAGGATTATGCAAAGAAACAGAGGAAAACCAACCAAATATAGGTAGACAAACACAATAGATGATAGACAAAGCTGTTTAGATTAATTTAGAGGGCTATCATATACTTCCGCAACAGAGTGCCACCTGGAACTCTGTAGTTCTTGGAAAAAAAGATCCCTGGAAGCATTAGTTGATCTTAAATCATTTTCAGCATTCGAAAACTCAGCGGTGGTTGAGTTCAAACGTGATCCTCCTTTGATGAGGCTCCTGTGTTGACGTGAACAACCAGGGATAAATGCCACCCCAGAAATAATCTCCTTCATAATGCTTAATCAAATGTCATTTACATTTTTACCTTACATTTGACCTCACCAGTGTGGAATCTTTTGAGTAGTGAAGATAAATTAAGATCAGATACTAATTAACTAGACAGGAGCAAAGCCAAGTTGATACCATTTTGAAAAATGATGTCATCTGGGCCCAGTAGGCTGGGAAGTGATCCGAGCCCCAATTATACACCAACGATACTTCCTAAAGGTAGGGGGCCGGGGGATGGGGACTGGGGTCCCCCACTAGACCACCAGGTTCTTTTTTTTTCCAGACATGGGGTGGGGGAGGGGCAGGGGGGCCACTAGACCACAGGGATTTTCTATTATTTTGACCTGGGGGAAGGGGGCTGCCAGGGGGAGATTTAGAAAGGGGGGGGAGGGGTTTGCTGGCATGGGGATATATAGTTTGCAAAAGGGATGGGCTGTTGCCACGTCTTTGACCTAATGTTTCTTTTTGTCTTTTGGGGAGGCCATGGCCACCTCGGAAGGTGTATGGGGTCTCCAAAGACCCCCAGGGGCAATTGTGAGGTTCTGGGAGGGAGGGAGATTTGGGCCGCTTGGCCCTTTAACGTGATGGCAGCTCCAGCCAAGGTTGGCCTTCATTGCGCATATAGGCCCCATTACCACTGCACAAGTTTTTGTCATGGGTTTGTGCTGAAATAAAAATAAATTACACCACAGCTGCAATATTTTGTCGGGGAGGGAGTCCATATTGCAGGTACACTCCCCCTGTGATATTTGGCCCCTCTTGTGATAAAAAAATCAAATCATGGCTTCATAAATCTCTCTATCAGTTTGTACCTAAGACAATGGAGGGTAAAGTGACTTGCCCAAGATCACAAGGAGTGGAAGCAGGATTTGAATCCCGGCTTCCCTGGTTTACAGCTCACCGCTCTAGAGGATCTCTGAACAATAGGAAGGGACTATAAGGCTGAGAATGAGATGTGGCCGGATGAGCCATATTGTCGTTAACTGCTGTCGTGTTCTACGCTTCTATATTTCTATTTGTAATTTATGAATATTTGTATTTTGTTTCAGTATTGGTGTGTTAAATTTATTTTTGTAATCTGCCTTGTGCTAAAATGTGGAAAACAGAATATCAAAGAGGGCAATTTTCAAAGGGATTTCTCTTGGTAATAAGTGTTTTACCAGTGTAAATCTGCTGCATGAAAATTGGCCACCCTGTATGTGGGTAAAATTATGCACATTGTTCCATTAGGTGCACTTTTACCCCCATTGTAGTGGAGGCATTCCCGAGGCAGGGTTAGTCGGGGAAGAAAACTACACAGATAGTTTTGATTTTCAAAACTATGGGCCGGATTTTCAAAAGGTTACGCATGCTGAGCCTATTTTAAAAAGGCCTGGCAACGCATGTAAGTCCTGGGGCTTGTAAAAAGGGGCAGGGAGGGGGCGGGGCGGGGCCAGAGGCCTCTGACACAGCGGCCATTTGCTGCTCTGTCAGAGATCACGTGCCGGCAGTTGGCTGGCACACACAACTTACTTCAGCCCCAGGGCTGAAGTAAGTTTTGAAATAAAAAAAAGAAGTCATCAAAGCAGTGGCGTAGCCAGAATTGATTTTTTGGGTGGGCACAAGGTTAACATGGGTGGGCTGTAGGCATGCAGGTCTACTAGTTGTTTTTTTACTGATAAATAATGCCAAATTATGCAGCATAGCATTCACATCTACGCCTAAGTATGAGGTTTACTTAATGATACAAACATAATTCACGGTGATTTGTGGTACTTTAGCCTTCTTATTATTACGATTTTATACACGGCTCCTACCTGTCCATAAATTTTGAGAGAGCGGTTGTGTTGCTTATATTTAAATTGCTAACATCTCAAAATATAGATATATATTTTTTACCTTTGTTGTCTGATCTTTGTATTTTTCTAATCAGTTGGTCCTGGTCCTCTTTTTCCCATTTTTTTCCCTTATAGCTCATTTCCTAATTCCTTTTCAGTGTCTTTCTTCTATTACTGTCTTCTTCCCTTCCACACACACACACACATACACGCTTTCTCTCACAGACTCCCTCTCACCCACTCAAGCTGTCACTCTCATATGCTCTCCCCCCCCCCCCCACCCCCCTACAAGCTCACATTCAAGTTCTCACTTTCTCACCCCTCCCCAGGCTTATATTCTTATGCACACACAGACGCACATCCAGGCACCCATTCTCACCCACACACATAAACCCAGACTCCCATTCTCACCCACAAACCCATGCTCCCAGTCTCACCCACACATATTCAAGCTCCCATTCTCATCCATACATATACACATTTAAGGTACTATTCTCACCCACACATACACACATTCAAGCACCCATTCTTATCCACATATTCAAGCTTCCATTCTCACCCACCCACACAAACCCAGGCTCTCATTCTCACCCATATATACACACATTCAAGCTCCCATTCTCACCCACCCACAAACCCAGGCTCCCATTCTCAACCACACATACACACATTCGAGCTCCCATTCACCCACATATTCAAGCTTCCATTCTCACCCACATACACACCCAGGCTCCAGTTTTCACCCACACACACTCCCATTCTCATCCACACATACACATTCAAGCACGTGCACAGCTTCCGCTTTCTCCCCCAGAGCAGGAAGATCAGCTGCCTCTCCTGCTGCCACCGGCCTCCTGCTATCTTCTTCGGGCGTCGGGCCGTACTGCTCGCCGAACTTCCTGTCGGGGGGGGGGGAGCGGAAGCGCAGCGCACAACGTCCGCTTCCTCCCTCCCCCCCCCAAGCAGGAAGATCGGCGGACCATACGGCCCGACGCCCGAAGAAGATAGCAGGAGGCCGGTGGCAGCAGGAGAGGCAGCTGATCTTCCTGCTCTGGGGGAGAAAGCGGAAGCTGTGCGCAGCGCTTCCGCTCCCCCAAACAGGAAGTTCGGCGGGCCGTTTGGTCCGAAGATAGCAGGAGAACGGGTGGCAGCAGGAGAGGCAGCTGATCTTCCTGCATTGGGGGGAGGAAGCGGAAGCTGCCCGCGGCGCTTCCGCTCCCCCCCCGCAACAGGAAGACCGGTTGGCCATACGGCCGCAGCAGCGCTTCCCCCACGTGTGCCGTGATGGCGCGCGAGGCGTGGGTTCTCTTGTTCGCTGTCGCGGGGATGGGATCCCGCGACAGCCTTGCAGTTCCGGTGCCAGTTGGGTGGGCCTGGTCTAAGTTGGGTGGGCACCTGCCCACCCAGGCCCACCCGTGGCTACGCCACTGCATCAAAGGTAGGGGGGAAAGGGCGGAGGAGGTAGGGGAAGGGAAGGTGGGGTAGGGAACAGGGGAAGGCAGCACGGCTCGGAGCGGGCTCTCAGGCAGGTGGTGACACTCGTAGCCAGGCAGGCAAGGATCTTGGCAGGCGGCGTATCTCGTAGTCAGGCAGGCAAGGGTCTTGGCACGGAGAAGACAGAAGACAAAAACTAGGAAATCAGACGACGGAGAATCCAAACAGGAACTGGAGCCAGGAGTAGCCAAGGCAAAGCCTGAGAAGCAGACCTTGCCTTAAATAGCTGCAAGCTTGGGGGGAGGAGTTCGGGCCCCTCCCGCGGTGACCCCTGAAAAGGGGTCAGGTGGTGCACTCGCCTGGGAAGCCAGGGGTCAGGAGGAAGGCCAGAGCAGGAGCACGCGGCATCGGCATGGCAACCTGGGAGGAAGGCCGCGGTGCGGCTTGCTGGCTGCGGCCGCTGGCCGAAGCAATGTTCCCAGGCCTGATGAGGCGGAGTCGGCCATGCTGGTAGGTGGGGGAGTCTGACTGCGGTCCCGTGTGGCTGACTTTCGCAACAATTTTGAGGGTGTGCTGGGGAAGGACTGAGATATTTGGCTAACCTAGTCAAATAACAGGCCTCATAAGGACAGATAACTCGCTACTTATTTGCAGGTAGGAGCTAGAATTGCTGAGCACAGTGATCCTGGCAGGACGATGGGACCCTGTTTAAAGGTAAAGGGTGGGTGGGAAGGTATCATCCTGGGGTGGGAGAGTGAGAGTGGCTGTAGGGGGAGGCAGAGGAGGCAGATTGTAAGATTTTTAGGTAGAGAAAGTGGGGGGATGCCCGGGTCAGCAGCTATCAGTGTTGCAGGAAGTTATAATTTTTTTTTGGTTTTGCCCACCTTTCTATCAGATAGCAGAGGAGGGGATAGACATATGCCGGTGGTGGAGGGCAGGCATCAGGCCAAGAGGCCGGTGACTTGTGTTCGTTTGGTTTTTTTAAGCTGTGCTACTTACCCGGATATCTCTGAAGATATCCGGGTAAATAGCGAGTTATCTGGCCTCACGAAGCCAGATAACTTTAGGTCTGACCAGCCATATTTAATTAATGGCCAGTTAGGGTTAAAGTTATCCGGCTATGTTTAACCAGATAACTTTAAATAAGTATATTCAGCGGGAGGTTGATCCCGCTGAATATACTGGACAAGTTATCTGGCTAACTTTAGCCGGATAACTTCTCTACTAAAAGCCCAACTGAATATTGGCCTCCAGACAGGCTTAGAGATAGCCACTTATCCCTGGGATAAGCAGCATGGAATCTATCTACTGTTTGGGATCCTGCCAGGTACTCGTGACCTGGATTGGTCACTGTTGGATACAGGATACTGGCAATTCTTATTTTTAATGTTCTTATGAAATAAAAATATTGATGGAGAAAAAGCTTTCACTCCTCTCTATTATTTCAGCTGCATAAAAAAACTATAGAGGCAATAGAAACAAGAATTTGAATTCAAGGTCAAACTCCAGCCAGACACAGATTTCAAGTTCAACAGCATTTTCAGATTTTCCAGCAACTTAGGGGAAAATCTGAACATATGTGCTGAAATATGATATGGCTTTGAGGATGTGCAGATTTCTACCTTGGATTTTCCTCCCAGAATGTTAAGCGAATTAATTTAATTGACTTTTTTTTTGTAGAGTTCTAACATCTCTATTCCGATACAGGTGGTATCACCGCAGGTTATACAAATAATGTCTTGCACTGGAAATATGCTACAGAGGAACTAAAAGTGAGAGTGAAGAAGAGCCTAAACCTGTCAACCTGCAATCTCAGTTGAAAAACAACAACTGGATTGAAAATAGGAAGCTAGGATCATACTATTTATTTATTTGTTGGCTTTTCTATACCAACATTCTTGGGTACATCATGCCGGTTTACAATGTAACTGTTCAACAAGTGGAGAAATACATCAGATCCTAGTCACTAACGCAGTGTTTCCCCAACCTTTTCAAGCCCAAGGCCCACCTACGTTAACAAAAAAATGTTGTATGGCACCCCAACCTCCTTGGAGCAGGGAATGCGGAGAGGACTCACATGGCCAAAAGAAGAGCCAGGGAATGCACTGAAAGCCCCACCAGTCTCTTCCAAATTTTAAAACAAAGAGACACAGGGAGCAGAAACACATGAACCTTTCACAGTGGACCAGCTCCTGCTATATACAAGAGTGGAACAAGAGAGAAGCGGGTGTGGTGCAGGCAACCGGCTCACTTAGTTACCCTGACTGCCGTTATGCAGGCTGCTAGAGCTTCTTCACTGTCGCTACTCCCAACACTCAGAATTAGTCACATCCTGTGCGCGGTGCACAGGCTCCCCATCTCACTCAGCTTGGGGGATAAGGCAGAGGCTGGAAGGACTCGAAGGACTCGAAGGACTCGAAGGAAGGGGACGAGGAGGATGTGCTGTGTGCAATGTGTACTATCCATGCCCCGCAGAATGCCCATTAATTCCCATGCTGTAAGAAGAGCATACATAATTAGGTGTGCTCAATGTGCTAAATGTTTAGGCACTACCACTGGTGTCTCTTGTTGCTGTGAGGCGCTGAGAGCAGGGACCAGTGCTGGCCCTGATCTGAGCATCTGGCACACCTGAAGGCAACTCATCAGGTGTGCCTTGGGAAACAAGGCACACCTGATCAGGTGTGCCTTGTTTCCTAATCGGTCTGCCATGGCAGTCCGATTGGGAAACATTGCACTAATGTGCACTAAAAGCACATCATAATGTGTGTGTTCTAGTGTGCGTTATTGCAGCGTGTTTAATGTGCTTTTCACTTTTAAAGACAATTTTCAAAAGCCATATACCTGGGTAAGTCGACTGTTTGAAAAATTCTCATTTGGTACGTGGATGAAACTATGGGCGGGGATCAACAACAAGCCCACTTTCACCCCATGGGAAAAGTACATGGGATATAGATGGGGTTAGGTTGGGGGAGGAAGCAATGTGCAGAATTTTTGCATTTTCAAAACTATCTGCGTTGTTGTTCAGGAATAAAGTATCACAGAAAAAGAAGCTACAAATCTCCATGGGGACTTTTTCCCCCCAGGCAATTTTCAAAGGGAAAAAAAGAGCGTGTATTTTCCCTTTCATATCCGGTGCAAAGTCTGCAGGGAAAATGGACTTTGCCACAGTTTGCATGGTTTTGAAGATTGCTCTTTTTCACTCAACACACAATTAAGCTCTGGAATTTGTTGCCAGAGGATGTGGTTAGTGCAGTTAGTGTAGCTGGGTTTAAAAAAGGATTGGATAAGTTCTTGGAGGAGAAGTCCATTAACTGCTATTAATCAAGTTGACTTAGAAAATAGCCACTGCTATTACTAGCAATGGTAACATGGAATAGACTTAGTTTTTGGGTACTTGCCAGGTTCTTATGGCCTGGATTGGCCACTGTTGGAAACAGGATGCTGGGCTTGATGGACCCTTGGTCTGACCCAGTATGGCATGTTCTTATGTTCCCTAAAGGTGTAGTAAACCTTTTACCTCCAACTGCCCCGATAAAGTGTAGTTAAGAGTTTGCAGCAGCACTATATTTAAATAAGCTGCATTACATGATTTTGAATTTTAACAGCCGTTTACATTTTTTATGCATTAATGGGAAGATCTGAATGCATGTGTCAATACAAACCTATTAATTTGTGTTATACCTCTTTAATACATGTTAAACTGTAATAGGTGTTAATGCATTTTAAATGCCTGCATTACTGCTAATGCTTTTTAGTAAATATGCTTTTATATGCCTGTGTCACTTGTTTAACTGATGTTACATTTTAATTTTGGAAACTGAAAGACACATCAATTACTGTGCTTGCAATAATAGCAAATCCTTCATGTTTAACCATTTTGTGATCTCCACTTTGCCAGATTTTCTTGTTTCCTGTAATCTGTATTGCTGGTGATTTCTCAATGAAAAGGTACTGTAGCTTTTTATTTAAATCTGCATTGCTTCAGTGGCTCTAAGCCTTCAACTGTCAGGGTCGTATGGACTAAGCCTTTTCCCCCCTAGACACAAAATGGGATAAAACCTTTAGAACATCTGGCCTGGAGAATTCTGAGAATGCACAGCTGTCTATTCTGCACTCAGAGAACACACAAATATAATAATCTAACTACAATTAGGTAGCATACATTCTTGTTTCTTCTTTTTCTCTACCTGATGAATGTGCCAAAGTATGTTCTACATTTAGAGAATGCATACATGTGTGATTTGTCCCTAAAGGAGATGCAGGTGCTCTACACAAGCTCTGCCTGCATCATACCTGATGAATCTACAGAATGCAGGAGTCCAGTATCGACACACACACTGAAAGCTTGCATAAACAAGTTGATTTTCCAGCACAAGGAGGCCGATGTTCAAGAAAAGCTGAATTCCTAAATTTAAGGTCATAAGAAGTAAAATTTAAGGCCTGCACGCATGTGCACATGTGCGTGCGTTTGCCGGCGTTCGCACATGGATGTGCCTATTTTATAACATACGCGCATATATGCGTGTATATGCGCATGCGTTATAAAATTGGCTATCCACGTATCCACAGGTGCACGATTTTATATTGACGTGTGCATATGCGTGTGAAAACTGTCTGGAGTGCATGAGTGGGGGAAGTTTGAGTAGGTACATGCCCAGTTCACTCCAGTAAAGGAGAGGACTTCCTAAACTCCTTAGCTAACTTGCCTCCCTTTTATCCTATTAGACCCGAGCCTTAAAACCCCACTGATTGGCCTCGTTTTTTGTTACACGACTTACATGTCGTCCAAAGCAGATGTAAAGTTTCGCACTAGGGGGCCCCGGCGTGCACTTGTGCGCGTAACTACTTACGCGCTGACTTCATGGTGCAGTCCCGGCCCTCCCAGACCATGCCCACGTGCCACCCCTTTTTCAGAAAACCTTTTTATACGCATACCAGGAGATACGCACGTGGCCACAGGCTTTTTAAAGTCTGTGTGGTGTGCGCGGGTCCGGGTCATGCACATATCTCCTGGTTTTGACGCACGCAAGCCTTTGAAAATTGACCCGTAAGTTAGGGGTCTATTTTCAGCTGACCTTAGAAGCCTAAGGGGCCAATTTTCAAAAATTTCAGGCCCCTAAGCTTTGGAGTTATGCTCCTAAATTAGCCCTTTTGAAAATTTACTAGGGCTGAGATCTTAAATTTAGGCTCCTAGGGGCAGATATTAAAAAAAAGATGAGCTCCTAAATTTAGGATTCTAAATTAGGCCCCTAAGTTTTCAGCTGAAAATTCACATAAATTTAGGGGCCTAAAATGTAGGCTTGCTATTTATTTTCCTAGCGTTAGACTACTAAAGTATGCCACGCTCCTAACTTTGTTTCCCCATTCTAATTCCATCCCCATAACCAGCCACTCTTTAGGAACCTAAATTTAGGTGCCTAATGAAACTAAGGGGCCGATTTTCAAATAGTTTAGGCTCCTAACATTTGGAGTTAGGCTCCTAAATTAGCACTTTTTAAAATTTACTAGGGCTGAGCTCCTAAATTTAGTTCCATTAGATCCCTAAAAAGTTCCATTTAGGTCCCTAAAAAGTTTAGGTCCATTTAGATCCCTAAAAATTTAGGGATCTAAATGGACCTAAATTATGGTTATGGGGATGGATCTAATTCCATCCCCATAACCAGCCACTCTTTAGGAACCTAAATTTAGGTGCCTAATGAAACTAAGGGGCCGATTTTCAAATAGTTTAGGCTCCTAACATTTGGAGTTAGGCTCCTAAATTAGCACTTTTTAAAATTTACTAGGGCTGAGCTCCTAAATTTAGGTCCATTTAGATCCCTAAAAAGTTCCATTTAGGTCCCTAAAAAGTGGGCGGCTACAAAGATGGACTTTGGGCAGGGAAACAAAGTTAGAAGCTTAGCACTGATTTTCAGAACTAGACATTTAACTTAGGGCTTGATTTTCTATCGTTGCACGGCTCTGTGAATTGCGCGGTAACGGGGGGCAGGCCTGTGAAAGCCGGCAGCAATCGCTCCACCTCGGTGCCATTGCTGCCGGCTTTCACAAACCAATAGCACCACCGTGAAAGGTGGCGCTATTGGGCTCGTTACTGACGGCGATAAAGGTCCTTACCTTTTCGCCATCAGCGGTGTCTTCGCGGCGTCGGCCCCGGTACCGCCCCGACTCCTCCCCTTCTAGTGCCGACGCCACCTAGAACCCACCCCGATCTAGTTATCACATGCGAAAAGTCCCTTTTCACGTGCAATCTCTTTAGAAAATGACCCCCCTAGGACCTAAATCTAGGCAAATAAATAGCAGGCCTAGGAGATCAGCTTTTTTGGAATATCTGCCCCAAAGTGTTTAGTTTCCTAACTTTTGGAGTTAGGCTTCTAAATTGGTCCTTTTGAAAACTGTTTAAGGTTGTGTGTCTAGGATAAATAGGTGTTTAATTTAGGGTTCTAAAAAGTGGGTAGCTAGACATATGGTGATGGTGGAGGGCAGGCATCAGGCCAAGAGGCTGGTGACTTGTGTTTGTTTGGTTTTTTTAAGGTGTGCTACTTACCCAGATATCTCTGAAGATATCCGGGTAAATATCGAGTTATCTGGCCTCACGAAGCCAGATTTTCAGAATTAGGCACCTAATTTATGAGCCTAAATCTAGGCAAATGAATAGCAGCATACCTGCTAACTTTCCATATTTGACCTGGCGACTCCGGCTTTAGTGACACAATTCCGGATCTCCCGGTCTTAAAAGCCTTTTTCACTAGAGAGACTGATGAAAATAGGGCAGGCACTAGGACAGCAGCCAAGGCAGGCAGAAGTCAATAGGGGAGAAGCCTCTCAGCCTGCATCTACTTCCCCCTCTCTTGCTTCTGATTGGCTCATTCTACTAACCAGAGCCAAACAGCAGCAAGTGGAGGGAAAACCAGTGCCTGCTCTGATCAAGGAGGTAAAGGAGAGTACAGAGATAGAGCGAGAGAGACTGACTGACTCTGGCAGTGAGGAGAGCAAGGCAGTGAGAAGAGAGAGCAAGGGAAGAGGGGGGCAAGTATGTGTATGTGAAAGGGGAGATGACTAAGAGAGAGAGGGAGTGTGAGGGTAAGGATACAGCAAAGAGGAGAGAAAGATGAGAGCAAGGGGAGGGGGTATCAAAGGTGGGAGATGGGGAGGAGGACAATAAAGGGGAGAGAGGGCTAAGCTTGGCAGGAGATAGAGAAGGAGAGGACCCTGGATTGTGGGGAGGGGGCATCCAGGAAGATAATGAAGAAGAAAGGGGAGAAGGAATGGAAGAGAGAGTGCAGGAGAAAGTGGAGGAGAAATGGTGAAAGGAGAGAAGGTAGGAAGAATAGGAAGAAGAGAAAGGAAAAAAGCAGAAGAGGATAGAAAAAGGAAAAGAAAGAAATAAAGAAGGAAGAAAGAACTGAAACAGAAAAGGAGGGAGGACACCAAAAAGAAACAGAAAACAAAAAAAAAGGAATAGAGACAAAGGCAGAGATTGAGAAAAGAGAGATGCTGAGCCAGAAAATCAAGCCACAAACAGCAAAGCTTGGAAACTACTTATGTGATAGAGAATATTAGTTAAGAAGAAAGCGGTATCCTGATGAGGGGAAGGGGAAGGAGGAAGAGACAACGTCCTTACTATGACACCCTGCCCCATCACCCCGTCCCTCCCTCCCAATCTCATGCTAATCTCAGGGTGAGCAGAACTCGAAAGTTCCCCAGTGGAACAGCAGGCCTAAATTTAGGAGCCTAAGGGCCTCATTTACTAAGTGTTTTTTCCATAGACACCGAATGGGAGAAAAGCCTTAGTAAATCAAGTTCTACGTTTAGGATCCTAAATGTATGTGAATTTTCAGCTGAAAACTTAGGCTTCTAGGTTCAGCTGAAAATAGGCGCCTAACTTAGGAGTTCGGCTTTTTTTTTTTTCCCCAATATCGGCCTCCTTTACTATTTACAAAATTTTTTAATTGCAAGGGAAAGGAGATTCCAAGGTGTCTGGGTATAGCCCTTGACATTGCTAACTTATATGTCACTCATTTTGAAAAAAATCTGGCTCCCTAGCTCACAGTTTGCTCAATATATTATGGTTTGGCAAAGATGCAAAGATATTTTTATGCTTTGGAGAGGGAGTGAAGAGGAATTGTTGTTTGCTAATTGGTATCAGGTTTAAAGGGGTTTGAAATGGTGACCCCCAGAAGGCTGAGGCCAGGAAGCTGGGGAGATGGGAAAGGGAATCTCCAGGGGACAGCTACCCTTCGGTTGCCAGGTGGTTTAGACATGCTCTCGGAAGGTGCTCTGATTGGGCACAGGGCAGGCCCTGGGCTGGTAATATATAAGTAGAGCAGCAGAGGCGCACCTTTGCTGGTACAACAGACTCCTGGGATACATCTTCTGGAACCTCTGCCTGTCTGGCCTTGTCCCTGCTCTGCATCCATTTCTGCAGTCTGATTCAGTGTTCCTGCTCTGCCAGTCCTGCTCCAGTGCTCGTGCTCCTCATTCAGCTATGCAGTCCTGCCCTAGTGCTCCTGCTTCCTATGTTTCTCCTGGTTTCCTGATCATGAGCCTACTCCAGTGTTATAACTGTTGTAACCCCATCTTCAGGTGACCGTCAACCACCGATGGGGCCATAAAATAATGTAGTGTCTCTTAGGGACTGGAACCACTCTTGCTAGCTGGTACTCTGTCTCTTACCCCCCAGGTCCTGGATCCTTTATTAGTGGGGGGAAAGATGGTTCTTTCAAGGTCCGGAATGCTGAGTGACTTTTTGTAGCTTTCTTTTCCCTTTCTGTATATCTTCCCTATGTGTGCTGTGAGTGTCACAAAGGATACACTGGAGGCTTTTGTTTAGTGTCCAAAATGAAAGACTTTACTGATATGTAATCAGGTAAAATATGGCACAAAAACTCAGTCCGACGTCATCAAGTTTATAGCCTTTTGAAGGTGCGGTCTTCAGATTTTTACACAGTATTCCAAATGAGGTCTCACCAGGGAACTCTACAGAGGCAATATCACCTTTCTTTTCCTGCTGACCATTCCTCTCCCTATGCAGCCAAGCATCTTTCTGGCTTTTCCCATTGGTTTATCCACCTGTTTGGTCACCTTAAAATCTTCAGATACAATTACCTCCAGATCCCACTCTTTCTTTTTGCTTAGAAGAATATCACCTCCAATAATGTATGTCTCCCTTGGGTTTTATTATTCTAAATGTATTACTCTGCATTTTTAGCATTAAATCTTAGCTGCCAGACCCTAGACTATTCCTTGAGCTTCACTAGATCCTCCTCATGTTTTCCACACCTTCCTAGCTGTCCACCCTGTTCCAGATTTTGGTATTTTCGGCAAAAGTACAAACCTTTCCCATCAATACTTCTAGTATGTTGCTCACGATAATGTTGAAAAGATCCAGTCCAAGGACCGATCCATGAAGCACACTGCTAGTAACAACCCCCTCTTCAGAGAAAACTCCATTTACCACAACCCTTTGCCACCTCCCACTCAGCCAGTTTCTAATCTAGTCAGTCTCTCTAGGTCTCATTATAATAATTCTTATTTATAATTCTCCTATGCGGAACACTGTCAAAAGCCTTACTGAAATTCAAGTACACTACATATAGCTCTCTCCTTTGATCTAACTTTCTAGTCACCCAATCAAAGAAATTGATCAGATTTGTTTGACAAGATTTATCCCTGGTAAAACCATACTACCTTGGATCTTGCGATTCATTGGATTCCAAAAACTGCACTATGCTCTGTTTAGCAGTGATTCCATCAATTTAATTTAATGTAATTAATTTAATTAAATCAATTTGATTACATTGATTAATTAATCCATTAATGACTCACAAGACCAGAAAATACAGAACATTCAAACAAAAAGCTGGCCCAACTTTGAGACAGCATCCTCTCTGGAAGTCCAAATGATCATTAAAAAATTGAACCCAGCCAAACACCCTATTGACACCATACCCATTACAACGATAAAAAATCTTGAACCATCAATAACTAAGACGATAACTGACATCGTAAACCTTTCCCTCACGGAAGGAAACTACCCAGAATGCCTAAAATCGACAATCATCAAACCCATTATGAAAAAGAATAATCTTGATCCAGAAAACCCACTGAACTACCGACCCATATCAAACCTACCATTCATTGCCAAAATCATTGAGAAAGTTGTCCACACACGGCTCAGTGACCACCTGGAAGAAAACAACATCCTGCTACCCACGCAATTTGGCTTCCAAAAGCAACTGAACACGGAGACTCTACTACTAGCAATGAACGACTTCGTACTCAATGGTTTTGAAAAAGGCCACAGCTACCTTCTAGTCCTACTCGACCTATCAGCAGTCTTTGATACTGTAAACCATTCTATCATAATTGACCGTCTATCTGAAATTGGAGCAAAGGAAACAACCCTACAATGGTTCTCTTCATACTTATCACAAAGATCCTACCAAGTGCTGCTCAATGATACCCTCTCAAAGAAAATTAACCTAAACACTGGAGTTCCCCATGGATCCGCGCTATCAGCGACGCTCTTCAACATCTATCTGCTTCCAATATGCCACTTCCTTTCAAATCTCAATCTGATCCACTTCATTTATGCTGATGACATTCAAATATTAATCCCAATACAAAAATCACTAGAAGAAACATACAAATTAACAGCCACTTACCTAAGCAGAATAAAGGAAATACTAACCAACTTAAAACTCATCTTAACTTCGACAAGACTGAAATAATCATATTAGACAGAAAGAACAACTCTCCTCAACTTCCACCACTCAACCTAATGAACCAAATTACGGTTATATCTCCGGTCAATTATGCCCGCAATCTTGGAGTAATAATTAACAAGGAACTCTCTTTCAAAAACCATATCACAACAAAAATCAAAGACGGATATCATAAACTACTAACATGCCGTCATTTAAAACCTTTCCTTTCCACCAATGATTTTAGATCAGTCCTTCAATTACTCATTTTCTCTAACCTAGATTACTGTAACTCACTCCTTTTCAACCTACCTCTAAACACTATTCACCCACTCCAAATCCTACAAAACACAGCCGCAAGAATCCTCACTGGATCTAAAAAACATGACATCACTCCAACACTTATCTCACTACACTGGCTACCAATAAAATTCAGGATTGAATACAAAATACTATCCATTCTAAATAAAATTATATATGAAAAACAAGAAAACTGGCTAAGTTCCTCCATAAAACTACATACCCCAAACAGAAACCTCAGATCAGCAAATAAAGGACTTCTAAAGACACCTCCCACTCGCTCCATACAACTCACCTCGACCCAAAAGAGAGCAATCTCTCTAGGAAGCCCAAATATCTGGAACTCCCTCCCAACCAAACTCAGAACTCAAGAAAACCTAAAAACTTTCAAAAAAGATCTAAAAACATGGATGTTCACCAAAGCATACCAACTCACCCAATGAACATAACAAGGCCAACCCCTTCCGGTCTAACCTGAAGAAAAATGAAATTCAACACAAGTATATTTTACAACAAAGAAGTGAAACGTAAAAAAACTGAACCGCAACTAACTTGTATATGTTGTCCCTATGTTAACAACCTTTTGAACATTTTGAAAACCTTGTTATCCTTCTTAACCTTGTAAACCTTCATATTTTTTTGTAAACCGTTATGATGGCGAAACTGAATGACGGTATATAAAACTTGATAAATAAAACAAACAAATAAATAAATAATAATTTGCTCACCACAGAAGTCAGACTAAGTGGTCTGTAGTTCTCACCCTCCTTCTTATTTCCAACTTTTATGAATAGGAGCCACTTACGCCTGTCTATAGAACTACTCCTGACTCTAAAGAAGCATTGAAAAGGTCAGCCAGCAGAGCTGCTGGGACAGTTCCCTTAGTACCGTTGAATAAATCTCATCCAGCCCCATTGCCTTATCTACTTTAGGTTACATAGAAACATAAAAATTACAGCAGAAAAGGATCAAATGGTCCATCCATTCTGCCCAGCACGCTTATGGTAGTATCTGCTGTGCTGTGTAGGTTACCCCCATGCTTATCAGTTTCCCAGACCATAAAAGTCAGGGCCCTCACTGGTTGCTGTTTGAATCCAATTCCCCATTATGCCTTGCCATTGAAGTAAAGAGCAATGTTGGAGTTGCATCAAAGTAACAGGCTTATTGGTTAAAGGTACTAAGTGCCGTATCAGCAAGTTATCTCCATACTTATTTGTTTCCCTAGGCTGTAAAAGTCGGGGCCCTCATCGGTTGCTGTTCAAATCCAATTCCCCTTTTCCCCCTGCTATTTAAGCAAAGAACCATGATGGAGTTGCATCAAGAGTATGAAGGCTTTTTGGTTAAGGGTAGTAACCGTCAAACCAACAAGTTACCCCCATGTATTCTTGTCTTCATTTCCATCCTCTAGCCTTTAGGGATCCACAGTGTTTATCCCATGCCTGACAGGAGCTTCCCCTGGTGATTCCATGCTGCCTTGGTCCAGTAACCCATCAGATTGTAGATAGTTCACTATCCTTTCCTTCAACAGAGTCTCCATTAATTTTCCCACCATCAAGGTGAGGCTAACTGGTCTGTAGTTTCTGGCCTCTTCTTTGCTACCACTCTTGTGAAGTGGGATCACCACTGCTCTTCTCAAATCCTGCGTCACCACTCAGGATTCCAAGGATTTATTGAACAGGTCCTTTAGTGGACCCGTCAATACATCTCTGAGCTCTTTCAGTATCCTGGGGTGTATCTCATCCAGCCCCATGGCCTTGTACACTTTCAGTTTGCCTAGCTCATCCCATACATTCTCTTCTGTAAATGGAGTTTCGTTTACTCCATTCCCATCTATGGTCTTATTAACCATTAATGGTCCTTCTCTGGGGTCTTCTTTTGTGAATACCGAACTGAAGTATTTGTTTAGTATTTCTGCCATTTCTTTGTCATTTACTACACATTGGGCCAGATTTTAAAAGGGTTACACGCGCCAGGCCTATTTTAAAAAGGCCCGGCGACGTGGGTAAAGCCCCGGGACGTGTGTAAGCCCCAGGGCTTGCAAAAAGGGGCGGGGCCAGAGGCCTCAGACAGAGCAGCCATTGCCGCTCTGTGGGAGGATCGCGTGCCGGCAGGCTGCCTGCGCCGCAACTTGCACCTGCCCAGAGGCAGGCGCAAAAGGTAAGATAAACATTTGGGGGGGGGGGGGGTTAGAGTAGGGCTGGGAGGAGAAAGTTTAGGGGAAGGGGTGGGAAGGTCAGGTTAGGGGGAGGGAACGGGGGAAGGAAGCATGGCTTAGCGAGCGTAAGGCGCACAATTGTGCACCCCCTTGCGTGTGCTGACCCCTGATTTTATAACTTGTGTGCGCAAGTTATAAAATCGGGCATACATGTGCACGTGCCGGGTAGCACGTGCACATGTAGGCCGTGTGTACTTCTTTTAAAATCTACCCCATTGCTCCTTGTCACCTTTCAATTTCACTATACCACTTTTAACCTCCCTTCTTTCACTGATATATCTGAGAAATTGTTTTGTCTCCTCGCTTTACCTCTTTGGCCATCCTTTCTTCTGCTTTACTTTTGCTTTCCTTATTTCTTTCTTTGTCTCCCTCAGTTTTAACAGATATTCTCCCCTGTGTTCCTTTTTTGGGATCCTTTATATTTCTTGAACGCTATTCTTTTTGCCTTTATTTTTTCAGCCACCTCCTTAGAGAACCAGATCGGTTTGTTTTTCCTCTTACTCTTGTTTACTTTTCTAACATATAGATTTGTTGCCTTTAACTTGGCCCAATGTTGTTCCACCTCACCCATTTTCTCCCAGTCTTCCAGTTCTTCCTCCAGGTACATCCACATTTTGACAACGTCTGTATTTATGAAATTCAAAACTCGCAAAATCAAACCATACCGTCTGATGATCACTGGTGCTCAGCTGAACCCCTACCTATATTATCACCATTAGTGAGCACCAGATTAAGTATTACACTCTCTCTCCATATGTTTTGTAAACTTTAAATAATTTTCTTCTTGATACACTATTACAGGCAGAGCAGTCCATAAAAGAAAAACAGCTAAAGAAAAAGAACTATGAAGTTGCTTGTAAATGAAGAGGAGCAGCAGATGGTATAGTAAGTAAATTCTGTCCTGGTGAGCATAAAATACACATAGGTACATACCAATTTAGTTTGTATATAAGACAATACTCATCCAAAAACAATGACTATGTGCCATGGTCAGAACCTTCAAAACAAATTCTTTAATTTATAAGTAACCAATATAGTTTTTCCGATAAGGAGCCAAACCAGTCCCCCATGGAAAGCCAAAAATCATACCTATAGTTGCATTCTGAACCAATTCTAGTATCTTAATTAAACCCTTAGACTACCCCACATAAAGGGCATTGCAGCAATCTAACTGACTTAAAACAACTGTCTGCACCACTGTTCTAAAATCTTCAACAGGCAATATATTTCTTAGGGAACGAATTGTGTTTAATTTAAAAAAATGAACTTTAGCAATACTGGCAATCGAACTTTCATTGTAGGGTCAGAAATCACAAATGATCTAGTTAATCTGGAAAGAGGGAATGGAACATCTGTTTATATTGGTGTAATATACAGACCTCCATCACAGACAGAAGAAATGGTCAGGGATTTAATGGAGAATATTCACAAAATTGCTACAAAAAGGAAGATGCTATTTCTAGGAGATTTCAATCTGGCAGCTGTTGATCAAGACACTCTGGCTGCAGTGTCATCTAGAAGCAAGGAGATTCTCGATTCTCTGCAAGGATAAATGGAAATGGTAATGGAACCCACACAGGAGGGGGCAATACTGGATCTGTTGTTTACCAATGGGAGCAGTATTGCTGATGCTGTAGTGAATGATCATTTGAGATCCAGTGATCACTGGATGGTGTGGATCAGTATTAGGGAAAAAGAGATGAAGGTTCACTTAAAGGTGAGGGTCCTAAACTTCAGGAAAACTAACTTTATTAAAATGGGGGAGTACCTCAAGGAGTCATTAGCTCGATGGGAAAATCTAGGAGAAGTAGAAGAGCCTTGGGTAAAACTAAAAGGAGATAATGTTATGCCCAGGAGGGTCGTGAACCCTTGGACCAACGGGAGGTTGGTATGACCTTTAGGAGGTGGCTCCTGAGGTTCCCCCGTCGGGTGGCAAGATGGAAGAGAAGTTGAGGCTGGCTAGGTCTTCGCTGGTGGAGACTCAGATGGGCCCCCAAGAGGACGAAGAGGCGTGGAGGCGGAGCAAGGACCAACTGGATCTTCGCCACTGGAAGTCCGCGGCCCCCCCGGGAAGAGCCCGTAGTGACCCGGACCACTGGAACTTAGGTGGACCTTTGAGAGGTCGAAGAGGCGTGAGGTCGGTGCAAGGGCCAACTGGATCTTCGCCACTGGAAGCCCGCGGCCCCCCCGGGAGGAGCCCGTAGGGACTAGGGCCGCTGGGACTTAGATGGGCCCTTGAAGATGGATGGTCTGGAAGGAGTCCGAGATCGAGTACCGGGGGATCACCGCTTGCCAGTCCGAAGTCACACACCGAGGAATGACCGCTTGCCAGTTCGAGGTCACACACCGAGGAATCACTGCTTGCCAGTCCGAAGTCACCACCGAGGAATCACTGCTTGCCAGTCCGAAGTCACACACCGAAGATACATCCGAGAAGAAGCAGGAACCAGGAACCAGGAACTCAAGGCACCAGAAGACTCACCGGAGCGAGCAGACTCATTGCCAAGTCAAGGAGTGAGCAGAGGAAGTCTCCTTTTATACTTCCCCTGTGCCTAGCCCATCAGGAGCAGGTGCAGGCAATTTGGAGTGCAAGGCCCCTTTAAATCTACAGAGGAGGCACGGCCTCGCGCCTAAGGGCAGGGCGGCCATCTTGGACCCGGGAGCGGTGCGGAATGGCCCGACGCAGCGAGGGAAGGTCTGGGGCGCCTCCCCACCGGCGACCACCGTGGGGACCTGCGCCGAGGTACGGGGTGAATGGGCCAGGTTCCCCGACAGTACCGCGGCGGACCCGACATCGCGGGTCAGGTAGGGGGTTGCGGTCGCGAGTGGCTGTGGCCGCGGCCGTGAGGCACGACAGATAAAAGGGCAACTAATCTTTTTATTAGGAAAATAAATAAAGGAAAGAGGAAAAAGAGGCCGCTATGATTTTCTAAAGAAGTATCTGAAAAGGTGAGGGAGAAAAGATTAGCGTTCATAATCTACAAGAGATTACAGAAAGATGCAGACAAACAACAGTATCTGGAAAAATTAAGAGAAGCTGGGAAAGTAGTCAGGGGTGCAAAAATTCAAATAGAAGAAAAATTAGCAAATACGGTACAACAGGAGGACAAGACTTTTTTTTTTTTTAAAACATGTTAGTGGTAGAAGGAAGTACAATAGTGGCATTGTGAGGCTTAGAGGTGAAGGGGATGATTATGTAGAGGCCGATGAAGACTTCCCCCACTACTGCTCTCTCTCCACACACAATTTAAAATTATGCATTTATAATAAAATATTTTATATGAAAAAGGACACTCAAAGTACAGTCTTTTGCAGTAAAAATATCACAACAGGATGTATATTATACTTATAGGCACTACTGTGGTGTCAACCAGAAAACCTTATATAAAAGTCAAAAAGACACTTGGAACACATATGGAATTGGGACTATTGAAATGCATATCGGGTGTGGGCTTAGTCCTTAGAAAGCCATGAGCAAACTAAATTACAATTACAATATAATAAACTTCCCATTCCAAAACAGCACTAACTGCCAGCACTCAATCAGTTATAACCCTATGAAAAGGATGCCCTGCAAACATTATGCCAGGCCCTAAAACACCAGGAAAACAGAACAAATCAAGAAATGACAAATTAGTAGAATACTTAACCTCAATCACACATGCAGAATACAGACAGACCCTCACCAGTTACAGAATAAAGAGACCATAAAGTATAAATGGAAACGTGCAGACATAACCTGAACTAGAAACCACAAGTCAGACTCCGTATGTAATACACCTATGGAAAAACAGAAACACCACCATTCTTCAGAAAAAAATCAAACAATAAAATCAAGAAATATAAAGCATCAATCATAATAGTAAAACCATACCAATAAAAAGAATTAATACTTCAAAACTGTGTATGAACAGAATAATCTCAATAATTAAAAGCTCATATAATATCCCAAACACCAATACAATATTTCAAGCCAGCATACACATCAAATAACACCCGATTAAAATCAATAAGGATAAAAAAAAAATCACTCATTCTCCATATCTGGCAACTTTAGACTTCTGTTCACCCTGAGATTGTCATAGTGTAGTGAGGGGGGGAAGGGAGGTGCACAGACTTTCTCCTCTGTCATATACATACATGTTCATCTTCATGCTTTCACAGATACACACAAATGCTCTTTCAAAACTCACACATGCTCACAGACACACACATACATAAACATGCTGACTGGTTCCCTCTCTCTCAGGCACACACACACACACACACACACACACACACACATTGGCTCACTCTCTCTCAGGCACACATACACTGGCTCCATCTCTTTTAGGCACACGCATGCTGTCTCCACTCTCTCTCCTCCACACACACACATAGGCTGGCAGTCTCTTTTTCAGGCACGCGCACACACACACACACACTGGCTCCTTCTTTCAGGTACTCACGCACGATGGCTCCCTCCCCAGGGGAAACTACATACATCTGGGAATGTGTAAGGAAACAACCCCTGTCACATCAGGAACTAGAAGATTCTTTTCTTCCCCCAGTCCATTGAATCCACACCTTGGGAAGAAAAGGAGGTGCAAGAGCTAGTCAGGGTCCCTTCCCTGAAAAGTATAAATTACTTTATGGCCTCACCTGTGCTAGACCGGCACTCTGGGGTGGGGTTACACTTGTTTGCTGTAACCATTGGACTGAGTTTTGAACTAGTAAAAATCAACAATAAATAAACATGTGTCCTTATCTAGTTTTGTCAGTGTGATAGCTTGGGTGATGGCAGCTTGGGAAACAGGCAGGAGGAATAAGGAGGCAAAGCTCTGGCTGTTTTCCTTATGTGCAATGTTATTTACAGTAAACAGCAAAACAGAAAGTAAAGCAGCTCACCTTGCAGTTCTGGTAATACTCAAACATTAAACATAGTAGGTCTTCAAAAGACTGGGTTTCCACCTGCTACCCTGGGCCTCTTTAACTCTTCTGGGCCTTGACTCTTTATAGTATGGTGAAGGGAGCCTCTCTCTTCATTCAGAATCCCTTGCGGGGCTGGCTCTTAAGGAGGACTGGACCAGATAGCTGTGGCCAGGCCCTTAAGGTATTCTGAGGGAGTTACCTGTACACTCCCTCACAGTCAATTACTCATATTTAATTTTCTTGCTCTGATTTTTATGTATTTGAGTATGTTCCTGTTTTTAAATATGAATGTTGCATTGTAACCCGCTGCGAATGCTGGATGTGTGCAGGCTATAAATTGTTTAAATAAATAAATTATATGTATGTCAGTCTCATTGGTATTCAGCTCTAGTAGAGAAGGGTTTTAGTTAGCAGAGAAATATTCCTTAAATTTCTTTATCTCCCCAAGTATTAATTTGGAGATTTAATTCCAATCAAAAACTGTACAGGAATCAAAAGTCTGACCTTTTACAACAGTAGTTCAATCTGCCAAGTTACATATGCAAAGCAAGTACTTGAACACTGTGTTCCATCTTTGAAACTTTTTACAGTTTCTGGTTTTAACACAAGCTTCTGACAGAATAAACTCTGGTCTAGTAGCCAAATTCAAAACCAATACAAATCCAATTCAAACTTTTCTTCATTCAGACTTTTAACTACATGTAACCCCTGTGATGGTTGAATTTGGATAGTAGTTTCAGAGGCCATATCTCAATTTACAGTCTTAAATAGTTCATGTTCCCATGATTACAAATAATAGTGCAGGGTTCTGTAAGCGGGGAGAAAGATCTCTTTCAAGGCTCTTTGCACTGCTACTCGTGATTCCCAGTTTAAAGTTCTTGTCTACAGCACAAACAATAACAGCATAGATAAGTGTTGAAGTCATTAATCAAGGAAACTCACAGGAAACTTTGATGGTTTCCATCAGTAGTTTTACTGATATTTTATAAAATGATGAAATAGTCTTTATAGCTATTTGTTTCACTGTTAGATGATACAAGTACTTTAAAGTAATTTTTTGACTTCTCATAGTCTTGTTTAAGATGTTAAAGCCAATTGATTTAGTCTTTAAGTTGATGGTTTTCTCTCCTCCCATTGGCATAGGGCAAGTTGATTGCTTCCCTCTGAATGTAGGTGAAATATCAAAGATATAATTCATTTGACACAGTCATTTATCTCTTACCCTCTCCATTCTGTCTCCTCACAATCCTTAGTCTCCTCCAGTATCTGAATAGCACTATTGTTCCTCCTCTTTTCCCCTTTAGTATCAGGATGATACCTCTGCAACTCCTCTTCTCCAAATCTCCAGTAGATGAGAAAGGGCCCTGCTGTGGGTCCACTACAACTCCCTTTCTCCCCTCTCTCCTTAGGATGGCTGAAAGTTATCCTTCTCCACAGATTCTGAAGATTTTAGATGCCTCTTACATAAAGGAAACTTCTCCCATTTGATTGCAGAGTAGAAAGTAAATGGACTTAACTGAGTCCCTAGTTAATGGATGCTCAAGCAAATAAATTGTTTATAGCAAGCTATTATAAACCAGGTTCCTGCCCCCATGAGTTTATCATGTGTTGAAGCCTTACAATTTGGACTGAGCTGGGTCTGGATCTGAGTGATGTGTTTTGGACCTGTCAAATAGGGATTTTCAACCCTGCAGAGACTGGAAGCCGCCACCTCCAAGGTGAAGGAATATAAAAATACGTCAAAAGCCCCTGTGTGCTCTTCTGTGATTGACAAATGTTCTGCAAGCACCAGCATTCAGCATTCACAGTGTTAACAAGTTGGGAAAAGCCTGCCCAGAGAACAACACTACATAGCCAGCAGAGGAGGAAACCAAAGGAATGCTGGGAGATGATTTAAGGAAGAAAAGGAACAAACTGGCTGGCTCTGTCTCTGTGTGTGAGGGGTGGGGATGGCCAGGAGTTGGAGCCAGGATCCAAAAGGAGAGAAGTGTATCTGGCAGCCCTGCAATCAGTTCTTCTGACGAGGTAATTATCGAAATGGAGAGACTGAATCTGCGCTTTGAGGAAATAGAGAGACAGACAACTGTTCTTGCTTCATAGTCGAACTACATGTAAAATCTCAACAAGGGACAGAAGAGCCAGGAGCTGACAGATTGAGAGACATCTTTTCCAGAGATATCCTGGCCCGGGAGGACATGGATGGATCACGCTCCTAAGAGACAGCATTAAGTAATCTAAACTTTTCACAGGGAGTATTTTAGCAGAAGAGGGAGAAGGTTTATTTATTTCCTTGCCTTTTATGCCCAAATTTAGTATCTCATTATAATTGCTTCAACTTTTCAACCAAAGTCAAGCATAAACCCTTGCTGGGAAAGAAAAATTGGTGGACCGTGGTCTTTCTGAGACTGAAACCAGGTCAGCTTTCTTTTTAGTACCAAGTAAACCATTTGGGGAAGCTCCCCAGGAGAGAGAGCGAGAGAGACCTTCCACACACTGCAGTGCTCATGTATTTGGTTGTCATCTAGCCAGCTCCACCATCAAATGGGACTTCATTTTTTTGATTGTTTATTTCCATACAATTTTGTGCTTGGGACAGGGTGCACCTTGTACAAACTGGTGACATTGGGATAGATTAGTCCCCTCCTCCCTTCTTGAGTACTCAGGGATAACAAAAATTTTGGAACTTTGTGTTCTTCACTGCCTCCCCCCCCCCCCCCCCTTTCTCTATTAGTGTTCCCTATTTTTTCACTATCCAAATGTGTATGTTGGTTGCCCTGGTTAACAGGTCATACCCAGTGTTAATTTTGCATTGCTTGATATAAAATAAGAAAACTTCAAGTTTATATTATATTTCACTACTGTACTTTTCCCATTTAATGTTCTGATTTGATTTATTGTCTACTTACACAGTACTGATAAAAGAGTTAATTACTGATTTATTCTGGTGTGATGAACGTATCTGGTCTGTGGTGACACAAGTGAGAGACTGTTTAGGAAGGGTGACTGGGAATAGTGGTATTGTGGGTGACTGGGACCCTGTCTCATCCCCTACTCAGGCTATGAACCTGAAGATAAATCATTATGTGGTACTCCCCACCCCAAGCATAGGGGTAATTCATAATCCAGACCAAGAGAGGGCCACAGGTTAAATCTACAATATGGATTAGAAGGGTGGAGTGAAACTCTCATCCAAACAATAGGCTCCATGGAGGCAGCAATCGACAGAAAAATCAGAGAGCAACCAAAACATGCTGCTTCAAGAAAAGAAATTAAGGGATCCAGACCCTAAGATGGTGGTCTGGCTTTAGATACCAGAGGGTCTTATTATTTATCAGCTTCCACCTGAGGAAGCTACACACCCACAAGATTACTATTTTGTCTCTTTCCCACACTAACAGTATATTCTGCCTGAATTCTAGTAGGGAGCTGACAGGATCCCTACATACAGCAGAAAACTACTGTTCTGTGCATTTCTGCTGGTAAATTTAATTTTGGTAAAATATCCTTTTCATACAAATTTCTTCCGTTGCTTATCCTCTCCTTCTAATAGAGCTGCATCAGAAAGGTTGGAACGCAATCCCCATCTGCCAAGCTTTCTTTTTTTTCCTCTGTCGAGAAACCTTTTTTTTCACTAGCTGCAGCAGCACTGGTATGCGTCTGGTCCTCTCCAAGTCTTTCTCCATCTGCTCAGCTCTGTCCCCTAAGACTTTCTGCTCCTTCCTGCTCCTGGCTAATTTTTTTATTATTATTATTATTTTATTTTATTTTTTCAGGCATGAACTCTCTGCCAGCTCAACCACTTGATTACTTTTTTCCCCCCTGCCCTCAGGCTTTGCCCACCTGTTTTTTTTCTTTTCTGGCTTTGTGCTTCCTTGTTTACATTTCCTTCCTGCAGATGCAGATAGCTCTACAGGTCACCAAATAGTTAATTAAAAAACAAACAAACAAACATAGGCTCATTCTGTTACAGCCAACATGGCTCTGGCTGTCTCTCTCCCAGGACCATACTTCAGGGGCTTAGGCAACTAAGTATTTATTTATTTTTTTAACCTTGTTACAGTACAGAATGCAATGTCATTTAACATACCGTATCTAATTTACAATATTAAAACCCGTGAAAGCACCACATTTTGATATCAATTGCAAGTGATTTTATTTTGAGATGGGTTCTGTGATATTATTATAGACTCCGAGTTAATCACAAATGGAAACGTTTGGGAACTACTTCACTGGCTAGGATCACCTACAAGGATCGAACACCGAGTATTTGTTTGAGAATATATCCCTTATTCTAATTTAGTAATAGCCCGAAACTGGTCATGAATCTATGTTTTTTTATATTACTTCTTCATTTATTCTATTTGAAATAATATATATGTGTTCCTCAGGCTTAATGTAAGCAACTAACTTAAGTGCATGCAGTTCCCAATTTAAACATGTATGTATTCAAAAATTCTAACTGGAGCACTGGCAAGAAGCTAGTCATTCCGCCGTAGACTACGTAAACGACACTAGTGACAAATCAGACAGGAGATCTGTCAGCTACATATATTCTTCACTGGGAGGATCTTATGACTCCTAGTGACAAGCTAGCTTCACTGCTGCCAATAATAAGTAGCATTACTGTCTGTTCTCTTACATATCTTTTTACAGACATTGATTTTAAACAAAATGAAATATTTTTTCCGTGGTGACCACAAAATAATAACAATGTTCTGCTGAGTACAGGTTTGTGTGGCACACTATAAACTATACGGAAAGAGAACACTACTCACAAATACACAACAGTCTCCAAAGGACAACACAACACATGCTAAATCCATGGCAGTTGTGATAACACACATACAGGCTCATTCACTAATGTCTGCTGCCGCGATCCCGTGGTTCCCACTACTTGGCCTATTCACTAATAATGCGCATTATTGTAGTTCAATGAATCAGACTATGAATAAGATAAGGAGAAGAAATGTGCTGGAATGCAAAGAGCACCTGATGGTGACTACAAAAAGTTTAGAAATTGATGCCTAATACCATCTCTGTGCATTACTATGTGGCAAATCCGAGTTTGAACATAATTATAATTCTCTCGCTTACCCAAAGCAACAGTAGCCAGAGATATATGTCACAGAGCTCTGCTATAAGCATTGAAACATTTCAAGATAGGTTCACGCTGGCTTATCCTGAGGTGACACTTGGGTGGTATGCCTGCTGTCTGTTTGGGAAGTGCAGTGGTGAGGTGGGAGCTGACATGGAACTGGGAGGAAAGAGAGAACTCACAAAACTACATTTTAACAAGAAGGTACAGCCAAACTAATAGCATCTACTTTTCGGGATACACTTGTGTGTTCACGGTCTAGGCATGTGCATGGATCTGAAAAACAAACCCTATGAGATTTCTCATTTCCTCCTTGACATGTCCTGAAATTTGGTGTTGGATAAGAGACACCAAAAACAAAAGTTATTAAGGGTCACACATACCCCCTCCCCTGACCTATACACCTTTGAAAAAAGGCTAAAAGTAGGCTAAAACTGTTTTGGAGGATATCACAACTTTTTAAGCATCTGCTCATTCTGCAGACAAATATGCATACAAATTTATGGGAAACAAAGGGTTGTCAATGCAAATAATAAATCATTAACTAGCAGGATTCAGTCCATCTGCAAGTTACAAAATTCCTGAGGACTCATTCAGTATAACCATTTTAGGCCTGAACAAATTCAGGCCCTTCAGTAACTAATCCAAGATATTACATTAGTAATCTTTTAATGCTAATGCATACTAACTAATCCACACTCTCTGGTATGCAAACAACATTAAACATCCTCCCCTTGTCTTTCAGATCTCTCCTCCCTACAGCAAACGCAAACTCTAAGAAAGATGGAGTAGATCAGGAATAAAATTCCCATTGGCAAAAATTCAAGCCAACCCTTTCTGGCTAAGTACAAAATGAAAGTGTGTATGATAGATCAGCTTCATTTCTTTAGAGCTAGTGCATGGGCATTCTCTCTTATATTGAAGGGTAGGTTATTCACTTATTCAATAGCTCCCTAACCTGTTCTTGTGACCTCACAGCCAGTTGGATTTTTAGGATATCCACAATAAATATGCAAGAGATAAATGTACATGTACTCGGGCTCCAGTGTATGCAGATATATCACATGCATATTCATTGTGGCTATCTTGAAAACCTGACTAGCTGTGGGGACTCGAGGACAGGTTTTGAGAAACACTGCACTGAGGGTTTGATTCACTCATTTTTTGGCCAAAAAAGGAGGCTGAAATGAAGCTGTTCCTCCAGGCCCGCGAATATAAATATTTGCTTTTGAAAACTGGAGCAAAGACTGCAAAGGAGACTGAAAAAGGGCAACTGGAACAAAAATGGGTGTTTAATGAGGCATTTCAGCCCACCCTGCTTTAAGATGAGGAATGCATTATCTACCCCATTTCCCTATACATGAGCCTCATTATCCCTTATCAATATGCAAAGTTGTTCTGATGATGGCAGTTCCCTAGAGAAAAAAAAAAGCAGAGAAAACAGAATGAGCATGCTAAGGCCATGATATCAGCATGATCTGAGGACAAGAAGCCCAAAATTCCTGTCCATACTTCTATTGCCACACTATCTTATTTGCATATTCTTAAACCAATGACTAGCCCCTAGATTCATCAAAATGCTATAATTTTTGCATGGTTAATGCCTGAGATAAGAAAAAGGAGAGAGAGAGAGAGTTGGTGGTGGTATAGGGTTTTGGGGCTAGTTTTACACGCAGTGTGAGACGTACAAACAGCACATTACACCTCTGTGAAGATTTTATGTCATTTGGAGTTTGGAAAGGACTCTCTAACAGGGTATTATCAAGCTATGGCGAGAGAACACTGTAGAAATCTCATCTTTGAGTCACTTTCCTCACTCCAAATGACGTCAAATCTTCACTGAGGGGTACTGTGCAGTTCATACTTCTCACTCTGCATGTAAAACTGGCCCCAATGATCTCTCCTTCGATGGGTAGATAAATCCCTTAAATACTTGGGGATATATGTCACGGGAAATCCTGCTCACTGGTATGCATTGAATATTCCTCCTATCATAGAGAAGATCAGGAAGTTAACTGTGAGTTGGATGGATCTACCTCTCTCCCTAATGGGACGTATTGCGCTGTTTAAAATGTCACTCCTCCCAAAATTTCTCTATGTCTTACAAATGCTGCCCTTAGTTATTTCTCTTTCAGATGTACGAAGTATCCATAGAATATGAACAGCTTTTTTGTGGCACAACTGAAAGGCGAGGATAGCCTTAAGAAAACTGATGACCCCAGTTGCCCTGGGAGGATGGGAGTTCCCCAACTTACAACTATACAATATGGCGTGTGCACTACGCTCGGTTGGGGACTGGCTATATGGGAGTGCATCTTTTTCAGATCTACAACTGGATAGTCGAGTGGTGAGTCCAGTAGATTTAAGGTTTGTGCTTCATGCAACTCCCAAAGACCTCTCAACACAGGTGCAGGCTAATATTCTGGTATCTTATGCTAGATACGGATGGCGCGCCATGCGTACCCAGCTGGCGTTACCATGGAAATTATCCCTATTAATGCCTATTTGCGGTAACCCTAAATTTATCCCAGGCCAACGAGGTCAGTTTTATCTAAATATGGTACAGCAGGGTATTGCTACTTTTGCTGATCTCATAGACCCACATACTCTTAAGCTGTACTCCTTTCCCAAATGCCAAGAGAAATTTGGCTGGAGACCCCAGGACTTTCTCTGTTATTTCCAAATAGCTAGTTTTATGACTAAAACTTTTGGGCCATTGTATGCCACTAATCACTCTGGTCCATTCCAAAGATTGCTGGTCTTATTTAAATCAAGGAAACAATCCTTAGCTACCCTTTACAAATTGTTGCAAGAAGCGGTACCTTGTAATGGGTTGAGGGTCTTGTCTGAGCTCTGGAGTCAGGACTTGGGTACCAAGATAGTAGAGGATGACCTTTTAGAAGCGCTCCATATTTTTCACAAAGCCATGCCATCAGCTAGTGTGAGGGAACAATATTTGCGGATAGTACACAGAGTCACGATATCCCCTCTAAGAGTGTACCAAATGCGAATTGCCTCCTCTTCGTCATACCCCAAATGTCTTGAAACTCCAGCTTCTTTAGCCCATGAGCTATGGGCATGTCCTCAGATACAAGACTTTTGGATTAAGGTGTGGCAATATATGGCTACTATACTGGGGAGCTCGTCTCCCACCTCTGCAGCGCTGGCTGTCATTGTCGTGGGCGAAGCGGGAACCAGTTGGATTGAACACAACTGTCAGTTAATTATTAAAGCCCTGGGACTGGCGAGGAAATACATATCATCAAAATGGATCCAGTAAGAACCTTCGACGATAGCCTTTGGCTGACTGAATTGCACACTCTCTTATACTTGGATTATCGAACATGGCTTCTATCTATTCCTCGGAAGAAAGGGGCCTTCACCAAAACCTGGGGTCCATTTGTCCAGCATCTTCCGTGTACATGGCCAGACAAATTTCAAGAAGACTCGTGCTAAGCTGATAACTTTGAGATGGTACTTTGTTGAGTAGATTGCTAAGATACCTATAAACAAGTGTCAACCTCTTGTGTATCCAGACAGGGGGGGTGGGAGGTTGGGAACGGGAGGGGGTTGGGGGGGATGGGTGAGGGAAGAGATGTAGAGTGCTTTTCAGAATCAATGTATGTTCCACATTATTTCTGAATATTATGTTATGTTTGATTGAAAAATAATAAAGACAAATATAAAAAAACAAAAAACAACTGGCCCCAAAACCCTACACCACCACTTAAACCTCACCTTGAGTTTCTAGCTGGCCCTCCTATAGTGATATAATTAATTAACTACTATGGTCCTCACCCCAGAGGTGCTCTTTCTGTGTCTCCTTTTCCTCACTGTTTCCAATGATGTAGTAGCATGATGTATATGTATTTGAGAGGATATTTAAGTCAGACTGAGAGGAGAGTGAAGTTTGGACAATCATTTTTGGCTTCTCGTTCTTTCTTTGTGCTGAAGTGAAGATTTCTGCTGCCTTCTTCCAGATATTACTGATGTGAGGAAGATAACTCTGCATATCTGAAAAGAGTAATGAGGCTGCAGCATATTTTAATGAAGATGATAATGTACTACATGATTCAGAAAGGGGTCTGGCCTTAAAATCAGGTTTAAAAGAGTTTATTTGATTGGCTGGGGATCTCAACCACTTTCTTCAAATGCAGGCTATGAGTTTCCTTTTTGGCCTGGCAGTTTACCGCTTGCTCCTTTTGTCTTTCAGCTGAGATGGAAACAGCCTCTACTGCAGTTACAATGCCAGGAGTCTTCATTCACAATTACTTGATTGGGGGAGGGATTCTTCATTTTCTCACTCCCTCCCATCTGGCCCAGTCATTGAAGCAATAATCTCCAGCCTAGGGTCGTAGACAGCAGCTCCCTCCAGAATGCAGTATGTGTGCACCCTGAGCCAGGCCACTAGGTGTCACCACTGTGTGATGGCAGCTCCGGCTGGGCTCAAGAATGGAATGTAGATCTCCTGCATGCTAGTGCACAACACGTCCACTGAGCCAATGGGTCATCCTTGATGTGATTAATTTTATTTGTTGAGCAGACCAAATATTTTTTTCAGCTATAAATATTATTAAAGCCCTGATGCTGGCTAAACTGACCCAACAACTTCTTATGTAAATTCAGAACATAAAATTTGGCAGTGAAAACTGATTGCCGAGTAGTAAGCACACGAGAGCACCAGAGGCTTTCATAAATACCAATTTGCTGTTTATTTGATTCTTCCACTTGCAGAAGGAAAAGTTCAAAGCAGGTATTACAAGGGCAGGTATGTACTGGCTGACAGAGGATGGTAATAAGAAGGAGGATGAGTATGGTAAGAGGCATCCCGAATACACTTTGATTCTGATCAGTGCTATTGGTCTCTTGCTTTAGTCGTGAGCAATGACGCATCACTCAATGTCTGTTTAGTTTTCAAGAGGAAGGAATATTTATGAATTAAATAAACACATAAAACATCTTGTAGCAGTCAAGCAGTACATTATTTAAGAACTGGCAGTTACTAATTTGTGCACAGCACTGCTTTGTCATAAGAACATAAGAACATGCCATACTGGGTCAGACCAAGGGTCCATCAAGCCCAGCATCCTGTTTCCAACAGTGGCCAATCCAGGCCATAAGAACCTGGCAAGTACCCAAAGATGTCTGACTACCATTCACTAACATTTTTTAGCCAGGTAGACTTGGGGATTTTCAGCTCTTATTTCTGGGAGTAAGCAACAAGGAATGGATCTCCTGAACTGGCCACTGTCAGAAACGGGATTCTGGGCTCGATGGACCATTAGACTAACCCAACAAGGCACATTTTATCATAGGCATCGGAATGGGGTGGGCCACAGGGGCCATGGCCTCACCAAAATCTGGCCTTTTTCACAGAATCACTGTGAGAAATCCGGGGCCAGGTCAGGCAGCATACCTGGGAACTTTCCGGATTTGGCCTGGAGACTCCAGAATTCTAAAAGAATTACCGGGTCTCTGAGCCAATACAGAAAATCTCCGGGTGTTGCAGCAAAACCTGTTGGATTTGTGGACCCTTGAGCCGGCTGGGACAGATGATAACACACCGTGAGAAGGCCCAAAGTGGAAGTCGAAGCCATGAGGTGGCACAGGGCAAGAGACCAGAGGGATCTTCACCACTGGAAGCCCGAGGTCCCCCAGGAGGAGCCCGTGAGGACCCGAGCCGCTTGGACTTACATGCGGTCTCCTGTGGGTCAGTGCCTGAAGAGGAATTCCAGAGGATAGAGAAGAGCAGAGCTGAAGCCAGGAGGCCAACTGGAATTTCACCATTGGAAGCCCACACTCGGGTCCTTACAAGCTCCGAGAGGAGCTTGTGAGGACCCGAGCCACTTGGACTTAGGAGAGGCCTCCTGGATGAAATCCGGAGTCAGGAACCAGTGGACAGAAGCCGGAATCAGAAGCCAGAGGACGAGCCGACGTCAGAAGCCAGTAGTCGGAAGCCGGAGTCAGAAGCCAGTAGTCAAAAGCCGGAGTCAGAAGCCAGTAGTCGGAAGCCGGAGTCAGAAGCCAGTAGTCAAAAGCCGGAGTCAGAAGCCAGTAGTCGGAAGCCGGAGTCAGAAACCAGTAGTCGGAAGCCGGAGTCAGAAGCCAGTAGTCAAAAGCCGGCGCCAGAAGCCAGTAGTCAGAAGCAGCAACTAGAAGCTCTCAACAGAGAGTGAACCTCGTTGCAAGGCAAAGCATAGGCTTAGCTGCAGGGTTTAAATACCCCTGCAGCGCCTGACGTCATCTGTGGGCTGTTTCCTCTCTTCCCGCGCTGGCCCCTTTAAATCTTGAACCCCTGTACGTGCGCGCGCACCTAGGGGGCAGGGCCAGGCGTGGCGGATCGACGGTGTCTCCCTTAATGAGGAAGCGCCGCGGCAAAGGCCGGGACGGGCCTAGCCGGCCGAGAAAGTGTTGCAGCGGCCCGGGCCGGCCCCGAGGTAGGTGAAGGGACCGGGGCACGGCCGGGACCGTAACAAAACCAACCTGCTTGGACCTGGAAAGAAGAAAGGAACATCATTGGTCTTGCGCGGCTGAAAAAGGCGGACCTCGACAGTGATTTCTACCATATCCGGACCTTTTAAACTCTTAACTTTGCTTCCTCATGACACCACCTGCTCCTGCACAGCCTGTTTCCTGTATCCAGCCACTTGCCCGCCCCATCCTATTTGCCTTGGCCAAACGACATTGCGATTTCCTGCCCGTGCATCAAACGAGGAGTAAGAAACAGGCAGCGTCCATTTCTGCAGCACAGGAGGAGAAGGAAGAGGCTGCTGCTACTCTAGGTGTTACAGTCCCGGGCTGTGCCCCGGGACCTCCACTTACCACGTGGCCGGCTCGGCCGCAAGGACACCTTCCCTCCGGCCTCCAAGGCCGAAGATGCGGCCCTCCGTGGCGTTCTCCCTGCAGGGGAGATGCCGGCGCTGAATCCTGGCTGGCCCCGCCCCCTAGGCGCACGTGCGCACTCGCTAGGGTTCTCTCTTAAAGGGGCCAGCGCGGAAAAACGCAGGAACGGCCCCTGATGATGTCAGACGCTGCCGGGCCATTTAAACCCGGCAGCTGCAGCAGTTCAGGGCCTTGCAACGAGGTTCCACAGTCTTCTGTGTCTTTAGTTGCTGCTTGACTTCGGTTCGCCTCCGCTGACTCTTGACTACTGGCTTCTGACCCTGCTTCATCTCCTGACCACGTCTCCGGCTTCCACTCCTGGTTTGGTTCGTTCTCTGACTTCTGGCATTGATCCGGCTCCATTCCACGACTCCGTCTTCGGCTGATGTCCCTGGCTTTGGTTTGAATATCAGACTTCTGGCTTCTGACACGGCTTTGCTCTTGGACTTCGGCTTCTTCCATCATCTCAGGTATCCGGTACTTGATGGCTCAGAGGATTCTCCTAAGTCCCAGCGGCTCGGGCTCTCATGGCTCCTCCCGGGGGAGCCGCGGGCTTCCGAGAGTGAAGTCTCTTCACTACCTGGGCCCAGCCGTCCTTCATCCATCTCTTCGGCTGCCGTCCAGACCCTTGGTCGCATAGTGTCCCATCTAAGTCCAAGAGGTCTGGGTCCCTATGGGCTCCTCCTGGGGGTACTGCGGACTTCCAGTGGTGAAGCCTCTTCTGAGTCTCTTCAGTGCCGCCTCCCGGCTGAGACACTCGCTGTGGGCCTCCGCAGCTTACCATCCACTGTTTCAGCCGGCCCAAGGGTCCACAACCGTAGCACCAGTAGCCCAAGTTAGAGTCTGCTATTGCTAGTGTGTTTGAAAGGGGGGGAGAGAGAATGAATGAGCAAGTCTGTGAGAGTGAGTGAGGGTGTATTTGTGTAGGAAGAAGAGATCTGTGTATGTAGGTGAGTAGGAGAGAACTGAGTGCAAGTGAGCATGGGTGTGAAAGTGAGTGGGCATGTGTGTATGGAAGAGGGAGAGACGTGAGTGAGTGAGTGAGTGTGTGTGTGTTGGGAGAATGGCAGAAGTAAAGGTGTAAATGGACATGTGAGAATGTGAGAGAATGAGCAGTGAAAGTAAGTGTGAACATGTAAGAGTGTTTATGAGAGCAAATTTGTGAGCATCTGGTCTCATTGTGCAGTTGCCCGCCACCCCCCCCCCCCCCAATCCGCTAATCCATGGTAATCTCAAGGTGACTGGAAGTCAAAAGTTCCCAGGTATTTCAGGCAGGCAGCAGCTGTTCAGTGGCAGGAGAAGGAGAGCAGACGTACATTGGGCTGCCTCCTTCATTCTGCAGCTCTGGGCCCAACTGCCGCTTTGAACTGCAGGGGTCTCTGTACAGCTGTGAGTTTCAAAGCAGCAACCGAGCCAGGTGGCAGAGGGGGAGAAGGGCATGGCTCGAGGCACCACCTCTCTCCTCCTCCTGTCGCTGGTCAGTGTGGGAGTGTGGGGAGAAAGCAAAAGGGGGAACAAGGAAGAAACAGATGGGGTGGGGTCAGGGGAAGAGAGAGAGAGGTAGGGAATGAAGGAGGCGAGTGGAGAAGAGAGGGGTAGAGGGGGCAGGAGGAGAGAGAAAAGGACTGGTGGAGATAGAGGGGGAATAGGAGGAGGCAGAGATTGGTTAGCTTGGCCCTTCCCCATCCACTGCTCCTGCTTCATATGTACTCATAACAAGCTGGCCCTAAACCTGTCCAAAACAGTAATATTGGTCATGGCATTTCCTTGATAGAAGTGCCCCCGTGTATGAAAGTTGAAAATATTTGGGTTCAGCTTGCATCACATTGATGCTGAACTTGAGCTTAAAGAGCAAATGAAGTCAGTAATTAGGAATGACTTCTTTAAATTGCAGGTATTACATAGTCTGAGGCCTTTACTCACACAGGCTGATTTTCATGCGGTGGTCCAAGCTGTGATCATGCCAGTACTGGGACTACTGCAACTCAATCTATATTGGTCTCCCTGCCACATCACTTCAGTCTCTCCAGTTGTTGCAGAACGCAGAGGCAAGTCTGATTTCCAGTCAGACTTTTCTGACTGGAAAGAAGCACAGAAGCACGATATGCATGACCACATCTCACCTGTACTATATGAACTTCATCGGCTGCCCATTCAATGGGGCATAATGCATAAGGTGGTACTGACGTTTCATAAACTGTCATCGCTTGATTCATTTGCGTGGGCCAGTGCTATACTGCGCATGTACAATCCCTCGAGATCTTTGAGGTCTTCTCAACGGGGTTTGTAGTTTGTTCCTTCTGTGTGACACGCAAGGCTTGCTGTGACGCCTGAACGTGCATTCTCAGTGGCAGCACCCTCAGTAGGGAACTCGCTTCCCCGAGAACTATGTTTGACTTCAAGAACGAAAACCTTCAAACCACTGCTGAAAACTTTCTTATTTAGACAAGCAGTTTTACAAGTTGGCAGTTTTGTGAAAGATAATGGTCTTGTCCAGAACAAAGGGCTGCTTAGTGCTTTGTTTGTTTTCTCTTCTCTTCTTTTATTTTATTGATTATGTATGTTTTCTCTTGTTTAATGCCTACCTGGGGCTTTGATATTGGCGGGTCACAAATGCCCGACCCTTAATATTAATTTTTTTCACTCCTTCACTTACTGCCGACGGGGGATTTGGGGTCTGGCAAGCTTTGTTTTAAGACACGGACCTTCCGAATGCACCATTTCAGGAAGAGGAGCCCTGGGTCCGACCCAGACTGCTTGGTCCATTGGGCCAGACTTTGGGGGTGGGGAAGGGAGCTTTGGTCAGCCCAGCCGCTGATGCTGGTCTGGATCTAAGCATCAGGTCTGAAGAAACGGATGCTCATATTAGTGCCCATTGTGAATGTGGGTGCCCGATGCAGTTGTGGGCGCGCAGCCACGTCTCCTGGGCGCCCGATGCATTTTCGTGCTAAGGGCGTGCAATTGTTCCCTAGCGCGTCCTTTTTAATGCAGCAGCTCATTTTAATACTGCATGGCGTTCCCAGGAGAGGTGGCTGTAGGCGTGTTAGGAAGCGGGTACTCAGTATGAGCGCCCGTTTTAACGCATGCCTTATCGCATGGGCCTCAGAACGAGGGCAGAAAATAGAAGAGCTACTCTTTTCCCTAATCCAACCTTTCCTTTCTGTCGTGCAGGGAACGGGAAAGAAAGGGGTGAGGTTGGAGAGAGAAAGCAGAGAAAGGCAAGAGCCACTTTTAGTCACTCCTTTCCTAGGAAGGGAGGGGCTGAAGCTAGAGCAGAGAAGAACTAGACTGTTCCCTAATCCAGCCCCTCCCCTCCTGCCACACCCCACCCCAGGCACACTGAATTTTGCCTGTAGACATGAGGGAAGGGACTGGAGCAGATTCAGCAGAATAGGGGAAGAATTGATCTTGGGGGAGAGGGGATTAAGATGGAGCGGGGGGGGGGGGGGTGCATGAAAGGACTAGGGATCAAGCATAACGTGCCCATCCAGAAGAAAAAAACAAGGAAAAGGAAGAAAGAACACCTGAATAAGAAAGGGAGGCAAGGGAGGAACTGAATCTGCAGGAGGGCTGGAGAAAGTGCGGAAGGATGGAGAGAGAGTTGGAGAAAGAAGGAGAGGAGATAATGCAGGAGGTAGGGGTGAGGAGAGAGTGCAGGGGAAAGGAAAGCACTAATGGAGAAGAGAGCGTTGGAAGAAGGGGAAGACGATGCCTAGGAGGAAGGGGAGAAGAGCAGGATCTCGGGATGAGTGCAAGGGGCTGAGGAATGCAGGAGGTTAAGCACAGAAAAGAAAAGAGCACGGGAAAGCAGGTGGTGTGCGAAGAGTGCCGCAGGAAGGGCTCAGTCGGAGGCTGTGGTTTAACCTCTGTGCTCAAAGTGAGTAGGTCCAGCAGAAAGAATGCAGACGCCACTTAATAATGAGTTCCAAAAAACAAGCTTGGTATTTATTTGAGAAACTACACATGCATGCAAAACAACGCCTGCTCTCTTTAGAAGCTGCAGCAAAGATGCTGGGCAGATCAGAAGGTGAAACTGAAAGCAGCAAACAGGAAAGGAGAGAGAGAGAGAGAGAGAAACAAGATGCTTGTCCAATCACCAGCAGTAAGTGCTAAACAGAGAAAGAGGGAAACATTTTACCATTATCTTATTTTGCATAACTCTGCATTAGTTCAATGCACACTAACATACATAAGAATCTTCCTTCCCCTTTTACACTTTTAGGAATTGATGTTCCCAACAGGACTTAGGGGTGAGAACGCACAAGAGTAGTATAATGGGTACACGATCAATCAAACTGATTGACAGGTGAGATAAGGATGACAGCAGCCAATCAGCGTTCACTTCCGGTCTAAGCCCCGCCCCCGCCCCGCCCACTCCCCATAGAAGTGAATGGGGGCGTAGCCACGCCCCCTTCCGCCTCCTCCCGCCCTCGACCACGCCCCCAACCACACCCCTTCCGCCACAGGCCCCACCCCTTCCGCAGCCAATCAGCATTCACTTCCGGTCTAAGCCCCGCCCACTCCCCATAGAAGTGAATGGGGGCGTAGCCACGCCCCTCCCGCCTCATCCCGCCCTCGACCACGCCCCAGGCCCCACCCCTTCTGCCCCAGGCCCCACCCCTTCTGCCCCAGCCCCACCCCTTCCGCCCCTGGCCCCCGCCCCAGACCCCGCCCAGACCCCATCGATGCTCCTCCCCTCCCAATAGAAGTGAATGGGGAGCCCCTCCCACCCCCAAACCGCCCCCCATGATGTCACGGATGACCCCGCCCACACCCCAACCCCCAGCCACACCCCCCTGTGACGTAGCGGGTATGACATCACCGGAAGTCCACCCCACACCGCCCCCAAAAACACACCCCCTAAAACGTCATCAGAAAGGGTCCTGTCGCTTTTTTAATGATGTCAGTATTAATGGACTCTGGCTGTTTTTGATGATTTCACCGGAAGTACAATACAAAAGTCCCGAAATATGCGCTCCTAGAACCTCCTGATGCCTTTTTAATGATGTCGGAGCCGGTAGTATGCTTTTAGGAGGCAGGAAAACTGCAGGAAATATGCTTTTTTCTAGCCACTCTGTTTTTAAAAAACCAAACAAAATACAAGCTGATAGGAGGCAGAAAAACAGTGGCTCGTTCTGTTGACAAGGATTTGGTTTTTTTTTTAAAACAAGTGATTGAAGCTACCGGTGGTGAATTGCATGAACTGCAGGATCAAACTTTGCAAAAGACAGGTTTTTTTTTTTTCCAAAAGACTAGGGACCGGGTAGTATAAAGGGTACGCTGTCACTCAAACCCCCAAGCCAAACCCCCCAGTGATGTCACCAGAAGCCCAAGCCCACCCCTCCAAGCCCTTGCTGTAGATAGGCATGCCCCAATAAAAAAAATTACCAGAGAGCAGGCAGGAAACTGTGACTCATTCTGTACACAGAGACGGAGAATCCAATTACACCCCTTCCCTCCGCCCCCTCTGCCTCAAGCCGGCCTTCCCCCAGACCTAAATCTGAGCAGAGGATAATTGAAAGCAGTGGGGGGTGCAGGTTTGCAATGGTGAAACACAAGGCTTTAGTTTTGTTTTAAAAAAAACAGACTTCTGTATTTTACAGCCATATAAAAAAACAAGAATGCACCAGCGGATCTTAAAGAAAATTTATAATGAGCCAGGAAATACCGGCAGTTTTGGCGGTATAACACCTCTTTTGCAGGCAGCTAAAGCATGTATGCCGTCTGTGACCAAGAAACAAGTGATTGATTGGCTTACAGAACAAGATGCTTATTCTTTACACAAACCTGCTAGGGTACGATTTAAAAGAAATAAACCATAGTGTCAGATATAGATTGGCAATGGCAGGCAGATTTGGTTGATATGACAGCCTTGTCTGGTTATAACAGAGGCTACAAATACATTTTGACGGTGATAGATGTTTTGTCAAAATACGCATGGGCTGTGACCCTAAAAACAAAAACAGGTCGTGAAGTGGCAGAGGCCTTTGAAAATATATTTAAAGGTGGTCGTGTTCCCAACAAAATACAAACAGACAGAGGTAAAGAGTTTTTAAACAGAGCTGTGAAGAGTTTGTTAAAATACAGAGGCATTCAGCATTTTGTGACCAACAACGATGTTAAGGCAGCAGTTGTGGAGAGATTTAACAGGACTTTAAAATCCAAAATGTGGCGATACTTTACAGCGCGCAACACTTTTCGCTATGAAGATGTGCTTCCGGCTTTTATGAACAGTTACAATCGCAGTTTTCACAGAACAATACAGGCCCGCCCCATCGATGTAACAACCTCAAACTCACTGCGGTTCTGGAAAGTAATCTACGGCAATAACAACAAACATGAAACTGCTAAGCCTTTTTTAAAAAAGGGGGATCATGTTAGACTGTCAAAAACTAAAGGGAAATTTGAAAAAGGTTATGAACAAACATGGACAGATGAGATATTTATAATTACCGACGTCCTAAGCAGGGGACAGAAAACAGTGTACAAGATACAAGATTATGGTGAGGAAACCATTCAAGGTTCTTTTTATCCTGAAGAATTACAGAAAGTCAGCCCTCAACAGGACAGAATATACCGCGTTGATAAGGTTCTAAAGGTAAAAGGGAGAGGTAAGAACAAGCAGTGCTTTGTGAAATGGCGAGGATGGCCTGAAAAATTTAACAGCTGGATAAAAGCATCAGAGATTCAAAACATTTGATTTGAAAAGGCCTTGTCTCATAAAAAGAAAAAAAAATGAATGAAGGGGGATTTTACGTAACACTGCCTAGTAACGCCTCTGTGAGAATATTTCCACAAAACAACAGCTCTAATTTCACAACACAATTAGCTAGACCTTTGGACCTACAGGGCCCGTGGGAAGTGGGTCTGGTGGAAATACAGTACCCGAACACATGGGATAATATTAAAGAAGACCATAAATATGTTGTCACCACTGGTGAAGGAAGCACAGAGCATCACTTTGTTGTACGAAGAGGGTATTATGCAACCGTTCAAAACCTGACGGATCAAATGAACCACGACATGAACAGTGTCCTCAAAGCCATGGCACCACGAATCATCTATGACCCCAATATCCGAAGAATCAAATTAAAATCAGAGGACAAAGCAGTAATTTCTGCAGGGGGTGACTTAGCGACCATTTTGGGGCTAGAAGCTAAAACGAATACGAACCGCTCGCTATTTCCAACGGATATCACAGGAGGGTTTAATACCCTATACCTGTATACGGATATTGTAGAGCACCAGCTGGTGGGAGACCATTTTGTGCAGCTGCTTCGTTGTGTTCCCACTAAAGGGGGTAAGGACGAGTTTATCACCTTCACTTATGATAAACCGCATTATGTTCCTGTGAACAAGCAGCACATAGACACCATAACATTTGAAATAAAGACGGACCAGAACCAACACGTCTCATTTCGCTATGGGAAAGTGATCCTTAAGCTACACCTGCGACCCCGGAAAACTATTTTTTAAAATGGTTGTGGTTAAATACTATGGGGACCCTGGCGCATACAGAAATTACTATGCAGCACAGGCCGGTGAAGGCCTTTCGGGGTATTACGGTGCTCCGGTCATGTACGGGGCTGGGATAGGCGGAATTTTTCGTAGTCTCTTTAGAAAAGCAATACCTCTTTTGAGAAGGGGTTTTGAGATTGTTAAACCTCATGTGAAAAGTGCAGCAAAAAACATCGCCAAAGATGTTATGGGCCGTGTCACAACGGCGGTTCTGCATAAAATGAACAATAACACAGAGCAGGAGGGGTCAGGATTAGTGGTTATTAGAAGAGCTGTTAAAAGAAAGAGAACAAATCAACAGGGGCCTCCTGAACCTTTTAAAACAAAGAAGACCAAACGTGCCAAGTCTCAAAAGACTAACCGCAAGGGGAAGAAGAGAAACCTCTCCGCCAAGAAGCAAGATATATTCTAAAAACTATGGCTTTTGTACATCAGGGGTCTGAAGAATGTTTGAAATCAGAACTGGATCTGTTTCAACTGGCCCCCACACAAACCAGCATAGAAAAAAGTGTTTATGTGGAGATTCCGCCATTATCTGCCTTGTCAGAAACAGCCCCTTTAGATTTTTATATAGCCGGACATGGCGAGGATTACCTGGATTTGAACAACACGTTGCTATACCTGACCTGCAAAATCGTGAACGAAGATGGGTCCGATCTTGAAGTAGGGGCCAGAGTAGCTCTCGTGAACTATCCAATAGCCTCTATTTTTAGCCAGCTGGATGTCACTCTCGGAGATAGACTCATTAGTCAGAGCAACAACTGTTACCCTTACAGAGCCCTCATAGAACTGTTTCTCAATTACGGCGAGGGTCCTCTCAAAACACAGTTTACAAGCGGCCTATTTTATAAAGACACAGCCGGAAACCATGAAGTGAGAGACGTGGGATCGCGTAATAAAGGTTTTACCGAAAGAGCTGTGTTTACAGCCGCTAGCCATAAAGTAGAGCTTCTGGGACATTTACATAGCGATCTGTTTTTTCAAGAAAAGCTGCTCATAAATGGCGTGGATGTGAAAATTAAACTAACGCGGAACAAAGATACGTTCTGCTTAATGAGCGGAGATGCCAACGAGAGGTACAAACTCATTATTTTATCTGCAGCCCTCTTTGTAAGGAGAGTGAAAGTGTCACCGGGAGTGCGCTTGGGGCATGCAGAAGCGCTGCTGAGAGCTAATGTCAAGTACGCCGTGGACCGTGTAAGTCTGAAAGTCTTTAGCATACCGGCTGGCGCCCGTGTGACTAACCAGGAAAACCTCTTTTTGGGACAATTACCCAAAATTATCGTATTGGGCTTTGTGGATAATGACGCTTTCAGCGGTAATTACTCTAAAAACCCCTTCAATTTTAAACATTACGATATCAACTTTGCTGCGCTGTATGTGGATGGTGAGCAAGTCCCAGGGAAACCTCTCCAGCCGGATTTCGATAACGGCTGTTGTATCAGAGAATACATGCAGCTGGTTCAAGCAACGGGTAAACATTTGAAAGACAGTGCTCTCTTGATTGATCGTCAAGAGTTTTACCAAGGTTATACCTTGCTGGCCTTTGACCTATCACCCGACCAAGAGTGCACGGACCACTACTCTTTGATTAAAACCGGTAATCTGCGGGCTGAAATCCGTTTTGCCATCGCTTTGCCACACACGGTGAATATGATTGTGTATGGTGTCTTTGACAACGTGATAGAAATTAACCACAGAAGGAACGTCCTTTTTGATTATCTATGATGATGAACACCGTACAGATCTACCGTATTTTAAAGAAGGATCCGTATGTTACAAAATCTTTTGTAGACGTCCTACCCAGTGACTGGCTGTCTGATGTACAAATAGAAAGGAAACCTGCAAGCTTGGTGGTAAATACCCACCCCCACGACCTTCCTGGAGAACACTGGCTAGCAATATACGTGACTGAAAACGGCACAGGAGAATTTTTTGATTCCTACGGGCAACAGCCTGATAGTTTGTTCTTCCCTAACAGTATTATGAACTTTTTCAATAAACATTGTGAGGATGTTTTATACAGCAGCAAACAACTGCAACACCCTGTATCTACAACCTGCGGTAACCACTGTGTGTTTTTCCTACATCAACGTTGTAAAGGGCTGTCTTTTGAAAATATTTTAAAACTGTATTCCGAAGAACCATTGCAAAATGACAAAATGGTTTTACAATTTGTAAAAAACAACAAACAGAGAACATGTTGTATGTCTAAATCTTTTCGCTGTCTGTTTCATACCCCCCAGGTGTGTGTACCGTACCAAGAATATTGTACTAATCCTAAATAAAAACAATCTCTCTTGAGAGTTTTTGAAAAACAAACCAAACGTCTATAGTCTATATTTTAAAAAAGCCTTTTTTTTTATTTGAAAAGATATAATTACACCTTCAACCATCTGTTTGTATCAAGTACTTTACGTCTTTTACGGGGGAGGGGGTCTTTGCACTTTACAGTCTTTGTGTACATTTCAGCAGTTGTCGCTGAAGGATTTTCCTTGAGCTGTACCAGCAGATCCCTGTTGGCTGGATTACCCATGACGGTGGAGGGCATGTTTAATTCTGCCAGGGTTTGCATGAACTCTCCCCAACCTTTGGGTATCCTCCGATGTGAAAGAGCACGGGTCTGTGTAGCTCCACGAATCAGGTCTAATAGGTTAGAGCCACTTACAGGTCTTCCCTTGTATACAAAAGTCCCATTACTCTCCCAGGATGCAATGTCCTTATTCTTTGACAGTTTATTGAGCAGTATTTCTGCATTTTTTCTACGGTGCATGCTGATGCTGTTTAACACTTCCTGCAGGATGGGGTCTGGGGGGCTTTTGTGCTCTAGAAATGCAGAGGTTGCTGTATCATCCTGTGGGGGTAGATACAGATTTATTCTTTCTTTTTCCATTTCTCCGTGTCTGTTAAGCACCAGATAGCGCTGTAGCACTTCTGAATAGCGTTTGGCTTTCTCATATTCAGACATACCAGAACTTTGAAGTATACCTTTCATTTCTTCATCGAGTCTTTGAACAGCTGTGGTTCTAATATTTTCCTCATGAACTGAAGGGCTTCTCAAACGGTCAAGTTGTTGACTAGACACTAAATACATTTTTTCTGTGTGCTGCATTAGTATTTTAGCTCAAAAGCCCCGTGATGAGTGGTAGCGCGAATCCTAGCAGAGGCCCGATAAACCCCCCTGACTGTTTGACCAGCTTCTTTTTTTTCTTAAGTGTTATTCTTTTATCACCCAAAATCCTTATGGCTTGACGTTTCCTTTTCAAGATGTTTATCTGCTGTTGTGATAAAGGAACATTACCTCTCAGAGTGTTTAGTGCGATCTCCGCTATGGCCCCCACTAAATCGTTAGAAGCGGCCTTTAGGATAGCTTTTCTCCGTTGCGGAGAGGCTTGAACTAAAAGTTTTAAAAGGGCTAGGTTCCGCTTTAAGCGAGCAGACATGATCTCTGGGACACACACAAAACAAATATGTGGGGGAGAATATATATTCACTTCTTTTTATGGAGGGGTTGTGTTTTTTCACAATATACAGTGGTCCATTCTGGTGGAAAGATGTTTGTCCTCAATCTGTAACGCTCAGGGGTCGTAGCATTTAAATCCACGATGAGATATCCATATGGCTTTCTGGTGGCATCCTCAAAGGCTTCTAAAAAGAAGCGTGACTTACCGGGGTACATCTGTCTGGCTAAAATAGCGATTTGCAACTTGTCTCTAGGATTCTTAAAGAGCACCATATATTTGGTATTTAAGGCTATAGTTCTGCTTGTTTTGCCTTGACAGAAGACATTTTGTACAATATATATAATACTCAGATTTCTGTGATGCACGTATTGTGTGAAGGCTTTCTCGATTTCATCACTTTTACAAGCAGAAGCCATCAAATCGTCTATAATAACCATATTTATTTTATTGGTTGGAAACAGTTGATCATCATTAAAAGTATCAGGCAAAGAATCCATAAAGGTAATAAAAGGATATTTACACAGCATTTCTTTATACAAAGGTTGCCAGCAACTATAACACCATACAATATTATCAGGCATGTCAGTCAACACACGTCCAGCGTGATCTAGCAGGTTTTTAACAAAGAAGCTTTTGCCGCTATTTGACGGTCCGGCTAAAATACACGAAAATGGGTGCCTCCAGCGCACATCCACAAATTCAGTATCCATAAGGCAGCGTATTAAAACCCTCTTTTATCACCCTTTTATCGTATACGACCCTTTGTGTTTTCTTAAGTAGGCCGGTCTCTATCGCCCAGGTCTTTTTGTTTCTAATGATCCCAGATTGTTGTACCTGTATCTTTTTAGGACTCTTGTCCACGGCGTCAGTTTTATAGTCAAAGACGAGGTCTTTCAAATTAGTGAAATTGATCTTTTTACAATTTTCTACATTTAACGTAAACCCCTTCACTTTCATACAGGTCTTTCCGCTGGATAGTTTGTAGCCATATGTTTTGGGCCCAGCCGATACAAACTCTGTGATATGCTCGTCTGCGGGTATCTCGCTCGTCAACTGTCCTAAATAATCTCCCAAAGGCGGATCGCTGGCACCCTCACGACTCACAAATATCACAGAGTCTGTATCGTGGTACAGACAACGTTCTTGCAAACTGTCAAGCAGTTTGTACAGTTCTAAACGAGCATAAGCAGTTGTGAAACAGGCAATGAAGATGTTTGTATTACCTGACAATATGCTGCGGTCTTTTGAATGCTTCCATGTCACACAGGCTGTTTCATCATCAATAAAATCGCATGATGAAACATCATATTCGGGTGAAAACAAATACTTATACAGATCGTCAGGATCTCTCACAATACTTGTAACAGGTAGGTTTGTTCTTTGACCAAACTTCCCCCACAAAGAGTTTAAGAAAAGCTTGGCAATTTGACGCTTTGCGGGGTTTATACTAACCTGTTCAGGCCTTAAAACTACACCTTCTTTTTTGTAAAAATCAGATATATACATGTTTTGTTTTTCTACATCGGTACACCACTGAGGGTAACCAGAGGCCTCCTGTTTTTGACGGAGATGCATTTTTATGTATTCAGAAAACAGGCTGACAGATTTACATTCAAAGTGCCATATTTCACATATTTCAGCAACCACATACCCTTTTGCAACAGCCTCATTCATCTCCACAGTGCACCAAGTCCCTACGAGGGCTCTCTCCTCATCCGTGTGGTTGCACATATCCTGCAGACTGTTGTCAGCGCATGTGCGGCACAGCGGGAACATGAGCTTACCGCTCACACGGACCGGTAATACTGGGAAAAAGATCTTTCGTGGTGGATACACTTTGGCTTTAACAAGCCCAAAATAGTCTGAGAGGGGTCCAAAGCTGTCATAAATGATTTGCGGGTGGCCAACAGGGTATTCCTTGGTTTTATTGACAAAGGGGTAGAGGCTGGTAAAATCATAGTAATGTATTTTTTCATCAGCCCTGGCTTTATAGTACAAACATGTAGCATTGGTTCTACCACCAAAGAGGGCATCTCTGGGTACTAGCTGCTGCGGCAGGCCTGATTTAACCAGAAAGTCTGCACAATCCCTGATATTTTCTTTCACCATTCTCTTCCATTCGTGTTCCCACAAGCTTATGACCTTAAACCCTCTTCTTTTCAGGAAATCTGCTTTGATTTGTGTTTTGTAATTGAGAAAACCAAAGGTTGTAGCCGTTAAGGGGTTCTGGTCTTTATCGTTATAACAGCTCGGACAACCGTGGAAAAAACAGCCGTTAAATTCAAAAGCTGTTGGTACCCCATCAATAAGTGCATAACCGTCAAGAAAATAGGGACCCACCTGCTTTTCACCCCCCTTTAGAGCATGGGTGATCTGTATTTGCTCTGTGGCCTCTGTATACATCAGCCACTGTATAGAGGGTGTTGAATATCTCTTTGTGTGTCTGTGATAGTTGTCTGGAGGGACGAGTGCCACGGTCTTGGGTTCTAAGAACATAAACCTGTACATAGCCATGCACACAGATGCCAGTGTTATATATTGGAAGGGGTCTATACACCTTTTCACAGTTTTAGATCCACCATCCTGCTCTACAACCACCTCTCTCTCTGTCAAAGCCATGATTTCATTTCTGTATAAGACACAAGCTTGCCTCAGAATGTTCACATCCTGTTGGCAATAATAGGCCAGCTCCTTTTGTAAATCAAAGGTGTTATTTTGATTGTCCCTGTACCATTTTAAAAACTCCTCTCTTTCTCCAGACATCATATACCCATCTCCATAATACTCAACACCGGGCATAGGTCCCACATAATTTTGATTAACCCTGGTGTTAAAAAAATGCGGGAAATAACCCTTACAGCCTTGAAACCCCAGGGCTTGCGGAAGCTTGCTAAGCTTCATGGGCAGGAAATTTAAAGAGTCTTTAAACCGTATACCCAGGGGTTCTATCGTGATTTCTAAGAGCTTAGCACCCTGAGCTAACAAGCGCACATCCATCTTTTCCTTTAGCAGCTCTCTAACTACAAAATAACCATCATAGCCTTTAGAATTATGCGCTATGAAGGTGTATCCTTTGAACTTTTTGTCACAAAAAATCTTAACAAACTTAGAAATACTCTCAAGACCTTTGAACTCCCAGTTTCTTGTGTTGTTTAAATCTGTTGCATATATATAATTTGGAACGTGAAAGCCTGTTTCCTGAACACATTCACAATCATAAAATATATATTTTTCAGATATTTGTGCATGATCAATAGGGGGCATAAAACACAAATGCTTGTCACCAGCGATCAAGGGTTCAGAACAAAGCTTACATTGTCTGACCCGGCATTTATGTTTTTTATCAACATACGATTCACATTTTTCGCACAGTATTTTAAGCAAACACTCAACTTCTTTTTTTAAAGCCAGAACTGTATGCCTTTCTAAACACTCTTGAGAACGACAATACAGCCTGCATTTCGGACATCTCTGTTGTACCCCGATATTGTCTACACACATTGCTGTTAAACAGAGACGGCACCATAATGTACAATTATGATCGTGACTATATGGTTTCTGGCAAAAATGACAGAAGTTTCGCTCCCCATAGAGCTTTTTTACATCTAAGATTCCATAAAAATGGTCATCATGTAGCAATATAAATACAGTTTTCTGGAATTCAGGTCTGTCCTTTGTCTTAAAACACCACCATTGTTTTGTATAAAGCACAACTCTTATGTTTATACCCAAATGTTGTTCAAATGTTGAGACATCATCTAGCATGACCTTTTTATGTTCTGACCACCCTAGCTCTGTGTGCAGTTTTTTAGCACGGTCTAATAGCTCTGCATCTGTGAGCTTTGTTGGTGACATGAGCGCTGTAACACTCCCTGCAAAACAGAGCTTATTATCTGTGTTGTTCAAGTCTATTAAATGCCTTCTCTTTTTATGTATGATTTGACTGTACAGAATAGACCTTAAAACCCTTCGTGACCCGCCCCCTCTGTTCCTTATAACAAGAATGACTATGCGGAATGTCTCACCAAACTGTATCTCTCTATAACTCTGCAGGAGTTTACTAACTTGATCTAAGAAATCATCAGCGTTCAAATCCTGAGGGTTTAACTTTCCCGAATACAAAGAATTATGAAAACCTGTAGAATGTAAATGAATCTGTATATAATCATGGGGGGACACGTTATGGCTTATTTCATTTAGAACATGCTGTATGCCTTGTCTCACAACATTTTGCGCATCTATGAAAGAATCTATTCTATCTAAATTAATAAAACGAAATTCCTCTGAATAAAGCACGCCATTAAATTTTTCTAAATCACGGTTCCACCTTCTCACAAATTGCACAAAATTAACCGGTTCATTTTCTACAGCTGCATTTTCAGAGGTCTCTGGTATACAATTATTTACCAACCCCCCTGAAACATTGTCATCGGTACAATTATCTAAGAACATGCTTTCACATTCTTTCTCTACTTCCTCCCTGTGCACAGGTCTGTTGCTGTCTCTCTCATCTTTTCTTTCGGAAATAGGCTTTTTTGCAGTCTTTTCACGGTCTAAAATTAAAAATAATAATAATTAACACGGGTGGGCTCATACTTTTTTTGCAATATTTTAAGAAGAATTTTTCTTAAAACTATAACAGTATAGATTCTTACTTTTTTGTTTATCTCTCGGTTTTTTGTACGGTCTTTCGTCAGATTTCTTTGGCATATGCTGCTCATGGTCTGTTATGTAAAAAAAAACAAAAAAAAATGGTAATACCTTTTCTTTTACACAGTTGTGAACTAATTGTTGTTTTACCCGTACAGATATAAAAAAAATACTTCTTACCTTCAACTGCATCTTCAGACTCCTTTCTCTTTCTTTTGGAAATAGTTTTGTTTGCACCATTTTCACATTCTAAAAATTACAAAATAAAAAAACACAGGGTCACACACACTTTTGATGTCTTTGTAAATAGATCTCTGCTTCGTTGACTGTTATGAAGGAAAAAAAGAGAGACATTTGGGGGGTCATAGACATTAAGGAAAACCTATTTCTCACCATTATTTGCATTGCTGTCAGAAATGCCTTGTTGATCAATTTTTTTTTGTCTAAGGCATTACTGCAGCCAGGCTGTTCTTCTTCTTCTATGTTCAAATGTGTGTCTGATTTTGCAATATTTTCCTGTTCTAATGATAAAACAGACAAACACTGTTTTTACTACTGTTTTTTAAAAATCATATCTAAAAATATACATTAAAACTATTAACTCACCTTTCAATTTCCTTTGTTTTCTGCGTTTAGTAAGTGACATTTTATTAATAAACACAGGCTTCTGCCTTTCTTTGTTTGAAGAATCCATTTCTGTTTCAAACTCCAGACTGCTGAATCTTTTCTGGTCACCGGCTATACCCTTTTATCACCAGCATTAGGTGGGGCGTAACCACCAACAAACCTCAAAACCTGTGTATTGAAACCAAAAAAAAAAAAAAAGCTACCTGGCCTCTCTGTCATGTGATGGACATCTTATAGAATAAGATTGTTCTCTTGCTTGGGTTATCATTTACAGGGCTTTTTGAATGTATTATCAATATCTCTTTAGATCTGAAGCCCATTCACAAAACTATAGTATGTTGAACCTTTTTTTGTGATTTAATGTTTTGCTGACCATTGTTTTTCCCTGATTAGATTATGTGTCCCAGACAGCTATCCGCACCTACCTCATTACAATATACATCCCCCCTTTTGTTCATGAAAGGTAGTGTGTTACCAACGCCCTCTTAGGTCTTGGGGCACTTTACAAAATAAAAATTGGTCTCTCTTGAATGTCTTGTCATTCTGGTCTTTTTTTTTCCCTTCCAAACATTGTCTCATTCTGATTAGATTAACCATTTACAGATCTTGGATCCAGAGAACTTCCCCCCCTAAAAACTTCCATATCACCTTAAAGCACAATTGACACATTTTGTTAATTCTGATATATTTATTAGTTGTTTTTATTAACTAATTTATACACATGGCAAAATTTGTTAAAATATTACAAAGTATTTCATTGTCAATACATACTTCTGAAATACAGACAAGAAAAAAACAAAGACTGCTTTATTATACATTTTTAAAAAAGGACTGGTGTTTTCTACCATAGATGATGGCATTTATATATTTTATCATTAAAATCTCATCTGTAGGTTTAAGCAAACTGTTTAGTTTTTGAACAGGATTTTCAGCAGTTTTCACACTGTGTATAAGATATATGATCAGATTCATATCGTCATTGTTTAGGCTTAATACACCTCGTTTATATGCAGCTAGTACCACAAGATTCAAAACACGTTCTAGGCACAACCTGTTACAAGCGGTCCTTAATTGTTCCTGTGTGTCAGAGGCAGTCCAATAAACGCAACTATGATCATCCTGACTCGGATCGTCGAGAACACAGCCTTCGCAATTTTCATACCGTATGCCAGACAGACATTTTTTAAGAATACTATAGACAGCCACCCTTACGATCGATCTAAATGTTGTTTTTCGAAAAACTCCATGCACCGGCGGTGGTTTTGGGAATCCTATATAGCTCCACCAGCTGAAATCGTGCACATCTTCAGGATTGTTGTTTTTTTTTTGATCACATGTATCTGGTTCTTTTATATTTGGACAGAAGCAGCAAATACAGTTCATTTTGATACCTGGTGTGTCTCCATATTCTTCTGTTTGTAAAGATCCTTCATTTTCCTATAAAACATAATGTAAAACATTAAATTAAAACCTCTTCTAAACAAACTCTCTATTATAGATAGCTCCCAAACACGCCACCCCTAAAATGCATCATTAGAAGGAAAGAGATTTTTTCTTACCTTACACTCAAGCTTTTCCAACAAATAATCTGCTTCGGCATCCAGAGCAGCTTTGTGCAGCTCTAAATCTTCAGAATCTAAAGCATTTTCATTGATCAAGTTTGGATCCTGCGAATCAAAAAGCTTTTGCCCCAACGGAAGTTCATCAAAATCTGGGTCAGTGCTTCCTCCTTCTTCTTCTGCCCTCCGCTTTCGTTTATGGCTCCTCTTTAGTTTTGGTTGTTGAACGATTTTCATTTCAAGACGCTTAGGTGTTTCATATACGGCCATTTTCAGGAACAATTACAACAACTCTGCTTGAAGATTGTTCTCACGTGATCACTATCACATGATTATTTCTATATCCGGTCTTGCAAGTTTGGGCGTGTCTAACAGAGAGGGGAGGAGGGAAGGGTTGTGGGGGAGAATACAGAAGTCTGTTTTTTTTAAAACAAAACTCCACATCAGACACTATGGTTTTATTTCTTTTAAATCGTACCCTAGCAGGTTTGTGTAAAGAATAAGCATCTTGTTCTGTAAGCCAATCAATCACTTGTTTCTTGGTCACAGACGGCATACATGCTTTAGCTGCCTGCAAAAGAGGTGTTATACCGCCAAAACTGCCGGTATTTCCTGGCTCATTATAAATTTTCTTTAAGATCCGCTGGTGCATTCTTGTTTTTTATATGGCTGTAAAATACAGAAGTCTGTTTTTTTTAAAACAAAACTAAAGCCTTGTGTTTCACCATTGCAAACCTGCACCCCCCACTGCTTTCAATTATCCTCTGCTCAGATTTAGGTCTGGGGGAAGGTCGGCTTGAGGCAGAGGGGGCGGAGGGAAGGGGTGTAATTGGATTCTCCGTCTCTGTGTACAGAATGAGTCACAGTTTCCTGCCTGCTCTCTGGTAATTTTTTTTATTGGGGCATGCCTATCTACAGCAAGGGCTTGGAGGGGTGGGCTTGGGCTTCTGGTGACATCACTGGGGGGTTTGGCTTGGGGGTTTGAGTGACAGCGTACCCTTTATACTACCCGGTCCCTAGTCTTTTGGAAAAAAAAAAAAACCTGTCTTTTGCAAAGTTTGATCCTGCAGTTCATGCAATTCACCACCGGTAGCTTCAATCACTTGTTTTAAAAAAAAAACCAAATCCTTGTCAACAGAACGAGCCACTGTTTTTCTGCCTCCTATCAGCTTGTATTTTGTTTGGTTTTTTAAAAACAGAGTGGCTAGAAAAAAAGCATATTTCCTGCAGTTTTCCTGCCTCCTAAAAGCATACTACCGGCTCCGACATCATTAAAAAGGCATCAGGAGGTTCTAGGAGCGCATATTTCGGGACTTTTGTATTGTACTTCCGGTGAAATCATCAAAAACAGCCAGAGTCCATTAATACTGACATCATTAAAAAAGCGACAGGACCCTTTCTGATGACGTTTTAGGGGGTGTGTTTTTGGGGGCGGTGTGGGGTGGACTTCCGGTGATGTCATACCCGCTACATCACAGGGGGGTGTGGCTGGGGGTTGGGGTGTGGGCGGGGTCATCCGTGACATCATGGGGGGCGGTTTGGGGGTGGGAGGGGCTCCCCATTCACTTCTATTGGGAGGGGAGGAGCATCGATGGGGTCTGGGCGGGGTCTGGGGCGGGGGCCAGGGGCGGAAGGGGTGGGGCTGGGGCAGAAGGGGTGGGGCCTGGGGCGGAAGGGGTGGGGCCTGGGGCGTGGTCGAGGGCGGGATGAGGTGGGAGGGGCGTGGCTACGCCCCCATTCACTTCTATGGGGAGTGGGCGGGGCTTAGACCGGAAGTGAATGCTGATTGGCTGCGGAAGGGGTGGGGCCTGTGGCGGAAGGGGTGTGGTTGGGGGCGTGGTCGAGGGCGGGAGGAGGCGGGAGGGGGCGTGGCTACGCCCCCATTCACTTCTATGGGGAGTGGGCGGGGCGTGGGCGGGGCTTAGACCGGAAGTGAACGCTGATTGGCTGCTGTCATCCTTATCTCACCTGTCAATCAGTTTGATTGATCGTGTACCCATTATACTACTCACAAGAATAAGGAGGAAATGGCGCAGGAAAAAAAAATGCAAGATGAAGGGGAAAGAAAAGGATTGGGAGGAAAACACTGGAGGAAGCAAGAGCAAAGGAGAGGGAACCATGGTTGGAAGGGAGAAAGGTGAGAGAGAGAGTACAGGAAGAAGATTTAGAGAGAAAGAAGAAAGAGGGAGTGAAGAGAGTGCAGGAAAAACTGGAGCGAGTAGGAAGAAGAGGAGGAGGAGAAGGACGTAGAATGAGCAACGAAAATACACTGCTGAAGGAAAGGGAGACAGAAGAAAAGAAAGAAGACACCAAAGAGAGAGAAAATGAAAAAGAAATGGAGAAGTGGGCCAGAGAAGGAGAAAGGAGAGAGCCATGCTGAGCTAGGAAATCAAGGCAGAGACAGAGGTTGGAAGGGATTTTATTGCCGGAAAGACAATATAAATAAACTAATCAATGTAAAACATCCTGACATTCAGTTTAAGGTAACATGACTTGGATGTATCTCCCACAAAAATAATTTAAGGAATTGGTGGGGTAGGGATAGTTATATCAACTTGTTATCAAGACATTTTGCAGGGGGTTAAGGGTTTTCATTGGGTTGGGGTAGGTGGGTTATGTTTTTAAAACAGGTATGTTGGGCAAATTTTTTTTAATGAATTCTCGCATAATATTTCTTCATATCATGTACCTGACTGCTGTGGAAAACTGACATAGGAGGAGAAATTTATATGTATCCTTATGTTCTTGATTGCTATGGACCTGATTTTCAAACACATTTACAATGCTTAAAACTAGGTTTTGCACAAGTAAATGCACTTTACCAGTGTAAGTGGGCTTTTGAAAATTGCTACAATATAAGCCATTGAATTGCCCATAGGTTTTTCCTGCATTAAGCGCACTTACCATGGGTAAATGGCTTTTGAAAATTGCTATGATAGTATGTTTCCTTTACATATGTAACACTTTCTAAAAATTCACCTGTAAGAGTTTTTGGGGCCGATGCAATTATGTGCGCTGAAAGCGGGCACTGACTTTTCAGCGCCCGCTTTTTTAACACACGCATGGTGCTCACAAGGGGGGCGCCTTGCAATATGCAAATTAGGGGGTCGTGGCTGCCGGTTATGAAGACCAATGTCGGTAAACTTGGCCTCGGTTTTCATAACCTGCCTGTCTACCAGTAATGAAAACGGCTGCCGATAAAATAAGTGAACATCATGATTATACATCTATTTATGTATTTATTTAAAAGGGCTTATATACCACGTCCTCCGAGGTTCGGAGCGGTTTACAAAAGAACATACATAAAATTATCAATAAACCAAACCATTAAAATAAGCAATAAAATAAACCAAATAATTAAAATACATAAATGATATTCAAATAATATTTGTCGCATTATTGAAAATGTCACTGTTCTTTACGAACTGAAGGTGTAAGCAAAAAAAAATTACTCAAAGGAATAAATCTCTATGGACCAGAGATAAATAGTCATTTTGCTGGCTAGACTATCATTTTTACAGGGTGAGACAAAATAGCATGGGAGGAAATTCTCTATATATTGGGCTAGTTAGCGTGCTCAGGAATTTTCCAGAACTGAGGTCAATGAACATGCAAGTGTAACCTTACATTTATTTACTTCTTTATTTCCAACAGATCTCCAGGCAGTATAGAGCATAAAATGGATCATATAATGTAAATATATAAAAGAATAATAATAAATCAGATACACTATCTAAAATGTTATGTTAATTGTAAACCGATGTGATGTTACTAAACGAATGTCGGTATATAAAAGCTGCAAATAAATAAATAAATAAAATACAATAAAAATAATAAAAGCTAGCTAAAGATTAGCATAGTTATCTTGAGAGCAATTTTTAAAAGCATTTCCACATGTAAATCACTCTTTGAAAATTACCCTGGGGTTATGCATATAAAAGTATGCATGCAAGCGATTCCACATGTTTTGGGGTTTTTTTTGCATACTACAAGGAGGTGTTCTTGGGAGCAGAGTTGGGGGCTGGGAAATCATTTATGCACGTACTTTTGATTTTCACAACTACGTGTGTATTTGTATGCGTTGGCATTTACACTTGCTCTTTAGGAGGACATAAATGTGCAAGCCTATGAGCGGTACCACTAATTTTCAAAGCAAGCTTACTCGCATACACAGTGCACGTGAGCTTTAGCCCTACCTGGGCTGTTATATAGATGGGGATAAAACATAACAGTGATTACGCAATGAAAGTGGTAATAAAAATTGCGGTAAGTAGGGACTTTCGTTTTCAGTTTTTATTTTAATTTTCCCAGAAACATATCCATGATTATTACAGAAAGAAGAAAAATGAGAGAAATCATTGGGGGGAAAAAAGATGACATTTTTCTGGGTAAATACCATTTTTGTTCTTGTTATAATAAACACTGAAAAATTCCCTGGAAAAATAAAATGAAATGAAAATTGAAAAAGAAGGTCCTTAGAATCAAGCAAATAAAATCCATAGTTACAGTCAGCACTGAAAACACAATACTAATTACTTAGTGACAGCAACATTGAACATCCAACAGTTGTCTAACCACCATGACTTTATGAAGTGTTTATTCATAGTAATAATGGAAGAATACATGTGCATCTGTTGGAAACGTGTTAACACAAGTAAAAAGGGGATGAATTAGTACAAGTGTTTAACAATTTTATTCTATATTTCGAAAGAAGACTCATGGAAATGTCTTTGAGGTCCATTCACAGACTTAGGCCTGGATTTTCTAACGGCTCAGGCCTCTGTGAATCGCACGGTACCGGGGGGGGGGGGGGCGGGGGGCGAAGTGGGGAGCGGGCCTGCGAAAGCCGGCAGCGATCGCACCACCGCGGTGCGATCGCTGCCGGCTTTCGCAAACCAATAGCGCCACCGTGAAAGGTGATGCTATTGAGCCCGTTACTGACAACGATAAGGCTCCTTACCTTTCCGCCGTCAGCGATGTCTTCGCGACGTCGGCCCCGGTGCTGCCTCGACTCCTCCCCTTCTGGAGCCGACGCCGCCCAGAACCCGCCCCGATCTAGGTATCGCACGCGAAAAGTCCCTTTTTGCGTGCGATCCCGTTAGAAAATGACCCCCTTAGAGGAGAAAAGCAATCTTGGCCGTGTTAGAATGAATTTATGCATCTAAATCGCCCTGTCTGAGAATTGCCCTCTTCAGCCTGGCTAAAAGCATGCCCGAGCTTCCACACTGCCCTTACACGCAGCTGAATTGTGGGGAGGTGCTCCCGGGGATGTGTTTAAACTGGGGAAGGAAAACAGCGCACATTTTCTAAAGTACACGTTCTATTTTACCCTCCTTCGCTGCTCGCATAAAACAGCAGGGACAAAGTGCACAGGCGGGTTTTATATACATGCACTTTACACTCATTTTGAAAATTAGCATACTTTATGCTAATTGTAACTACATGGGCCTTTTGAGAATTGCCCCTTAGAGGACGAAAAGGAGACTGTGCTGAATAGCTACTTGAGAGGGTAGGGCAAATTGTGAAGACGAGATTCAGAGCTGGAGAAAAGGTTGTGCAAAAGGCCCTGAAATGTAGTGAATTGGCAACTAATGAGCTTATAATGAGCCAGACTAGCTCCAATGGACAGAATTCATTAGCAGCCTCATTACAATATACATGACCCTCTTTTATCACTTTTTTCATATGCAAGATCACATCAGTTAGGATACAAATACCTGACTCCATGATGGATAACAGCAGACATGGTCTAGGAAATACTCACAAGATGGCTGTCTAGTCTACCACTTGTCAGAGCTGGTCTTTTGGGTCCTTGTACCCCTAAGGCTCCTTCAGGGTCCATCAGGGCACCTTGCTCCCTTGATTTCTGCCTCTTGATAGACAGAAGTCAGGGTGACCCAGGTCAGTCTGAGAAACATCCAGCTCAACTCCTGAGACCCTGGCTATTTACTTGGAATTTCTTCCAGGCTCTACATTGGATTCATTATTTCATGATTCTGAGCCAACATTAATGATGCAAGACCTGGCTACCTCTGGAAGCAAGCTGTTGCCATTTATTTGAGATTCTGGAGAATTCAGTTCACTGGAAGAAATTAATTAACACATATTTTTGATGCACAGAATATCCCCTTTCCTCTTTTGGTCATTTTTGGAAAGAAAAATCCCAGACACTTACACAAGGGAACTTTCCTCAGAACTGACAGCTCATACCAGGGAACATATGTCAGTAAACCACCAAAACTGAACTGTTGTAACATCACTAGTGGTTCTCCTTATTACAGTGGCAGGGTAAGGAAGATGTTATTGCATATGACTAATATTTATCTCCATGAAACTCTCTAGAACTCTGTGCCCAAAAATGCCAAGGACAAAAATTAGAAAGAAGATGGTGCAAATCCCGCCTGAAGGAGGACAGACTACACGGTAGGTCACACATGGCAATGTAACATGAATTCGTAACAGCAGATCTGACTATTGCTCTGAGACAATCCTTGCCTCTGTTCTGGATGATCTCCATAGGTAATCACACAAAAACTTAACCTCAGTAGAACATAATTTTTCTTTTCAACAGGTAAAGTTTGTAGGACCTTCATGACCTCAGTTTGCAATCATCACAAACTGTACAGACCTCTGGTCCACTTTGTGATGATTGCAAACTGAGGTCATGATGGTCCTACAAACTTTACCTGTTGAAAAGAAAAATTATGTTCTACTGAGGTTAAGTTTTTGTGTGATTGTTTAGATAATTTTCCTCAGATTTTGAATAGATCTGGGCTTTGTTTGTTTGATTGTGATCTCCATAGGTACCATAATAGGGGTCTAGCTTTGGTCTTAGTACTACTAGATTACTCAGCAGCTTTTAACACTGTGGATCACACAGTTTTGCTCTCACTGCTGTAGAGGCTGGTTTGAGTGGCAAAGTGCTGGCTGGGTTAATTCCTATCTTTCTGTACTGTTCGTGGGCTCCACATCTTCCCCTTGGATCTGTGGGATTCCACAGAGATCTATACTCTCACCAATGCTGTTCAATATATACCTCAGGCCCCTAGCCTTGCTGATGAGGTCCTTTGTCCTAGAAGTCTACATGGATGATATACAACTTCTTCTACTCATGAACCCAACCCAACTAGCAGCTATGGAAAGTTAACAGTATGCATCATAGCTGGTCAAGCGTGGAAAAAAACCCAACAAACTACACCAGAACCAAAACAAAACATTACAATCCCATTCAGGAACTGTGAACTTCCCCCACAATTACACAGCAAGAGCCACAGGACCCTTCTTGACAATATTCAAAGCTGCCTCTTTCACCTGAATCAACTGTGGAAACTCCATCCTTTCATTGAAAGGCTGAGTTGACTCGCCATGGTCCGTGGTGGATGTGCGCACATTTTTTGAATTTGTGCACATCCACCTGTCCTGGGTGCTCGATGCAATAGGCAAATGAGCTACCGCGCTAAAAGGGACATGCAATGGGTAAGTTGTGCATCCTAGTGCACAGCCACCCAGGAGATGTGGCTGTGCATCTAGAACAGCCTGGCCAGAGCTCCCTCCCCACCACGGACTTGGCTGTTTCTGATTGGGCCTTTTCACTGACACGTCACATAAGCAGAGACTGCATGCTGTACGCTGGTTCGAAAGTTGTTTTATGCATTGCTGAAACACAATGATTGTATACTGGATGAAACTACATTACTGAGTTTCACTTATGACTTTGAAGTGTTCAAGCCCCTGAGGCAGCGGCTGTTGAGCTGCGAAACTCAGCCTGAGTCGGGCATTTTATGAACACGTCTCTGTTTTAATAAACATTGAAAAAGATCAAGGCATCTATCTTTGTGTTTTACTGACATGTGGCAGTAAATGTACCAATAGGCAGAAAGTGAAGGAGTGAATAAATTAATATCAAGTGCCCAACAATTAATATTAATGTATTAATGTCCTTCATTCACTGCTGGCAGGGGTTCCGACTGGGCCAGACCTTGCGGATACTGCTTTCTGTGGTTCCCCCTACGAGGAACCACAGAAAGCAGGTTTTTTTTTGTTAAGCCTTTGAGCAGCACTTAATTCTGCTTTCTGTGGTTCCTCCTATTTAGTATCACTAGAATATTAAGAAGAGGAATCATAGAAAAGATTTTTTTTTTGTTGTCAGCCCTTGAGCACCACATATTTTAACGCCTGCTCCGAGGCAACCATTAAATTTGCAGTGTTAAAATGGGTGCCATGGCCGTGCAGCAATTTTTTTACATCAGGGGTAATAGCTAATGGCCTCATCAACATGAATTTACATTTGATGAGCACTAATAGCTATGTGCTGATCTAGATGCGTGTTTTGAAAGTGCTAATCCCCTTATTGCATGAAGCATTCAAGCATGTGTAAAGCCATGCGCTTGGCCGAGCACACTACATTGCATCGGCCTGTATGACTGTATAGTGGCCTGACAGCAAAGGATTTACATCAGCAATAGCTCATTCAGAACCTCGCAGTCTGAATGCGAGTTTAGAGGGGTACAAAAGACGAGATCACATCACATCCACTCTACATAAACTACACTGGCTACCAGTGCTCTACAAGGACGAATTTAAAATTCTTACTCCAACTTTCAAGGACCTAGAAGAACAAGGTCCAAGTTACCCAAAGGATCAGTTATCCTTCCATGCTTCTGCGAGGTCTTTGAGGTCCCCTACCTGCAGGAACTCTCTTCCAGAAGAGTTTTGTCAAATTAAGGCTTACCTCCATTTCTAGAGGCACCTGAAAGCATGGCTCCTCTTGGTCAGTCTTTTAAGGGATGACGCTAATAACTGGCTAGCTCTACATATCCTGCCTGGAAGAGTCAGAGACCTATAGATTTCTCAGTTTCTAATCCCCCTATCTCTCACTTGTATAGATGGATATTTGACTACTTTCAACATATAGGAGGCCCATGGCTATAATGACCCTCCTGCTGTATGACCTCTCTTGCAGGCCGACTGCGACTGGACGCGCGTTTTCGACGTGCTAGCTTTACCCCTTATTCAGTAAGGGGTAACCCAAACCTAATAGCGCCTGCAACATGCAAATGCATGTTGATGGCCCTATTAGGTATTCCCGCGCAATACAGTAAGTAAAATGTGCAGCCAAGCCGCACATTTTACTTTAAGAAATTAGCGCCTACCCAAAGGTAGGCGTTAATTTCTTCCGGCACTGGGGAAGTGCACAGAAAAGCAGTAAAAACTGCTTTTCTGTGCACCCTCCGACTTAATTTCATGGCGATATTAACTTGAAGGCCCCAAAAGTTAAAAAAATAAAAAATAAAAAAATTGAAAATGGGCCCTTGGCTCATGGGTCGAAAACCGGATGCTCAATTTTGCCGGCGTCCAGTTTCCGAATCCATGGCTGTCAGCGGGTTTGACAGCCGTCAAAATTGAGCGTCGGCTGTCAAACCCGCTGACAGCCGCCGCTCCTGTCCAAAAGAGGCGCTAGGGACGCGCTAGTGTCTCTAGCGCCTCTTTTTGCCAAGGACCCTAATTTAAATAAATGACTTTACTGTATCGTGCGCACAGGAGAGTGTCCTGTGTGCGCGCTGGGAGAGTGGGCGCTTGCCCGCTCTCCCGCGATTTTTACTGTATCGGCCTGTTGGTTTGTTTGTTTGTTCAAGCTATTTGTTCCCTCTGGTGATTTCCTTGCTTAACCCTGGTGTTGTACTACCTTTGTTAATCAATGTGATGTATTCCTTTGGCTACTTGCTGGTTTATCTATGAGATTGTAATTTTGCCTATGTAAGTTGTTTACTTATCCTAGTTGTTGCTTGTTCTTATCTAAGTCGTTACACTTTCATTTCCTTAAGCTATTTATTATTAAGTGCTGTATCCCTCTGATTGTTGCTGGTTTAATAGGTAGTGTCACACCTTTATTTACTTCAGCTGTTGTTTATCTAAGTGATGTAGCTCTCTGGTTGCCAGTTTATTTTGTTGTGGTATTTCTATTCAATTTATGTATCTAAGCTGTTGCACCTTACTTGGCTACCGTGACCTGCTTTGGGTGAATAATTGTTCAAAACGACAGGCAATAAATCCTAATAAATAAACAAGCAAACAAATTTATCAGTGACTACTTACGGAGGGTTCCTGTGGGAGTGTTGGGCCCAAGCTGTGATCCATGCTCCCAGGTTCTTTCCTGATGGGGGTGGGAGTTACAACTCTTTCAAGGCCTTTAGGCTTTTAGAGGGTCTTCTGACACCTTCCAGCAAAAATAACACATTCTCGCACAGTCTGCTATTGTTCAAAAATAAACCCTTTATTGAAGGATTGATACAGATGAATACATTCAGTAGAATGCACACTGAAAAAGAGTGCAGTCCACACAGAAAAACAAAGAGACAGTAAATGTCCAAATAGTTACAGTCACTGCAAATCTTCACACTCTAGTGTTCTTTTTTTTTTTTTTTAATTCTTCCATTACCCATTGCTCTGAGGTAATCTTAGAAGAACGGGATTTTCCGTGAGCTTCCCTTTACTGGTACCTGCTCTGTGATGTGCGGATCTCAGAGGTCCGGCCACCACAATGGAAACTCTCCTGAACAGCTGGGCTCCTGCTGATTCTTCCTAAGCAGCAGCTCTGAAAGTAGACCTCCCCGTCTGGCAGTTCTTGGGCTGACTCTAACCAGAAATCTACTCTGCAAACCCCCAAGGCGAAATCTTCAGTGAAATGCAAGGAGTTTGAGACTAACTTCCCTTTCACTATTCTTCACTTCTTGTGGTTCTCTCCATCTCAGGATCCTCCTTGGACCCCAAGACATCTCCCGTCTCCCGAACCACCTGAGAGCTCCTGCTTTGAGCCTCAGCCACCTTCCCAGCTTGGAAGACTGGACTGAAGTACAAGAGCCAAAGTGGTCTTATGAATTTTGTTAAACGCACTCCTTTGATGAGACACCTCCCGCTGGGGAGTGTAGGGAAACACTGCACTCTGCCATTCTCTGTGATATCACACATTTAGTGTTTGCGACATCAGACATTCAGCGCCTGTGAAGACTGATGTATATACTAAAAGACCCTTTTGGATCACCTGTACACCGAAATAAAGGTTTTGCCAGAGGGAGAGAAATTAGAGCAAGATAAATTGTTAGCATGAATAATTCATGGAACGAATACTAACACAATTTGTCTCTGTTTACTTTTCCAGTTACATACCTTAGAATTTGTTATGCCCGTCGATCGCAGACGGCTGCGACTTCTCATGCTCACCTCTTTTTCCCCTGCACCATCAATCCTTGGACAAGTGGCAGCATCCACCAGCCAACGCCAACCTCACCAGCGTCACCGGGATGGCATGAGCAATGCCGACCACCATCTTGGATCCGGAATCACCTAAGGTGCGTGCGTGCGCGCAAAGGCCTCCTTTGTACACGTCATGGCGGGAACCTCGGGGGCGTCCCCTCCGGATGACGTAAACTTGCCTCTGTACTTAAGCCAACCAGCCCTCTGCTACTACGAGTTAGCAAGGAGTTTCCTCGATGCTGAATCCGCTCTACTCTTGAACTTCCTGTTCCAGTTCTGGCTTGGGTCCTGACGCTCTGGGTATCCACTCTTCGGGGACCCTTCTGCGTTCCTGGCTATCCGCTCCTCGGAGGGCCTTCCTGCCTTGGGATTCTACCTGACCCGCTGCATCGCAGCTATTCTTGGAACTTCCATTGTGAGTACCTTATTTCTGACCTCAACTGGAAATCTCTGCGGTGTACCCCGTGCCACTACCGTTCCTCTTCAGTGAAGCTGCTCCAGCACATCCTGAGCTACAGGTTCTATCTATTATCTACTTCGGGCTTACACCTCAGTTGCACCATCTTCTGGACAGACTCCTCAGTGTACCCCGTGCTGCGGGCCACTACCGGATCTGCACCTCTGAGGTATTCTGCTTGCTTAAAGGAGCTTCCTGGCATACCCCGCTCCGCGGGCCACTACCATGTCAACATCATCAGCGGTATCACCTGGGTATACCCCACTGCTCAGAACTATGTTATTTCACCTCCCGCTCTGCGGGCTCTGCTTTTCCTACCTGTACAATAAAGTCTCTCTGTACAGCTGTGCCTGCACTTCTGAGACCCCGCCTACCGATGGTGAGGCCCACAGGGCTCCTCCCTGTGGGCGGAGTCATCTCTCATCTCATGGTTCACATCCATACAAAAACATAACAGAATTCTTATGCTGTTTGAGGGTGACAGTGGGCCTCCCCATAGGGCTGTAAGCAGAGTTGCTTTTTGATGATCCCGGTGGCATGCAGAATGCAGTCACAAAGCACCTGCGCACCTTGTGCCTGTCTTATAGCAGGGTAAAAATGCACGCCAGAAATTTCACACAGAAAGGCTAATATTTAAAGCATCAGAAAACAGATAACTTATCCGGCTAAGCAGGATAAATCACCTCTCCCCCCCTCCCGCAAGGCCAAAGCCTACCTAGCACCACCCTTACCAGTGCTGTGAGCTCAGTACAAGCATCCAGCTCCCAGCACGTCCAGCGTTGCTCCAACAGCCCAAAAGAGAAGGTGGGCGCGGGTGCTGAAAGAAACCTTTGCCAGGAGTGCCATTTTGTCCCGAAGCTTCCCCGTCCACATAAAAACATTTCATTATTGCCCCCTTATATGAGATGTAAACCGAAACAACTTTAAGTTAATAAAACGAAATTTTTATTTTTTTTTTTAATTTATACTTTATTGAATTTCTTGTCATTTTACAATGCACATGAAAAAAGAAAAAGGATGGTTTACATTTCAATATTCAAGAAATACTTTTACAATAATAATACTTTATATAAACCAAACATAAAAAGTCCACTATATGGGGAGCCATCCTAAAGAAATATATCAAAAGAAATTAACTCTACACAAGAGTATACTAAGGAGAAGAGACTTACATTTACACCAGTCAATCATTCCCAATTTCGGAGGTTGTAACATTGTCATGCCCTCCTTTGTCTCTAAGAAAACCCTCAAGATGACTCGGTTCCTGAAAAACAAACTTATTATTTTGAAAAGTGACTAAGCACTTACAGGGAAACTTAAGATAGAAGGATGCCCCTAAAGACATCACCTTCTGTTTTAGGGAAAGGAACTGCTTCCGTCTTACTTGGGTATCCCTTGATACATCCAGGAATACCTGGATTTTCTGGCCACAAAAGTTTAATTCTCTATTTCTAAAGTACTTCTGAAGTACTATATTTTTATCTTGCTCCAGGCTAAATTCCACTATTAAAGTGGCTCTGGACTGAATGTCGTCCACTGAGGCCTCAAGGAAAGCCGTTAGGTTCGGACTATCTGTTGTTAACACCTCAATTTCCCCTTCAGGTAACAATACATCTCTCTTTTTTATTGGAATGTAATACATTTTAGATATAATTAGATCTTTAACAATACCCAAATTTTCCTTTATGTATTTCCCAAATAGTTCTTGGGCAGATATTAACCTTGTGAAAGGAAAATTCAGAAAACGAAATTTTTTTCTTACATGAACAGTTGAAGATAAAGCCAGGTAATTAACAACGTGACATCAATTTTATAAAACGTTTTCCTTTTGTACGTTCAGTGCATTCTTTTCTAATAACTGTCTTTGCTGTATAGGATCAGAAGCGAATTCCATAATCCCAGACATAGGGCCGTGCACATGTTCCAGAGATTTTTTTTTCCATTAACTTTCTTAACTAAAAGTCAAGGAAAACATGAATTTCGGTGTGGACCGTGGGGGTAGGTGGTTCTGTTTCTAAAACACGAGAATCTCGTCGTATTTTTCATTTCATTACAAAATGAATACATATCCCTGCCCAGAACATGTTGGCTATTTGGTAAGAAAACCCTTCTGCTCTACTACATTAACTCTGCAATCTGTAGGAATGCACGATCCCAGCCCAACCCATCCCCCCTGCTGATGGCTAAAGGTGCCCGAAGCCTTGAATTAAACAACCTCCCCAGCAGTGAAACCCCTACCCCTCTGTCAAATGGGCCTGAAGCCCCAAATTAAACCCCCCCGAAATACTAAAGTGCCACTGCACCACACTCTTAATGTCCGACTGCCCCCATAGCTCCCCCTAAAACTTTACATAGTAAGCCCATTCCCCTGGTGCCAACCCTACCCCTTACTCAAAACACATGCAGGCCAAAGGGGAGCCTCGAGTCAGCTGGTGTCATTTTTAGATGATGGTGCTGACGGGTCAAGCATTGGCATGAGTGCTAGCATGCAATGCTCAGCCCAAAAAAGTTAGCTACAGCTCTTGAGTTGTATTAACTTTTGTTCAAGGGCAGCCGTATAGTGGCTTATGCAAGCTGCATTAATGTAACAGTAAGCTTATTGTCATGACTTTGCATTGGGGTGGAAGGGTAGCTTATGGGGAATGGTGATTTAGGATGGAGTGAATGGGTGGCTTGGGTTTAAACAGTAGGGCTGTACTTGTGATGCTTAATTTTGCGGTGATGGATTTAAATGTGTTCCTGTGGGATGTATATGGACAGGGAAGAGAAGGAATGGGAGGAATAAGTGATGAAGAGTGTGAAATGTTTTTCTTGTATTCTGCTTTGAGGTTTTTAGATTAAAAGAAGGTTATTAAACAAATAAATACATAAATAAATACATTTGCATATTAGCTTGGGAAGCAGTGTGTAGGTGGCATTCATGCTAAAATTACATTTATTAAACCACATTACTGCCTTTACTGTGAGCTTATGCCGATGTGTGTTAGGGCCTACAATAGCACTAATGAGGTCCTGTAAATAGACCCTTAACAGATGCGTGCAGTCATAACAACAATACCCGAGAGTGAATCCGTTTCACTATAGAACACTTAACGCAAGTACTCGGGATCAGTCGTTCAGGCACGCCCATCAACATTTCACATCATTTACAAAACAAATTGAACACAACAACAGATTGGAATAAATAATGGCCGCAGTTTATTAAACCTAACCCGAGCCAAACTTAACATTGATCAAAATTAAACTCCCCCTCCTCCACCTCCCGTGCCGCATGCCGTTCTTCGCCTACCATCGCGGCCCAATGGTAAGTATCTTGGGACCCACCCCCCCCTTTGACCTACCCCGCCTCATCCTCGGCGAGGGTAAGTTTGCGGCCTGAGCATCGGCCCCCTCTTGCTCTTTAGGCCTTCTCGTGCAGCGGCCCCAAACTGCACGAGCATTACCACTCCCTCCAACGTGCCCTTCCCACATACAAATAATACATAATCCCATAGGGCTCGGGTTTACCGCCTACTGCGACAATGCAAAACCAAAAGCACACCGGGCGCAGAACAACTGACAGGGCGGGAGGGAGGGAAGCAAAATCGCCTCCGCTTTCTTCGCTGCCGAATGCCTCACTAACTGCCCTCAACTAGCCCTGCGCCTTGCCTACTTCCCCCGTCCAATGGCAGCACGGCTTTTCAAAAAGCCCGCTGCCATTGGCCCCCTATCCTCCGCTCTCCTAATCGCCCCCCCCCCCACCCCTTCCCTTCTGTCTGCCTATTCCTCCCACCCGATCCTGCGTTATTCTCGGCGACCCGCGGGACAAGCCCGGGTCGCCTTCTTTAACGCAAGTACTCGGGATCAGTCGTTCAGGCACGCCCATCAACATTTCACATCATTTACAAAACAAATTGAACACAACAACAGATTGGAATAAATAATGGCCGCAGTTTATTAAACCTAACCCGAGCCAAACTTAACATTGATCAAAATTAAACTCCCCCTCCTCCACCTCCCGTGCCGCATGCCGTTCTTCGCCTACCATCGCGGCCCAATGGTAAGTATCTTGGGACCCACCCCCCCCTTTGACCTACCCCGCCTCATCCTCGGCGAGGGTAAGTTTGCGGCCTGAGCATCGGCCCCCTCTTGCTCTTTAGGCCTTCTCGTGCAGCGGCCCCAAACTGCACAAGCATTACCACTCCCTCCAACGTGCCCTTCCCACATACAAATAATACATAATCCCATAGGGCTCGGGTTTACCGCCACTAACAAGGCAATTAATTGCCGCCACCAACCCGGCAATTAACTGCCCTTGTTCCCCACTGCGGCCAAGATTGCAACTGCGAATGAATGGCTTCTTCCAAGGCATTATTAAAGAGGTCCAAGCCAACATCAGAAAGATGAACCCCGTCACTCAAGAAATACCCCTCCAGGACCTCCCAAGACCAATCATGTCTGATCCAAAACCCTCCTTCCCGCACCAACCATTTGCCAATTTGGCGATTCAATTTTTTGACACCTTGGCGCCACATAGGCTCCGCCCGGTTGCGCAAGCGAATGATGATGTCCGACCATCCCAGTTTAGTACCAGGTAACCGATTCAGAAGAAACGCAAGGTCCTTGCGTATAATTTTAATGAACTCACGGCATGTGAGTCGCCCAATGTCGTTCCCACCCAAATGAATAACCAATAGGCGCGGGAGGCCAAATAATTCTACCTCGCCTTGCAAGAAGTCACAGAGTGCATCCCATTTCAAACCCCCTTTTCCCAGCCATCGCACCACACCATACTCAGGTGCAGCCACGCGCAGGTTCTCCCCGTAAGGGCGCCGCCGAGCGCGGCGCTGAGCCCGATGTACGAAAGAGTGGCCCACGATCCAAGCACAATCCTGGGGCAACGCAGCAGCCATGAAACCGGTCGGGTCTGAAAGAGAAAAACAGATATTACCACCCAGGGCCGCTAACGGCTGTCCCCCACCCCCTGCCCCTCCGGACGTATCGGCGGAACACCGGCGACTTCCACCTGCCCAAGGCTTGAATGCGGGCCGGCGCCCACCCCAACTCCGCCGCCACGGTTGCCGCACCGATACGAAAGGAATGCGAGGTATAGCGACCCGCGTCCCACCCTAGGAAAGTCACGACCTGCCGCAGGACTGCCATGAACTGGTAGCGAGTGAGCGGAGTCCCGTCCGCATGCACTAAAAAATGCCGCTCGGTAGGAGGCCGCCACACCACATACCGCAGGGCCGCGCCGACCGGACAGACCAGGGCGTGGGAGGCGCGTGGTAAGGAAACCCACGCTCCGAAACCCCCTTGATCCGTTTTGGAGCGCCTAAGGCAGAGCGTAACGCAATGCTCGTACAAACGGACGTCCTGAACTAACAGACCCGCCTCTCCCCTATCTCCTTTGGACCGCGCCACGAGCTCCCCAAGCCGGAAAGCTCCAAAGAAAGCCCACGCGAAAGCTAGCCGGAACAATGCTAGCTCGCATCCCGAACTGCAGATCCTGGGCAATGCCACAGCAATTTGTAGCAGGTCAGGGAGGCGAATAGGCCAGCGCCGATCCCGCTGGCGGCCCACCCCCTTACCCCACCCGGCCAGGAGCTTGCGCACCAAAAAACTACGCAATGGGCTATCGAACCCCGCCAGCTTGCGGAAGAAGGCAAAGCCTGCCAACTGTCGCCGCACCGAAGCGACCGAGAATCCCGCCCGCTTAGCCCAGAGGATAAAGCGGACGACATCGCCGTCCCGCACCGCACCCCCTTGCCACCCCGGCAGAAAACAGAAAACTGGTCACATATCGGTTGCCGGAGAGATACGCCGTCCACGTAGCAGGAGCCACAGAGCGCTGTAAGAGGTCCGACGTCACGACGTGCCAAGCTTCCAAAGGGATGGCGGAACCCGATCCCCAATAGGTCGGGCGTGTGGAGCCGCCGCTCGAAAGACATCCCACTTAAAACGAGATAAAGCATCAGCAATGATGTTTAGCGTGCCAGGCACATGTCGCGCTTTAACAGCAACATTCCAGCGGAGGCATAACATGACTAATTCCCGCACTAAGGCCGACACTTTCGGACACCTCGCCGACAACTTATTGACCACCTGCACTACTCCCAAATTGTCACACCACCACACCACGCGTTTGTTAGCCAAGTCTTCACCCCACAGCGTCAACGCCACGAGGATGGGGAAGAGTTCCAGAAAGGTAATATTTTTGACCGTGCCATCCCCCACCCAACTCGCCGGCCACCGTTCAGCGCACCATTTACCCCGGAAAAAGAGACCAAGACCCGACGCGCCCGCCACATCCGAATAGAGGGACAGTTCCACATTGGAGACCTCCGGAGCTTGCATAATGCATACCCCATTAAAGGAAGCAAGGAATTCATCCCAAATAGTCAACTCGTCGCGTACCGCCTTGGTAACACGGATAAAATGATGACCAGCCCGAACCCCCGCCGTCCGCGCAGAAAGGCGGCGAATAAACGCACGGCCGATAGGTATGACCCGGCAGGCAAAATTGAGAGAGCCGATTAAGGCTTGTAGCTGGGTTAACGTGACTTTCGCCGACCCCTTAACGGTAGAAACCAAACCCTGCAGCTGCACCAGCTTTTCAACCGGCAATCGGCAAGCCATGGCCACTGAATCCAACTCTATACCCAAAAAGGTCAGGCGGGTGACCGGACCTTCCGTTTTGTCATGTGCAATAGGGACGCCCAAGCGCTCCGCAGTATGAAGGAAACCGTTCAGTTGACGCTGACAGGCATCATCGTCCCCCGGGCCGACGAAAAGAAAATCATCTAAATAATGAACGGAAGCCGTGCAAGCGTTGTGCGTGTTCGTAGCCCAATGGACGAACGTACTGAAGGTTTCAAAAAATGCACAGGATACCGCACAGCCCATGGGCAGGCACCGATCCACAAAGTAGTGACCGTCAAAGTAAAAGCCGAGAAGCGGAAAACTAAGTGGATGAATGGGGAGCAAGCGAAAGGCTGACTCGATGTCAGCCTTTGCAAGGAGAGCCCCAGGACCCGCAGCGCGGACCAATGCGACCGCATCGTCAAAGGAGGCATACGTAATGGCACAGGCGTGCGGAGGGATAAAGTCGTTTACGGACGAACCGTCCGGGGCCGATAGGTTAAGAATGAGCCGGAATTTGCCCGGCGCCTTCTTGGGTATAACCGCCAAGGGTGACAGATGCATGACCTCGAAAGGCTGGCTGGCAAAGGGGCCAGCTATACGGCCCAACGCAAGTTCGTCCGCCAGCTTGTCCCTAACCACCGAAGCCAACCGATATGCCGAACGTGAATTCCTCGCCCGCCCCCCGTAACCGGGACCCACATACGGGATACGAAAACCATAACGAAAACCGTCAGAAAGAAGCCGAGCCGCCCGACGGTTCGGGTAAAGTCGTAATGATGCAAGAACCGCTCCCAAGATGATCGGAGACTCGGCTTTGCTGAAGATGGACCGATCATTTGGCGCCTTTGCCGGCCCCAGCGCTTTGCCCCTGGGTGCATCGCAGAGCGGAATGAGCCCCGCCACACGTGGTGCACGCATGCCGGAATTTGCAGTCGGGAAATAGACACGTGAGCTTATTGAACCGCCAGCATATGTCTGCTCCCCCTCCCGAACTTTTAATCCCAGGGTCATTTGATTTTTTGCCGGGGCCGGTCCGAAAGGACTGCGCCGTCGCGACAACCGTGGAATCTTGATGCGCCGGAGCACCCGCCCCTCCCACTCTCAGGCCACTCCGGTTGGACTGCACGCCTTTGTTAGTCATTTGCGTGAGCCATAAGTGGATGTCCTGGGACCCCCAGGACATGAACCTGTTGCCCGCCATTTTGTCACGGAACTTCTCGTCGTAATTGAGCCAAGCCCAACCATCGTAGTCCTTGAAGGCGCCGAGGATACTATCCGCATAAGATAGTAAGGAGCCGTACTGGGAAGCATCAAAATGACTAACCACGCTGGCGAGCCGAAGGAAACCGCGTACCCAGTTAACAATATTTTTGGCAATCCTAGGCCCAGTACCTCGCTGCCTGGTCCGTTTCTTGGCTTTCTTGGAGCCTTTCTTCCCCCCCCTACGACCCTCCAACAACTTGAAAATGTTCACAAATTTCCGTTTTCGTATGCGTTTGACCAGCCGCCTGGGCACCTCTTCCCATAATTCGGTTAAGGATGCCAAAGCTGGGTGGCCAACATCGCATTTCGGACCCTCGTCCACAGCTAACCGCGGGCGCACCGAGCGGTCACTAGAGCTAGAGGCCGATGAGGAGGAAGGGGAAAGAGAGGTGGGACGGGACCTCTTACTCCGGACACGGACCCCGGAAACCCTAGGGGGGGTAAGGGCCTTACCTGCAGCCACCTCGTCGTGGGCGCCAGCACCGGTCCAAACGCCTGGGTTCACTCCTGACACACCTGCCGATGGACCTCCACGAAGAACGCTGCCGTCGGGGTGCAGGGGAGCTGCAGCCGGCTCATGGTCCCGCCCGGCCTCTCGGCGGGACGGACCAGGGCGTTCGTCCTCCATATGGACCGCAGCCCCAGTGGCCCGCGCATGACGGCCATCCCGTCTCCGGCTAACTCTTTGGGAACCGAGTCCATCAACAGCTTCGCAGGGAGGAAACAAAAGGCCACCCGAGGGTGGGGGGGCAGGTCCAGCGTGCCACGTCCCGAAACCCTGTTTATCCCGTTGGGGAGGCTCAGTGACAGGGACGAACCCATATCCAGCCCTGGCCATCCGCTCTAGAAAGGCGGATACCGCAGCAGCCTCATGCTCGCTGGCAAATGCCGCAGGAAGCAAGGAGGCACCTGAGGCCTCGGACGCCCCGGGAGGCAGGGGGGCGCTGATGGCCGGAAACCCGGCCAGGAGCAGGGGGGTGCTGGGGACTGTGAGCACGTCAGGGGGCAGGGGGGCACGTGCAGTGGCCCGGGGAGGGGGTAGGCCGGGGAGGGGCGGCATCAGGTCGGCCGTGCGGTCACGGGAGCGCCGGGATCGCGGCCCTGCACGCACCATGCTGCCTCTGCGCCTGCTGCCCGGCACGGCAGTGTTAGGCGCCCGGTGGCGCCACGTGGACGCACGGGGGGGGTAGGAGGGGGTTGAGCGCGGGATGCAGAACCGCGAGCAGCTCCGCGACCATGCGCGCACGCGGGCGCGGTCGGTGGCCGGTGAGAGCGCGTATGTAGAGGGTGGAGCGGACCACTTGAGACCCGCGGGCCGTCAGGAACGGCCGGAACAGAAGTCGCACGCACGAGTGGGAAGGCAGCGCAGCCGGCAACCGGACTGGACAGAGCACCTTGCTCATGGTCCAGAAAAGAAAAAGTTAGTGCGTTCGCGACCGGTCCGGGAGGGGGGGGGGGGGGCGGCGGGACGCAGGAAAGAGGGCTGGGGCAAGGCCCGGCTTCCGCCTCCGGCCCGCTCTCACCCGAGTCGGAGAGATACGGGAGGAGCGCGGCAATAGGGGGCCCCGGGAGTGAGGGGGAGGTCGAGGTGCCCTGAGACACCGCAGTACTCACGCGGATGGGGCTGGAGATAGCAGTCACAGCCGCGAGTCGCGCCGACCGGGACCTCGCCGGCGGGTGTGCCCGCGATCCCGTCGGCAGCCTGCTCGCCGCCCTGGACTTCGCGCGCCGCATGGTGAGAGGAGCCAAGCCACGAAACAGCTATGGGACCTCCGGGCCTACTGAGTATTCGGATAGCAAACAAAGGGGAAGCAAAATCGCCTCCGCTTTCTTCGCTGCCGAATGCCTCACTAACTGCCCTCAACTAGCCCTGCGCCTTGCCTACTTCCCCCGTCCAATGGCAGCACGGCTTTTCAAAAAGCCCGCTGCCATTGGCCCCCTATCCTCCGCTCTCCTAATCGCCCCCCCCCCCCCCCACCCCTTCCCTTCTGTCTGCCTATTCCTCCCACCCGATCCCGCGTTATTCTCGGCGACCCGCGGGACAAGCCCGGGTCGCCTTCTTTTCCTTAGCAAAACGGAAACAAAACAAAAAAAAGGAAAACCAAAAAATACCCCAGACTTGAAATTAAACTTTTCATGCACTCCCCTCTCTCACTCAGACCATAGGTAAAGGAGTTATCATGCCTCCGAATGGACAGAGCTCATTTGCATGTTTGCTACCATTATCATTGGGAATGCCAGCAATAGGACTGTCTTGCATGCATGAAAGACCATAGTACATGGCTATTAAATAATGCCTGCATTAATATGCATTAACTCTAAAGCTCGTTGGTACTTAAGCCCTAGTATGAGTTGCCCAACTAAGTGTCAGTGGGAGAGGCAGGATTTGAAACACTTCCTCCTCCTCTGTATCTGATGTTATAATATACACTAGTTGACTAATAATTGGTAATAAAAAATACACTGCTTTGAACCTTCGCATTTCCTAGACTTTTTTCTTCATATTTTCTCCATGTTCCTGGAGGAAAAGTCCAAAAACCATTATTATGATGGCCTTGGGGAAATCCACTGCTAATCCCTGGGATAAGCAGCTTGGGATCCATCGACCTTTGGGTATCCTGCCAGGTACTTGTGATCTGGATCGGCCTCTGTTGGAAACAGGATGCTGGGCTTGATGGACCCTTGGTCTGACCCAGTATGGCATTTTCTTATGTTCTTATGTTCTCTCTTTCACTATGACCCAGTATGGCATGTTCTTATGTTCTAGTTGTTGTCATCTTTTCCTTGTTTCTTTCTTGCATCCTTCTGGTTTTTCTTCATCTTCTTTTCTTCCTTACACTTTCCAACATTCTGTTCTTTCCCATTTTATCTTTTATTCAATTATGATGCATTTCCTTTTTCTAGTTCTTTATGTCTCTAGGACTGTCTTTCATTTTCCATTATACATTATTTTTCTTATTTGGTTTTGGCTATTCTGTATTTTGCTGCCTTTTCTGTCGCTTCCTCTCATCTCTCTACCTTCTGAGACCCTTCTGAGTCCTCCCTTTACACTTCCTTTCCTCATCGCACAGTCAGTTAGGCTCCACCTCCCTCCTCCTTATGCCCCATTCTCTGGCTCTCTACCTTTGCCTCCCTTCTCTCTCTCTTCTTCTTGCATCTCTTTCTCTCCCCGCCTTGTGTCTTCGTTAGCCCCCTCCTCTTTTACCTCCTGCCACCCCCCTCGCCCTAAACTGCTGCATTTGACACTACAGTTGGTTCTCAACCCACAGGGCACAACTGGAAGGAGCATAGTCGGAGATTATGTTTCCTAAGTCTGCCCCAGAGAAGCTGGGCGCTCTCCCAGGGACCTCGAGTTGACTCTGGATAATACATTGAGAGTTCCCAGTTACATTTTTTATGTGCTGGGAAAATGTTCAGCTTCAGCCTCCATTAGCTATATTTTCAGCAGTTTAGTTAATGTAGGTTTTTGGGTTTTTTTTTTCAAATTCACCAGGTTTCCTTACCGGAAACCATAAAATGTTTAGGCACTTGAAATTGTTTAATTTTTCTAACTCAGGAAGTTTTGCTAGATTTGGCACAGTACAACCTGTACATATTGCTTTTCTTCCACTTCCAAAATGATAGTGGAAACAGATGTTGGAAATCTGGAGACGTGAATAGTGTAAATTACAGTATTCTGGAGTTTAGGGATTTAAGGGCCAGTATAAACTAACTAGAAATATTACTGTAAATATTGTCAGAAATATTCGTGTAGGACGTACAAATATTTTTCTTTTGAAAGAGAACAAATAATTAGAAGACGATAGTGCATTTTTATGGTTAACTCCTGATGCAGTATGAATCTGTACCTGTAAAACATGGAGCTCTTATGGAGACCTTATACACTCAGTCCTGTCCTGGAGGAAGCAGCTGTGAGGTGTCACTCTTGGCCCTCTGGAACTACAGTAGACTGGAGAAGCAGCAGCTGTATCAGTAACATTAATATCCAGAGCTGAAAGACCAATAGCAGTGGCTGCTGAGGGCAGTTCTCCTCTTCTTGGGGTGGGGGAGCAGCCTGGGACACTGCAGGAGGGGGAGACAAAGAGGGGCGTAACAGAGGCACAGTGAACAGTAAGGGTGTCAGGAGCAGTTTGACAGATTTCTCCATCTTCCCTCCCTATCCTAAAAGGAAGTACAGGAAGGGAGCTGGGACAAAAAGCCTGTTCAGCATCTACTGAAGAACCCATCCACTGCCTTCAACATAGGTGGCCTGTTAAGTACCTGTCCTCAGGACTTACTGTCTGGAGTAGAGGGCAGGGATTAAGAAACAGCAAGTTTGTTCTGATTGTCATAGGAAAGAGACCATTTTGGACTGAATAAGGACAGGAAACCTCCCAGAAAGCACAGAGTTTTTGTAGAGAGGAAAAAGAGAAAAAGGGAGGCAAAAACTACCTGTCTAAGGGGGGGGTTTATGAACTGAACTACACTAATGGTAAGGTACATGTGTAATCTTTGGCTGCTATTCATATGGTGCATTCTAATCAGCCCCATGTAGAGAGTGATTATGGTTTGGTTTGTTCTGGGGAGGGAGCGGGGAGTACTGAGCATGCTCAAGGTAATGTATGTTGTGTTGTGAGGGAGCGAGAAGTCTGCAGGATATTTTAGCAAATAGGGAAGAAGCAAAAATTTCATTTAGTTTTTTGTTTCATTTTTACTGGATTTACCCTGATGAATTTCATTTTGTTTAATGTTATTTTATTTATTTATTTTAAAAAATGAAACAAACCTTAAAAAACAAACCCCCAAAAACAGAAAAAAAAAGAAACTGAGATTCCTGAGGCCTCCCGTCCCCATCACTCATCCCTTCTAGCTGAAAGAATGCCTCAGATCAGCCCCCACTTACCTGATCTGAAGGATCTGACGATGAGGCCTAATTCTAACACTGGGGCCTAGGCCTAGCCTGAGGCCTGGTCTAGAGACCGGGTACTGATGCTGAGGCCTTGGTCTGGACCCAGGCCTGATGCCAGGGTCTGGTGGGTAGGTCGGATCCCGTCGCCTCGGCCAAGTCCAAAGCCCAGGCCTAATTCCAGGGCCCAGTCCACAGGATGGGTCGTGATGCCTGGGCCTTGGCCTGGATCTAGGCCCAATGCTAGGGCCTGAGCCGGAGGATGGGTCCCAATGGCAGGGCCTCAGTTTAGGCCAAGGTCTGGGCCCAGGCACGACACCAGGGCCTTCTCTGGAGGCTGGGACCTGAATTCGGAGCCTGGGCCTCGGCCTAGATCCAGGCCCAGAGGTCGGAGCCAGGCCTTGTGCCTCATCCTATTCTGTGTTCTTGAAAATAAAGGCATCCATCAAGCCCAGTATCCTTTTTCTAACAGTGACCAATCCAGGTAATAAGTACCTGGCAGGATCCCAAGCTGCTTATCCCAAGAATAAGCAGTGGATATCTGCAACTCCACCATAATAATGGTTTATGGATTTTTTTTCCAGGAACTTGTCCAAACTGTTTTTAAATGCAGCTACACCACTAGCTTTCACCACATCTTCTGGCAACAAATTACAGAGCTTAATTATATGTTGAGTAAAAAAAAAATATAGCTTATTAGTTTTAAACATATTACCTAGTAACTTCATTTTGTGTCCACTAGTCTTTGTACTTTTTGAAAGGGTAAACAACTGATTAACATTTACTCGTTCCATAGATAAGCTTTGAGAAGACAACCCCAGAATCAGTCTCACAGGTTAGGCCAGTGGATTTCTGTACCTGAGGAGGAGAAGGGTGTATATTACTGTATATAAATACTCTGGTAGACCAACATTCATACCCTAACATGATTCGGGTGGCTAAAGATAATAAGGATGTGCACAGAAACATTTTTTCAGTTTGGATGGTTAATTCAGTTTATTTTCCTCCATAATCCATTTAGTTTGTTTCAAACAAAAATATTTTTTCATTTATTAATGTCACTTGTTAATTCATTTGCCATTAAAGTCAGTGGGGGAAGCAATGCATCCCAGTTTAGACCCCTAATATTGGGGGTTTCTATTCAAGTTTAGTGAAACTGCAGGAAGACAGCAGCAGCAGAGAGTTAAACACTCTGAGACACCAGGAGTGGAGAAGAGTGGCATGAATAGACCAATGCACCGTGACGGGGTAAAGTAGCCCAAACAGAGGAGTAAAGCAGCTCTAAGAATGGCAAGAACACCCCAAGGCTCCAAAAGATTGGCAGAGGGCACCAACAAGAATGGCATGAAGATCCCAAGGGGCCAATGAAAGGTGCAGTAAGTGTGTAAAGCATCAGTTTGGCTTGGCAAGACCAATATTTATAAAAGAATTTGAAAAGAACTTTGAAAACAGCAGCAGCAGAGGCCAAAGCAACAAGCGAGGCTCAGAACAGCAGGAGCATGGTGTTAAAATCCCAAAGCATAAGTGCAGAACAAAGCAGGATGCAAAAGTGGCATCAGCACCCCAAGGCACTATGATGGAGCAAATCAGCCCAAATAGAGGCATGGACAGCCCAAGGCACCACAAGAGGGGCAAACAGCTTTAACAAGAGTGGCAGAAACAGCCCAAGGTAACTAAAGAGGGGTAATGTGGCTCTAACAGTGCCACGAATATTCGAAGGCATAGCAAGATGGTGAGGAGGGCAAAGTTGCCCAAACAGAAGCATGAATATCCCAAGGCAAATGAGAGGGGCAAAGCAGCATCAGTGGCATGAATACCCCAAGGCTTAGAGTAAGGAGTATGGCAACAAGCTAAGAGATCGCAAGTTATAAAATCAGGCGTACATGTGCGTGCGCCGGGTAGCGCGCGCACATGTAAGCCTGCACACACCCTTTTAAAATCTACCCCAAAGTGAGGAGTAAGCCAAAGAGCATAGTGCCATCAAAACCCCAAATCATAGAGTAATGGGTAAAGCAAAGCATAGTAGCAGTTTGAATAAGTTTTACCTTTGTAGCTGCTCCTTTCAGTTTTTTTCTTACAATTTTTCTCATTTTATCAAAGTTTCCCTTTTGAAAGTTTAGCACGAGAGCCTTGGATTTGCACACTGTTCCTCTTCCAGTCATTAAATCAAATTTGATCATATTATGATCTCTATTGCCAAGCGGCCCCACCACCGTTACCTCTCTCACCAAATCCTGTGCTCCACTGAGAATTAGATCTAAAATTGCTCCCTCTCTCGTCGGTTCCTGAACCAATTGCTCCATAAAAATGTCATTTATTCCATCCAGGAACTTTATCTCTCTAGCGTGTCCTGATGATACATTTACCCAGTCTATATTAGGGTAATTGAAGTCTCCCATTATTACCGCACTACCAATTTGGTTAGCTATTAAATAATGCCTGCATTAATATGCATTAACTCTAAAGCTCGTTGGTACTTAAGCCCTAGTATGAGTTGCCCAACTGTCAGTGGGAGAGGCAGGATTTGAAACACTTCCTCCTCCTCTGTGTCTGATGTTATAATATACACTAGTTGACTAATAATTGGTAATAAAAAATACACTGCTTTGAACCTTCGCATTTCCTAGACTTTTTTCTTCATATTTTCTCCATGTTCCTGGAGGAAAAGTCCAAAAACCATTATTATGATGGCCTTGGGGAAATCCACTGCTAATCCCTGGGATAAGCAGCTTGGGATCCATTGACCTTTGGGTATCCTGCCAGGTACTTGTGATCTGGATCGGCCTCTGTTGGAAACAGGATGCTGGGCTTGATAGACCCTTGGTCTGACCCAGTATGGCATTTTCTTATGTTCTTATGTTCTCTCTTTCACTATGACCCAGTATGGCATGTTCTTATGTTCTAGTTGTTGTCATCTTTTCCTTGTTTCTTTCTTGCATCCTTCTGGTTTTTCTTCATCTTCTTTTCTTCCTTACACTTTCCAACATTCTGTTCTTTCCCATTTTATCTTTTATTCAATTATGATGCATTTCCTTTTTCTAGTTCTTTATGTCTCTAGGACTGTCTTTCATTTTCCATTGTGCATTATTTTTCTTATTTGGTTTTGGCTATTCTGTATTTTGCTGCCTTTTCTGTCGCTTCCTCTCATCTCTCTACCTTCTGAGACCCTTCTGAGTCCAGAAACAGCCCAAGGCAACTAAAGAGGGGTAATGTGGCTCTAACAGTGCCACGAATATTCGAAGGCATAGCAAGACGGTGAGGAGGGCAAAGTTGCCCAAACAGAAGCATGAATATCCCAAGGCAAATGAGAGGGGCAAAGCAGCATCAGTGGCATGAATACCCCAAGGCTTAGAGTAAGGAGTATGGCAACAAGCTAGGAGATCGCAAGTTATAAAATCAGGCGTACATGTGCGTGCGCCGGGTAGCGCGCGCACATGTAAGCCTGCACACACCCTTTTAAAATCTACCCCAAAGTGAGGAGTAAGCCAAAGAGCATAGTGCCATCAAAACCCCAAATCACAGAGTAATGGGTAAAGCAAAGCATAGTAGCAGTTTGAATAAGTTTTACCTTTGTAGCTGCTCCTTTCAGTTTTTTTCTTACAATTTTTCTCATTTTATCAAAGTTTCCCTTTTGAAAGTTTAGCACGAGAGCCTTGGATTTGCACACTGTTCCTTTTCCAGTCATTAAATCAAATTTGATCATATTATGATCACTATTGCCAAGCGGCCCCACCACCGTTACCTCTCTCACCAAGTCCTGTGCTCCACTGAGAATTAGATCTAAAATTGCTCCCTCTCTCGTCGGTTCCTGAACCAATTGCTCCATAAAGCTATCATTTATTCCATCCAGGAACTTTATCTCTCTAGCGTGTCCTGATGATACATTTACCCAGTCAATATTGGGGTAATTGAAGTCTCCCATTATTACCGCACTACCAATTTGGTTAGCTTCCCTAATTTCTCTTAGCATTTCACTGTCCGTCTCACCATCTTGACCAGGTGGACGGTAGTATACCCCTATCACTATAGTCTTCCCTGACACACAAGGGATTTCTACCCATAAAGATTAAATTGTGCATTTAATCTCATGCAGGATGTTTATCTTGTTGGACTCTATGCCATCCCGGACATAAAACGCCACACTGTCTCCCGGGTGCTCCTTTCTGTCATTGTGATATAATTTGTACCCCGGTATAGCACTGTCCCATTGGTTATCCTCTTTCCACCATGTCTCTGAGATGCCAGTTAAGCCTATGTCATTATTCACTGCTATACATTCTAATTCTCCCATCTTACTTCTTAGACTTCTGGCATTAGCATACAAACATTTCAAAGTTTGTTTTTTGTTTGTATTTTCATTCTGCTTTTTATTTACAAGAAAAATGTGGTACAAATCATCAACCATCTCTCAGATAATTACAAACCATATTCCCATTATTTATATCACATTTCCATAAAATGGGGGAAAACAAGAATACAATGTATGAAATAAATTCAATACATATATAAACTTTCCCTAGTTATGCCCTTTAAACTGGGCATTCTTGGGACAATATCATTTTTAAGGAGAGGGAATTTAATTCATTTTTTCTGGACGTCGTCCTCTGATATCTGGATTGGATTTTTATCAATCAAAAAAGTTTCCAAATGGGTAGGGTCAGTGAATCCAAATTTCTTCCTTTGGTAAGTCACATAACAAAAACATGGAAACTTTAAAAAGAGGGTAGCCCCAAGTGTGAGCACCTGACTTTTCAAAGACAGAAAATACTTCCTCCTAGCCTGAGTGGCGCATGCCACATCAGGGAATATTTGGACTTTCTGACCACAAAATAAAGCATCTTTATTTCTAAAGAACTTTCTAAATAATATGTCTTTGTCCTGTTCAGCCAATAATGAAACAAAAAGAGTTGCCCTATTAGTAATCACATCTAGTGATTCTTCTAGGAAAGTTGATATACCTATACTGTGGGAAGTAGCTTCATCATTCCTCTGTTCTTCCATATTTTTTACAACTTTCCTTGGAAAGTAGTAAATTTTGGACACCTTTGGTATTTCCTCTTCCCCATATAGTAAAATTTCTTTCAAAAAATTTTTAAACATCTCAAAGGGTGATAACAAACGAGTTTATGGAAAATTCAGTATCCTAAGGTTTTTCAATCTATATAGATTTTCAATATGTTCAATCTCTTTATGCATTACTAAACTATCTTTAATAAATACATTTTCAGAATTCTGTATTAACTGCATTTTTGATGTCAAGATATCTACTTCTTTCTCACACTTAGATATTTTTTTCCCTTGTTCCTCAATTACCACAATATTTTCATTGATTACAGTTGACAATGACTTATTCATATTCATTATATTACTATCCAGTCTCGATATCATCCACCCTAGATCTAACAGTGTAATATTGTCAGATATTTCATTAGGACTAATATTACTCTCAAATTCAACTGGGAGCTTAATTTCTACCAAATTCTGTGTAATAGCATAAACATTATTTTCAGTTCGTGAGATTACTGCTTGTGTTACCAAGCTTGAATCTTCATGAACTGCTCCTACCAGTTCTGCATTCGGCTGCGGTGGAGACTTCGGTCCTTCGCCAGGACTTAAGGAAGCCAAAGATACAGCTTCCACAGTGTCCTCACTCGGCGTTTCCATCCGTCTTGTCTCGTGATGGTCCATCGGGCCAGTGCGATGATACTGCACTGGAGACGAAATTGCAACTTTCGCTTTTCTTTTCCTTCCCATGAGGTAAACGAAGAAAAAAATATGTCCCGGACACCGGACTCCCCCGGACTAAGCCGGACCAAGCCGCACGTGCCTTCAGCACGTGCGGCTTAGGTGACGCGCCGGCGGCGGGGCGCCACCCTACCCCCGATCTTATAGGAGGTAGGCACACCCAGCTGACATCACTCGCCGCGACTCAGCTGTTCTCACCAGAGGGATGTCAATTCCGGGTTCCTGGCACCTGGGAGGCCTCAGCAAGCGAACAGCCAACTCCTCTCTCCTTCGCTTGTCCCCAATGAGGCTCTGCTCTACCCCCGATCTTATAGGAGGTAGGCCCGCCCAGCTGACGTCACTCGCCGCGACTCAGCTGTTCTCACCAGAGGGATGTCAATTCCGGGTTCCTGGCACCTGGGAGGCCTCAGCAAGCGAACAGCCAACTCCTTTCTCCTTCGCTTGTCCCCAACGAGGCTCTGCTCTACCCCCGATCTTATAGGAGGTAGGCCCGCCCAGCTGACGTCACTCGCCGCGACTCAGCTGTTCTCACCAGAGGGATGTCAATTCCAGGTTCCTGGCACCTGGGAGGCCTCAGCAAGCGAACAGCCAACTCCTTTCTCCTTCGCTTGTCCCCAACGAGGCTCTGCTCTACCCCCGATCTTATAGGAGGTAGGCCTGCCCAGCTGACGTCACTCGCCGCGACTCAGCTGTTCTCACCAGAGGGATGTCAATTCCGGGTTCCCGGCTCCTGGGAGGCCTCAGCAAGCGAACAGCCAACTCCTCTCTCCTTTGCTTGTCCCCTTCATTCTGCTTTTTAATTGATAGGGATAAGTTAGAATTTTTTAGCTCAGGTGAGTTTTTAGTTACAGGCACTTGGACTACTTTTCTTATAATTGGAATCTCACTGTCGGGATGCCCTAATTCTAATGCATCATTAGTATCCTTTGAAGATACTTCTCTCCGAACCATGCGCTGCTGAGCGACTGTCAGCTTTCCCCTTTGTTCTAGTTTAAAAGTTGCTCTATCTCCTTTTTAAAGGTTAGCGCCAGCAGTCTGGTTCCACCCTGGTTAAGGTGGAGCCCATCCCTTTGGAAGAGACTCCCCCTTCCCCAAAAGGTTCCCCAGTTCCTAACAAAACTGAATCCCTCTTCCTTGCACCATCGTCTCATCCACACATTGAGACTCCGGAGCTCTGCCTGCCTCTGGTGACCTGCGCGTGGAACAGGGAGCATTTCAGAGAATGCTACCCTGGAGGTTCTGGATTTAAGCTTTCTACCTAAGAGCCTAAATTTGGCTTCCAGAACCTCCCTCCCACATTTTCCTATGTCATTGGTGCCCACATGTACCACGATAGCCGGCTCCTCCCCAGCACTGTCTAAAATCCTATCTAGGTGACGCGTGAGGTCCGCCACCTTCGCACCTGGTAGACATGTTACCAGGCGATCCTCATGCCCACCAGCCACCCAGCTATCTACATTCCTAATAATCGAATCACCAACTATGAAGGCCGACCTAACCCTTCCCTCCTGGGCAGTAGGCCTTGCGGAGATATCCTCAGTGCGAAAGGACAATGCATCACCTGGAGAGCAGGTCCTTGCTACAGGATCCTTTCCTGCTACACCAGGTTGATGCTCTCCAATCATGAGACCTTCTTCCTCCAAGGCAGCACCAGGGCTGCTAGTCTGAAGTTGGGACTTGGCTACTATGTCCCTGAAGGTCTCATCTATATACCTCTCTGTCTGCCTCAGCTCCTCCAGGTCTGCCACTCTAGCCTCCAGAGATTGGACTCGCTCTCTGAGAGCCAGGAGCTCTTTGCATTGCATGCATTTGTACAATTTCTCACCAGCAGGTAAAAAATCATACACGTGACACTCGATGCAAAAGACTGGGAGTCCCCCCTCTTGCTGCTGGACTGCTGCCTTCATCTCAAATTTGTTCAGTTCCTCTGCTGTCTCTCACACACACAACAAAGTACAATCATACAGACATATGCACACAGGGGCTCTCTCTTTTTTTCTTCAGAAGCTGTGCTCTTCCTGATTGGAGGGGAAGAGGGAGTAGGAGGCCAATGTTTCTTTTCTCAGCTCCCTGGGCCACATTCTTCCTAATGCCATGTGTGGGCTGGGATGGGGACTGGAGGAGGCCAATGCTGCAACACAGGCCGTGCTCCTCTTGGCATCCAGGGGTAGGAGACCAATGCTGCTTTCTGCAGCTCTGCAAACTGCGCTTCTAACTGCTAGGGCGGAGTGGGAAGGCTGATGCTGCTTCTTTTGAATCGCAGGCTGCTCTGATCTTAACTGCTGGCAGAAGGGGAGGGCATGCAACATTGGTGATTTTTTTGTCCCAATTTGGGCCACTGCCCCCAAATGACAGCCCTGAGAGTACACGGGACACCAGGAGTAGACGCAGCAGCTCTTCTTTCCTCAAGCACCTCAGCTCTTTTGACCCGAAAAAATTGTACTGGGTGAGAAAGATGGCGCCCCTGCTGAATGGCACCTATAAATAAGGCCATCTCAGCCATAGGCTAGCTATGGCTCTGGTGTTGAGAATGGAAACAAAGTCCCATACACATAGCAGGCAGCACAACAGATAATAGCGCACATTCTGTTGTTAAAAAATGTGCCAGTCTATGGGGCTGATGCAATACAGTATGCTGAGCCCCATATAACCTGCAGTTGGACGCGGGTTGTAGAGGTGCTAACTAATCCCCTTATGCAATAAGGGGATTAGTGCCACAGAGTGGCTTAGGTAAATACCAGCTCAAGCAGTCATAGAACAGAACTTGGTGCATTCCAATGGTCCCACCCCCAAGGAACCTGATTAGTGACTCCTCAGAGCATTAAGAAGAAACTCTTGGAGCACCACAGTGTTCTCTGCAACTAGAGGGTTTGGAGGCCAAGCTGTGTGAACCTGCTGAAGAGCTGTGCTTTCTTGTATATCTTTCTAGATGTTGAAATGTTAAAATTATATAGGGAGCAATTTTCAAAGGGAACTCTGGAATAAGCAGATGTTTACCCAAAAGCTTGACAATACTAAGTATGCCAAGAGACCTATCTGTTTGAGGATCAGTCTCCTCTCAGCTCCTCATACAACTACCTATGGCTTCTGAACTCAGCTGGCATCAGAATAATCTGAAGCGTGGTTGGCTGTGGTCTCCTTTGTCCATCTGCTTGGTCAGTCCTGTTCAACTGCCACACTCCTCCTCCTTCTCTTCCTCCCCCGGCAGTGCTGTCCATTTCTCTCCCTCTGCCTACTAGGCTAGCCTGCAGGCCTCTGCCACCTTCTTCTCCAGGATCCAGAAGACTTCCACCTCTCAAAAAAAAAAAGCTACCAGAAACCGCCTCCATTTTATAGCTGTAGAAATCAGTATTTACTGCAGTTCCCTGGGTAGCAGAACATAAACACCTGTTGAGAATATGAGCCCATGAAGTGGAGCAAAAAACAAGCATTAGAACAGGTGTGTTAATACAATATGTGCTTTAGTGATTACTGTATATGCTTTTACCTGTGTAATTTGTCATATTTTCATATTCATTTCCTTATTATTTTATTTATTTATTTATTTAACAGATTTTCTATACCAACATTAAAATACACATCATATCGGTTTACATTATAACAGCAGGTAGAAAATACATAGAACGGGGAGGTGGGCGTGGATAAACAGCAAAAACAAGAGTTAGAAAGAGCTCTAACTGGGAAACTCTAACTAGAAAGGGCTCTAACTATTAAATTACACAAGCATGCAAACTTTTTACACACCTGCAATATGCTGCATTATCACACTAAAAAGGCCAGCATCAGCCTTTGATCACAATTATGTTCTGTAAAACTAGCATTATTTAGTGCAGAGGTTGGCAACTCTGGTCCCTGAGTGCTGCAAACAGGTTGGGTTTTCAGGATATCCACAATGAGTATGCATGAGAGAGATTTGCATGAACTGTCTCCATTGTATACCAATGTATCTCATGCATGTTCATTGTGGATATTCTGAAAACCAGACCTGCTTAGGACACTGGAGGACTGGAGTTGCCTACCTCTGATTTAGTGAATGGGCTACTTCATGATTTATACCCTGACCACGGTGCAGGGATAGTGAATGTTTTACAACTTGAGTATCTTGTAGGGTTCAGATGAAATCCTGGTCAGGTCTTCAGCATAACCTTTGTTGCCAGAACAACCAGAATGAGCCATCCTGTGTTTTCAGGGAAGACCGAGGCTAGGGGGCAGACAAGAGGTAAACTGAGTGTGAGATGTTTTTCCGTAAATGAGCAAGCAAAGATAATAAATTGTTGCACTTGGAATCAAAGGTGTCTACTGCCTGCATGGCAGTTACTTCTGCATAATACAACTTTAAAACAGGGCTATCATATCTGTGATATAAAAAAAAATCACACTTGGTAGTGTAGCATCCACCACTATTTTTGCCCTATTTTGGCATCTAGGGGTTTTGCACCTCTGAAGTCCTCTCCCCCGCTGTATCTCCAGCTTCATGTGGAATGTGGCTCAGGAATATAAATTCCCCCCTGAACATGTGTCTTTCTTCCCCAATGATTGATCAAGCAGAACTGGAGAGTTTGAGAATGGTAGAGCGTTGGACTTTTGGAAGATTTTTGAAGTTTTTGGTTTTCAACCAGTTCCCTGAGAGAAGGGCAAACCCGGTGTATCTTGAAGGGCTGGGTTCTGGATCTTTTACCTTTGTGACCAGTTTACAGCAGATGTTGGAGATTGTGGAGTTTTGGGACTTTCAGATTTCTTGTGGAGACTGTTGGAGTTATCATTTTGGAAGATTCATTTTTTGAACAAGGGGATTGTCATCTTTCCAGCCCTGTTTCATCCTTGAACTTGAAAGAGGTTATCTTACCTTCCAAGGGGAAGGATTATAGAGTTGGATACCTTTTCAGTTAGGAGAAGAACAACTTGGGGATTTACCATGGACAAAGAGATTATTGCTTTCTTGATTATGATTTTTCCAATGCTATTTTTTATTTTCTAAGTACTGGCTTGGATTCTTATTTTCCAACTTTTCAGTAAGTTTTTGTTGAACACCATCTTTGGACTCTGTGGTTATTTGCTACTTGAATCCCCAGTGGATATACTTCCCACCTGAGAATCTCACTGGCCAGTGATCTTGAGTGGCATGAGTGTGAATTTAATGACTGTGTCCATGACTACACCAGGGGCCCGAAGGTTAATCCTCTCCCCCACCAGATGACCACCGGTATCTCCAGGGGCTCTGGCAAGGCATGTGTGAGAAAAGGAGAGGTCTGTGATATAGCAGAGCAGTCTGGGGAACTTTGTGACCCTCTCCTAATTTCAATGCACTCCATGAAGGGGTGATTATAGTTGATTGCTAATTACCTAGAGTTAATTACAGAACTTCTGTTGCTGAATTTTTGACAGTCATACAGCTGTAACACAGGGACTTCCTGTAGTATGGTCGTCTTCCCTCCTTAGGCCGCAGTACTTTAATTTTAAGGAACCCTGTAATAGTTCAGAACAACCGGTATGCTGTTATTGGAGGATGAAAGATGAGAATAAGATACTATGATCAGATTAGTCATTGGGGCAGGCAGTTGCCTGGGAGCTATTGAGGGTGCTGGTTACTGGGGAGGAAAGGATGGTAGATGAATTTGTGTATGTATGTGTGTGTGTGTGAGTGGTGGTAGGGGTGGTTATGTTTTATTATGTAATTTTATTTGGTTGTTAGAGTTTTATATACCACATTGGGCAAGTTTCTCTTGGGTAAATGGTATATAAACAATAAAGAAAATGAACATTCCAAGGAATTGCTCAATCTTTACATTTATAGTTTTTTCTATTAAAATAACAAACCCCTTCATTCTCTTTCAAACATAGCAAATAAGATCTTAAAAAGGGAACATGCACCAAACTTGAAATTGGCCCACTGTCATAAAGTGAGTGATAAAAAGTAAACTAAGACAGCTGGGCAGAAATATTGGGAGAGATTCTGATTCCTTTTTTTTTTTTAATTCATGGGAGCCTGATACCTTTTTTTTTTTTTTTTTAATTCATGGGAGCCTGATACCTTCTCCCAGGTCTGAGATACAAACTGATCTGTGAAACCTTTATACATCCCTTCCTTTTTAAATAGGCTTAATGAATATCAGCTGTCCCTTGCTTCATCCTGATTTTCAAGGCAGGCTGGAGTCTTGGTCCACCCACTCTCCAGGATTCCAGCCCAGGGACCTTGTTTATCTACACTGCTGGCAGAATGAGTTCTGTTTTTATTGTAGACTATTCACTGAAGCTTTTCTTGTGCATCTAGTCTCATGGGTTTCTTCCTGGCTTGGGTTACAGTTCCTTCCCTTAGGTTTTTGCAGTATGCCTTGGCTTCCATTGTTCCTTCAGGTTTTTTTTTTCTTCAGTTTCAGCTTCTTCTGTCAGTGGCAGGGTATCAGGGCTTAGCAACACTTTCTTGAGTGGATGATGGATTTTATGGGTACACTTGCTGAGCTACACTGGCTTCCAATTGAACAAAGAATACAATACAAAGCATTGTGTATAATTCATAAACTAATCCATGATGAAAAGGCCGACTGGCTTAACAGAGCACTGCGCATACACGTTCCACACAGAAACCTGAGATCTGCTAATAAAGCTCTACTAACTGTTCCTTCTGTTAAATCAGCACACCTCACTCAGGTAAGGGAGAGAGCACTGTTGCTGGCTGGACCTGTTCTATGGAACTCCATGCCACTCGAAATAAGGCTGCAGAGGAATCTGAAACTATTTAAAACTAGTCTGAAAACCTGGCTTTTTAAACAAGCTTTTTATAAAGACAAAGAGAAGGAGGAAAACAGTTGAAAGATAAGGACGCACGAAGTAATCAGGTTTTTTTTTTCCCTTTCCAATTGCATATTAACGCTAGATTTGAACTGCTTGACAGTTTCTCAACCAGCATGTAAGCCTTAATTAAACACATAGTTTCTCTTATTAAAATATGTTACCGTTTTATGTTGGCACATGTATAATTTGTAATCTATACCAATTATAGTTTCCTTATTGTGCCTTTCTGTAAACCGATGTGATGGTGAATTAACTTAACGTATAGAAGAGTTTTTAAATAAATAAATAAAATTATGGCAAGTCTAGTTAAGGTTGTTTAATGTACACAGCACAGCTGAACTTTTAACAGCTACAGGATGATGGGAAACGATTGGGTGGTGATCAAACTGGAATCAGAAAGTGTGGGCATGTGCTGAGGTAAAAGCAGGTGATGGGAGAAATTCTTGTGCAAAATAAGAACATAAGAACATGCCATACTAGGTCAGACCAAGGGTCCATCAAGCCCAGCATCCTGTTTCCAACAGTGGCCAATCCAGGCCGTAAGAACCTGGCAAGTACCCAATAACTAAGTCTATTCCATGTTACTATTGCTAGTAATAGCAGTGGCTATTTTCTAAGTCAATTTAATTAATAGCAGGTAATGGACTTCTCCGCCAAGAACTTATCCAATCCTTTTTTAAACACAGCTACACTAACTGCACTAACCACATCCTCTGGCAACAAATTCCAGTGTTATATTCTTAGATGCTCCATCTGAGTAATCTGTTCTATTCAGTTCTCATAGTCATCTTCTCTGCTTGGGACAGGGGCCTTTCCTGAAGAGGTATGTATAACCCCTGGTTGGGAAAACTCTGATATTGAACACAGAAGCCCACATCAAAACGGGGTTGATCCTAATTGCACAGTTCTCATCACCCAGATACCTTTCTGAGAATCCTGGATGCCTTATGGGAGGAAACTCAGCTTCAAGGCTCTTTGTGTTATTAACCCACACCCCATTCTGTAAGTCTCTTGATCCACATCATTAAATAGCACTGATGATCTCCCAACTTAGGCAGCTGGAGATTGTGTGGGTTCCAACTCAATTTTGCTGATAAGTTGTAAAAGTGAATTGGTGATTTCTTTATAAACTCAAAAGTGAAAATAATCCAATAGATTTCTACAACTTGAAACTTAATACATTTTTGACCATTCTTTTTCTTGCAAGCAGTTCTCCAATTACTTCAGCCAATCCTTTCAGTAAATTGACTGTTTATTTTCTTTTCACTCTTCCTAGCTACTTTTGTCCCAGTTACTCTTCAGATCCTCCCATGGGAATGGGAAGAAAAAAATGTATCCCAATTTACTTCCAGAAATCACAACCAAAGTCTCACTTCTCATACCATTCCCATAGTCTTCACTATTCTCCACTCTACATTTTGTGGTACCTTAGCACACACATAAGAACATAAGAAATTGCCATGCTGGGTCAGACCAAGGGTCCATCAAGCCCAGTATCCTGTTTCCAACAGAGGCCAAAACCAGGCCACAAGAACCTGGCAATTACCCAAACACTAAGAAGAACTCATGCTACTGATGCAATTAATAGCAGTGGCTTTTCCCTAAGTATAATTGATTAATAGCCATTCTGATGAATATGAATATCCATGAGTTCATACAGAATTCTTACACCATACCTCAAACTTTTCTGCCTATAAATGAATAGGAATCCATTCTTCCTTGATGACACCTCATTTTCTCCAAGGCCTTTCTAAAGGAAAGACACATCTCCTCAGACCAGTAGCAGCTGAGATCCTAGTCCCTAGGGTGTTCAATAACACAAAAAGGCAAAATCTTATTCAACAAGGCAGCTCAAATAGAGACGTGAAGAGTGGAAAGTATTTCCTCGGGCAACTAAAACAGTTACCAAAACATGGACAAAACACTATAGGGTTAAGGCACTGTCTCCTTTCTATGTAGAGAGACCCCAGAGACCTAAACCAGGAAAATAATCAAGTTGGTACAGTATGGGATATGCTGCACTTAAAAGGTTAACTTAGGAATGCAAAGAAAAATCCACACTTTCAACTAAATTTCAAAAGTAGTGTTCATGTGACCATAAATGTGCATATTGGGCACGTGAGCAAAAATATTTTATATCGTGCATGCAAGAACCCACCAGCACATCTCTGAACCCCCTGAGTATGCTGAGATGTACCTCATCTGGCCCCATGGCCTTGTCAACTTTTAGTTTTCCTAGCTCTTCCCACACATTCTTTTCTGTAAACAAAGTTTTGTCTACCCCACCACTATCTTCGATCATGTCAACCAGCAACGGTCTTCTTTAGTGAGCACGGAACTAAAGTATTTGTTTAATATTTCTGCAATTTATTCATCTCTTTCCATACATTACTCCTTGTCACCTTTCAGTTTTACTTTACTACATAGGACCTTCCTTCTTTCTCTGATATATCTGAAAAATGTTTGTCACCTCGCTTTACCTCTTTGGCAATCCTTTCTTCTGCTTGATCTTTCGCTTTCCTGATTTCTTTCTTCGTCTCCCTCAGCTTCACCAGATAATTTTCCCTGTGTTCCTCTTTTTGGGATCCTTTATACTTCTTGAACAATGTTCTTTTTGCCTTTATTTTGTCAGCCACCTCATTTAAGAACCAGATCGATTTCTTTTTCCTCTTACTTTTGTTTACTTTTCTAACATACACATTTGTTGCTTTTGTAGTAGCTCCTTTTACTTTGACCCACCGTCGTTCCACCTCACCCATTTTCTCCAGTCTTCCAGTTCTTCTTCCAGGTACATCCCAATTTTTACAGAGTCTGTATTTGTGAAATTCAAAACTCGGGTCTATGTGTAACTTCTCTGAATCCTGTTCACGATATCAAACCATACCGTCTGATGATCACTGGTGCTCAGGTGGGCCTCTACCTGGATATTAGAGACATCCCCATTAGTGAGCACTAAGTTGAGTACTACACCTTCCCTCATGGGTCCCATTACATTTTGTTTGAGCAGAGCCCCATGAAGGACATCTACTATCACTCTTCTTCTTGTAGATTCCACAGAAGGGATACTCCAATCCACAGCCGGTAGATTAAAATCTCCAATAAGCAACACTTCTCCCTTCTTTTCCACCTTTTTGATGCCTTCAATCAGATGTATGTCCAGTTCTTCCTTTTGAGAAAAATTCCTGTAGATCACACCAGTAAAAATGAAAGAATCATCTTCTTTTTTTAGGCTGGTCCCTATTGCTTCTTATCTACCCCATGTCACTTGCAATTCAGTTGCTTGGATATTGTTTTTGACATAAAGAGCTACTCCTCCACCTTTTCTGTCCTCTCCGACCTTCCTAAATAAGTTATAGCCTGGGATGGAAGTATCCCAATTATGAGAATTAGTGAATCATATCTCCATAACAGCAACAGTGTCCAAGCCCATCTCCACCATTAGGGCCTGCAGGTCTGGGATTTTATTGCCTAGTATACGAGCATTTGTGGCCATAGCTTTCCAGCTGCTATTCCTGGTCACCCTTTTGCTATTTTGAATTGGTTGATTTTGTAATTTTCTCTTTGCACTTCCTGTATTTCTTGGGGGTGACCTGACAGTTTTACTGGTCACCTCCTGCCACCCCCGCTCTTTAGTTAAATGCCCGATAATGTATGATCTGAATTTCTCACTTAGCATCCTCTTTCCTGCCACAAATAAATGTAGGTCTGCCCTACCATGTAACCTTTTACTGCTCCATATATGGCCCCAGCCTCCAATGAATCCAAAACCACTTTCTTTACACTAGGTTTTGAGCCAAGAATTGAAATTATCTATATGGCAATAGTTTTTGACATGTGTCTAATTTTCTTCCCTAAATTTTGGAAGTCATTCTCTACTTTATGGATACAATTTCTAGTGAGGTCATTGGTCCCCAGATGGATGATAACATTAATATCAGAGACTATCTGGTTTGTATTTTTACTGGCTGAGGATCCTGGAAGGCATTCAATGTTTGTGTCCCCATAAAAACAAGTTCCCAAATTGGCTCCTTTGAAGACTGTTATGGTTTGTAGGTATGTGGGCCCCTGGGCCGACGGGAGTGATGGGACCGCCCACAGGGAGGAGCCCTGAGAGGCTCACTGTCGGGAGGTGAGGTCTCGGCAGACGTCAGACACAGCTGTGGAATAGAGTCTTTATTAGAGAAGGAGAGAATAGCTACCCAGGGAGCGGGTAGTGCAGGAGAGACACAGAGTCTGTGTGATGGGATATACCCAGTAGTAGCAATCCGGTAGTTCTCCGCAGAGTGGAGAACACCGCAGAGGTCTCCAGGAGAGACAGCTTGGTAATGACCAGCAGCGAAGGGTAAACAGACAGGATCCTCACTCAGAGATGAGATGGTAGTGGCCTGCAGTGCAGGGTACACCAGCGGGGTCCTCACTTGAAGAAGGTATGGTAGTGGCCTGCAGTGCAGGGTAGGCCAATGAGGATTTCAACGGAGGTTGGTAAGGTGGGTCCGCAGTGTGAGGTGTCGATAGGAGAGATCCAGGAAGTAGAACTTGGTAGAGGTCTGCAGCGCAGGGTACACCGGAGAGCAGTAGAATCTTGAAGAGCCAAGGTACTCACAGTAGGAAACGTTCCAGCAGACGCCCCAGGGAATGGTGTGAGGCGTAGGTCCCAGAAAGAAGGACCTCCGAGGAACGGATAGTCAAAATCAAAGAAGGGCCTCCAAGGAGTGGGTACCCAGAGGAGAGAATGCCCATGGCATATGGAACAGAAGTCCGTGAAGTGCGGTGCGGAATCAGCAATGAGGGAATTCGTTGCCAAGTCGTCAGTGGTCAGGTTTAGTCGGTTTAAGTATCCGGGAGTGTAGACGTCATCAGAAGGGAATGCTCTCGAGGTTCCCGCCAGGGAAAGCTTAAGAATGACCTGTGTGTGTGCAAGCTTGCGCCTAAGTGATTCCGGAGGCAAGATGGCGGTCGGCAGCGCCCACGCTGCCCCGGGGACGCCAGGTGGAATGGTAGTTGCTGGTGGAGGCCGCCACTCTCACCAATGGAGTCAGAGCAGAGAAGAAAGAGGTGAGCATAAGTGGTCGCAGCCGTCTGCGACCAACGGGCGTAACAAAGACTGAGTTTCTTTTTTTTTTTTTTTTAATCTTTATTTATAGTTTTTTCACATTTCAAATATACAGAAAAAAGAATTTTACTCTTTCCATAAAGAAAATACTTCCAATAACTTTTCAAAAATACAATCCAGACATTGTATATCTGAAATTAAAAAGAAGAAATATCATTTTCATGAAAATTTGAGGCTAATAAGGAAACTTTAAGATAAAAAGGAGAAAATACCAAGAAAACCACATATACGATAGCTATACATAGTTCACGCTGGAGTACTAATACTATTATAGCCTTAATGATAGTTATTCACTTATAGGTATCACCCCATTCGATGGCTCACTATTGGGCAATGGAGTAGATACAGTGGGCTGTTGAGCATCCTCAAACTGCTGGAGCTGTTCAACTTGAAAAAACACATACTCATATTCCCCTTTTTTCACCTCACATCTACAAGGATAGCATAGAAAAAAAGTATAACCTAATTAGGTTACTTTTTGTCTTAAAGTGAGAAATTCTCTACGCCTAATTCTTGTAATGGGAGCTAGATCCGGGTAAATTTTAACTGTCTGACCATGAAATGTCATTGGGAATTTCTGAAAATATCTTTTCATGAAATTACTTATATCTTTAGTAACAATAAAAGAGACAATCAAAGTATTTCTATGAATTACATCTAAATTGGAGTCTTCAAAAAAATTGGATAAATTAAATGGAACTGGAGATTTCTTAAGTAGAAAATAACACTTGTTAATTGATGGAATTTCTTCCTCAGAATATAACAACACCTCTCTGAAATATTTTTTAAGGGAAATATAGGGAAGCTCCCCCAAAACTTGTGGAAAATTTGTTATTCTAATATGTAAATGTCTAGCTCTATTTTCTAATATTTCTAAGCGGTGAGAAGAAGATAATTGGTCTTTAATAACCATTACATTCAATTTCTGCATAGATTGTATATTTTTCTCATTCTCATTAACCTTCTTAGATATCTCAACACAATTTGTTTGAACTAATTGTAAATTCCCTTGATAATCTGAAGTCATTGTGTCCATCTTTTTCTCTAATCTATTCACGGCATTGCTCAAACTTTTCACTGCATCCCATATTGCCTCAAGAGTTACCTTTTCAGGCTTAGATGTCATCTGCAATAAGATCTTCTATATTCGAGGAAGAGGCACCCTCCTGCCCTGTCGCTTCTACCATTCCTGCAGTAGGCGACTGGGCTCTCTGTTCCTCGCTAATGCGTTGGGCTGGTGGAGGTCTACTATCAGGGCTTAGGGACGCCTCATCTTGGGAACTCCTCGTTTCTCCTTCACGTGGTGTTCCAACAGCTTCTTCGGCTCCCTGCTTCCCAGCTGTGTCAAAAATTTGTGAATTTCCAACTGTGTTGAGGTAGAGGGCATGGGCTCTGAAGGGAAAACCCAAATTTTCCCTTTCTTCTTCGTAGGCATAATAATTAATAGAAGAAAGAATTTCTAATTTATTTTGACCTATGATGCTTATTCCTTATCCCAGAGATATAAAGAGAACAGCTTAAGGACTAAGTCAGGCTAAGTCGGGCAAAGTTGCGCGCGGCTTCGGCGATGTGCCGATTTGGTGACGCGCCGGGGGAGTGCGCTTTTTATCTCAGTTCTTCCGGCACCTCCCTCTGACGTCAGGTGAGAAGCCCGGCGTCCCGATCTCCCACAGCAGGAAATGAAACAAGGAAACAATTCAATTCTCACCGGAGCAAAGATAATTCTCTAGTAGCCTCTGGAGATCTCACGGGAGTGCGCTTTTTATCTCAGTTCTTCCGGCGCCTCCCTTTGACGTCGGGTGAGAAGCCCGGCATCCAGATCTCTCAAAGCAGAAAAGGAAACAAGGAAACAATTCAATTCTCACCGGAACAAAGATAATTCTCTAGTAGCCTCTCAAGACTGAGTTTCTTTTATGACATTTGATCCTTTTGGAGGGTTTCTGGGTGTGTTGGGTGACATCTTGTCATATTCTATTGCTGGGGCTTCTTCATTTTCTAATGCAGAAAAGGTGTTATATAAGGGTAATAATGGAGAGAGAGGGTGTCTCTTCATCACAGACCTTATTATGCCAGAGTCCACTGTTATCCAATTATTCCAGGGTTTCTGAATCCTGGATGTTTGACTTCTCTGAGAGAGTGGGAGCAGATATACAGAATGCTTAAAGATGGGGAAGTTGGGTGTCTCAGAGCCACAGGTCTTGTTCTACCAGAGTCCACTGTAAACCATTTATGCCTGGGTATTTGACTCCTCTGTGGGAGATGGGAGAAATATTCTGGATGCTGAAAAGAAAGGGAGGATTTTTGAAACCTGGATAATTTCTCTTTCAGGTGAATTGGTTCATTTTTCATGGCAGAAAGTTGAAGGCAAATTGGACAATCCTTAATTGTCCCAAATGATAGGCCTTGGGACATAAGCACACAATTATTGCACTGAATAATGGACATTTTGTTAATAGTGATTAATAAACAAATTGTGAGATTAGTTCTTAGGTCCCATTTTATTCACTTAACCTCAGTCCTTGGAAGAACTATGTAAGAAGGAAAAACCCTTGGGGTGGGAGGAATAAACAGCCTCTCTTTTGATTTGTAGCTCTACCTAGTTTTTATTATTTCCTTGGTTCAATGCCCCTTGCTATGCAACTGATTACACACCACACCCACAAGTCTACTAGGTACAGCCCTGTATTTCTCTTAAAAACACAGAGGGAGTTAAAATAATAACTAGCAAAGATAATACCATCTACACAATAAATATAAGAATCCAGCAACACACAAGACAAAATACCTGAATGTAATCCGCTTTGAAGTGCTGAAAAGCAGAATGTAAAAAGCTAAAATAAATAAGCTGCAGCAGAAATAAAGCACTAATAGAGAAGGTCTTTTTTTTTTGGGGTGGGGGGAGTTAGTTAATCAGCCCCACACCAGACAAAAAGCAACACCAGAATAAAGCAATTTCTATTGGCAAATCAATTATTCAGCTACAGACAAGAACAGAATCAAAATAGAAAGAAAGCAATAAATATTGGGAAAAAATAAAGAATCCCCCCTCCACCCACCATCTGTTTCTCCCATATGGGGGAGCAACACTCAAGCCTCTGCTTCACTACTCTCACTGAACCTCCCCAGAATTTGGGTTCACTCCTTCTGGTAAGGAAACCAAAGGCTCCTTATGTATGGAGACTTTTATACTGTGCACCCTCTCCTTGTAGCTTCATTGCTGTCTCGGTCTCAATTGCCTTCCCATAATGAAGGTTTTATAGATTCTTCTGTTAACACCCCCCCCCCCCCCCCAGTATTTGTAACAACAAAGCCATGGTTTGCACAGACTGTAAGAACTAATTGGCCATTGGCGTTAGCGATACTGACACCTTTCTTCCCAATGGTACCAGGCTATAGTTTGTGGTTCCTGCCAATCCTGGCATTAAAGTCTGTCAGGAGAATAAATATGTTTTACTGTGAGGTGGAACGGAGAACTTGATCGAGCTTAGCATAAAAAAAACCTCTTTAATGTCATGTCCAGAGTAAAGAGTGGGGGTAGAGAAGGTAATAACCATATAATATTGGTTGCTGGACCATTTTAAGCGCAGGATCATTAATCATTGACTGATATCCATTGGAAACTCACCAAGGGATTGATTTACTAGGGGCATGTGTCACTGAGGCTGGCCGGTGCCATTTTGGAAATGGCACCGGCCAGCTTAAGGGAAAAATCTCCTGGAAGCCTAGGATTGCTCCACAAGCACCATTAGGTTTGGAGTTCAAGGGAATTGGGGGGGTGGGGGGGTGGGTGGAGGGTGAGTAGGATCAAAGGGTGGTGGCTTAAATGTTTTCACTAATAAGGGGAGGGGCTTAGAATTTTGGGGACAGGATCAACACAGGGTAATTGCTTTTACTTTTGAGACGTTTGCCACCTCAAGGATTGGAGGGAGGGGGGGGGGTGTTCTCATTAGACTCCCACCCATTCAAACACTCAGGCTGGAGGGGAGTACCAGGACCAAACAGCCCCATTAAGGCTGCCATTGCATGGTTCTGCCATCCTGTGTTATTTTTCTCAGTGGTAAAATACTACTGGGAAAAATACTGCAGGATTCACAAACCTGCAGTACTCAGTAACGCTCAATATATTTATTTATATTAAATGTTTCTATTCTGCCATTTTCAGCAGCCACTATGCAAGACTTATTACAAATATTACATTAAAACATTGATTTAAGACAAACATTTTAATATATATATATATATATATCTGAGATAAAATTACAAAAAATTAGATTCTTCACAGCTCTAATAAAATCAAGAAATTCAATAGCTTTCCAGAATCAAAAAAGTCCAGAAATAGAACTTCTTTTGCAACAACAGTAAGTCAGTCTCCTTTCTAAGGGTTAACAGCAGTCTGTTTCCAAAATTGAGGGCCAGCAAATGAAACAGCCTTTGGGTCACAGGTAAATGATAGTCTTTAAAAGTCTAAGGGGCTTACTTACTAAAGTTTTTCTCCATTTTGTGTCAATGGGAAAAATGCTTAGTAAATAGGGCCTGATTCATCAAGGCATTTTCCCATAGACACAGCATGAGAGAAATGCCTTGCTGGATCAGGCCCTAACAGGTACATTGTACAAATCAACTCCTCTTTTACTTTCCATCCCTCCAAATGACAGAAAATCTTCACGGATGTCAACTTTGCTGTTTGTACCTCTGCCTGTGTATGTAAAACTGCCCCCCAAAACCTACCCCAACCTCCCAAACCTCACCCTAAGTAAATAGTGCCCCCCTCTTACAGTGTTATAAATAGTAAAACTTACAACTAGCATTGGAGGCAGGCTACTTTTCCATGGGCCACCCTGTAGCATTTGGATGAAACCAGGGGGTAAGTTTGTTGACAAGACCATTTTGATGGTGAAACTCACTCCATGCCCATTTTATGATTTACTCTTCCAAAAGAAGGAATAGCCACAATTGAGTTTTTTTAAATTTTCCCTTCACTGGCAAATCTAATTTCACACAAGGTAATGATATCGGTGTCATATTTTCTGAGTTCTTGAGCAACAGAATTAGGATTATCCAATAGAAAACTCCAGGAATCAAATTTAAGAGCATACAGTATCTGCATTGTTTTCAACTACAATGCTCCCTTTGATGGTGTAAACCAGGCAGGATAGTTTAAGACAGACTATATTCAGGACACATTTTTCTGTCCCTTAAAAGGGCTGGTAAGACATAAGCCCCTGGTGCTGAGGCAGAATTCTGCCTCATGCAAGTATGCAATGACCATCATATAGCTACTGCCTTTGTGCCAGGTCATGGCTAGGAGCTTCTAATTGCACAGGGCTGCTCCTGCTGCCATTTACTGACTGTTGAAGGGTTTTCAATGGATGATGAAAATGTCCAAGGAGGGAGTTTATGCATGAACAGATTAAGATGAGAAAACTGCAGTGCACTAGTTATCACACAATACATAATCAAGACAAGGCATAAATGCAATGACAAGAAGGCCAAGTCAACTGGAGAATCTACCCTGAAGCACATTGGCCCGAAAATATTGGTTACCTGGGCCACAGCACAACCACATCTGTACTAGATGGCTGTAATGTCAAGAAGTTAGCCACAAGCTTCTCCATATCAGCTTGTCTATCAAAGGTGACTTTACCAGGTGGTATAGCCTCTCCATATCAGCCTGTCCATCAAAAGTGACTTTACCAGGTGGTATAGCCTCTCCATATCAGCCTGTCCATCAAAAGTGACTTTACCAGGTGGTATAGCCTGAGGTGGTATAGCCTGACGGTTCAATGGGATAGTGTTGTCACCTTTACACCATTATGATATTCCATGGCCCTTTTCACAGCTCTACATATATAGACATGCAATACAATACATTTTGAGTTGCAATACGTTTTTTTCTATTGGTGCCATTTGTGTATTGCTTCTTTGCTTTTTCATCCTCTGTTTGTTTAGCAGTTTCTCCTTCATCACATCCTACGTATCTGTATCGCCTCCAATGAAGGATCCATTAGTTCCAACAAAGAAGTTTTTCAGTCTCCTAAGCACTTAAAACTTTGTAAAATACGATAATTCCACGCCAGCCAACTTCCATGTTTATTCTTTCTTCTCACCAAACTGGATATTATTACAACTGATGGAAAATAGATTATAACTTGCTTTTTTTTTCTGAGCAACCATTCCTCTAGTTTGGAGTTCTTTTTAGAGCTTGACAAGTAATCACTTTGGCTTGCTCTTTGTGATTTTGTATCTGTGAAGTTTTACTGACCAGTTTCATTTGCTTAAGGGAAAAACGAGAGGAACAAAGAACACACTATGGATAACAAAAGTTCATAATATTGCTTTGTCTGTGGCTATACAATGAGCATCTCTTTATATCTCTATTCTGCTTCCCCTACGCCTCACACCTGCCCCCTCCAACCCGACCAACCCAGGAAGGACTTTTTTTTCCTGTGAACAAGAAATGAAATTAGGTGAATGATTTTCAGGTATGCCTTGATTCAAACCTTGACAGGTCAAACCCGTATGAGCTGGATTTTCTATACATTTAGAATGTGTTTCTCATGGGGCAACTTTCAAACTGTGTGCAGAAGTGTAACATCTGGGAAAAACCCGAACCTGCTGTCCGTATGGGTGCTTTTTCTGGGGGGAAAAAAAACATCTTACGTACTTTGGAACTTCAAAATTACAGATGCAAAGGGATAACTCCTCTCCATGCCTGCTCCCAGGAACTATTCCCCTATCTGTGCACAAAGTTACATGCAGACCAGTGCTGGGTGCCTATCTTTACATGCAGAGGGGGCAGGCAATTTTAAAAGACCCGCATTTCCACATATAAAATGCCATTTTCTGTATGGAAATGGTTTTGAAAGTAATGTGTTGTACAATTAAAATGGTGGTTTTTGTACAATCCAACATGAACACTCTCCTATCCTCATCTTCACTGTTCTTTTCCTTGTATTTGGATCTTTACTTTTTTCTTGCCTCTCATAATCTTTCAGTCACACTTGCACTGCATACACTTTAAATCTATCATGAGAACATTTTTAAACACTGGAATAAATTATCAAAAGTTATGCTTCAAAGATTTAATCTATAAAAGGCAATCATATGCACTGTTTGACAGATACAAAATCAACCACTGTCAATTCTTTTTGTAATCATATACCTTGGTAAAGTTTATACTTTATTGTATCACAAACTATTTTCTCTCATTTTCCTTCTTTTTGCTTTTTTGTATAGGATTAAAAGATTTCCAAAAAGAGCTATATCTCTTTTATACTTAGGCTCCCATATAAAAAGTTTTACACAAAAGTTGTGAAAAATAAAGTTTAAATAAGCTTCTTTTGTGAAATCATGTGGTCAATCTTAATAGAGCCTTGGCAAACCAACTGTCAGATAATGTCAGTGATGTAAATCCCAACATGGCTATGGTTCGGCACAAATAGTGCTTGTCTTAGGGAAAGATTTTCCAGTCATACTGAAATATAAATGCTGCTGAGCACCTGCTTCTTCCAACAGTTTTCAGCCTGGGAAGGGCAGCATGGCAAGGTTAAATGGAACAGAGAGTTTCATCAAAGAAAACAAAATCCCCATGATTGGTTATTCACTTATATAAACCAAACAAACTGAAACATGTAAAAGACAATGCAGGAAACATTTAAATCTTGGTCATGTGTTACAAATTTTGCAGAACACCAATCTATTGACTGTAATCAAAGGAAATTCTAAAATCATGAGAGTCTAATGTTTATAAGATGCATACCTATGTGGTTCAAACATATCTTCTAATAAGACTTGCCATTGGCAGGTCTGCTTGATACAAATCATTCTTGCATCTTTAGCCACCATCGCGGCTTCACAAGTCATCAATCATACACCTGTTCCACTTTGAGCAATACTACACACTGAATTCTTTTTAGAGATTCTTCATACAGATATTTAAAAACATATTGTGCAATGATCAAAAACTTTAAAAACCCTTCAAAAAATTGTTCACAAATTCGTCAGCCACAAAGAATTGCAGTATTCCTCATTGTTTAGTTTCTTCTCCTTTATAACTAAATGATACTGCAACCTTAGGAAAGTGATTGAACATATGGGGGCAACCTTCAACTGTGCAGATGCATAAAATCTGCGAGGACGTTTTGCCCACAGACTTTATATCAATTTCAAAGGGAAAACTTTCCCTTTGAAAACAGACTCAGAGAAAGTAGATGCACAGACCTGCACCTGCTATTTATGTGCTACTTTTTCTAGATAAATATATGCACCTACTTTAGAAAATTTGAAAGTACACACATAAGTGCCAGTTCACCCCAGTCCCGGCCCCGGGATCACCACTCCTATCTGTGTGTAATGTTTATTCAGAGATAGGGTAGGCAATTTTCAAAGGCCTCATTTCTGCGCCAGAAGCGCTGATTTATGCACAGAAATGACTGAAAATTGCTCTTTATGCGGGAAGTTTTGTAACATTGCACATAAATTGGCCAAAAAATATGCACATAAGTCACACCGATTTTCAAAGTAGATTTATGTGCATAAGTTTGCTTTGAAAATTATCATGGTACCACTATGTGCATACAATCACATCTGCTATTTTGTGCACAAAGTTTTGCTGAGAGAATTTATATGCAAGGAGGATTACTTTCAAATAACTGTGCACAGAGGCATATAAGCATGTATAGGGCCATGTTTAGTTACATCATAGTATTTTATAATCTGCATATATGATATATATGCTTTTTATAAAATACGCAGATTTCTACTCCACCATATAAGTGCAGATGTAGGCTTGCGTGCAATTAAATGCAATGCATTGAAAGAACATATATCAATGCATTGAACATGCGTATTTTTCCTATTTTTAAATATACACATGAAAATAAAGGAGGACTTATTCGCATATATGGGGTTTTATGCACGTTGGTGTATTTTAAAACATGAACATGTCAAGGTAATTACCAGTTTTACCAATTAGGCCACCAGTTAGACCAGTCCTTCTCCAGGTCATCAAGACCCTCCTGGTTCTTTAGTATGAACTCCTCCCAGTTCACCCAGACCTCCCACCCAGTCAGTATTTCACAATAAACAGCATTAATATCACTTATGCCAAATAATTATCAGGTGTAAAATTATGCAAGTAAGTTGACAAATCTAGGTGTATTTCTTTAAAAATAGTATCTTTCATGCATAAATGTAGGCCCTGCTCCTAGACTACCCATTTTTATGCACGTATATGTGCACATGAAAGTGAAAGTACTCATGCATTTTCCACTTTTATGAATAGCTATATATGCATATAAGCTAATTTTTACAGGTGTAACTTTTTGAAAATTCATTCCATAATATTTTAAAATCAAAAGGTATGTGTGTGAGTCCCAACCCTGCCCAGACTCCTCTCCCTGGAATGCATACAGGATGTATGCATGTAATTGTACGCATGCTTCAGTCAATCAATTTTCTAAAGAATCGCTGCTCAAAAGAACGTAAGAAATGCCATTCAGAGTCAGGCCAAGATCCAGCAAGCCTGGCATCCTCTCTCCGAACAGTAAAGTCCCTGGCAGATCCCAAAGTAGATTTCTTTTTTTTCTCTTACTAACTCCCATGGAGAGCAATAGCTCACTTCAGGGCCGGTGCACCTCTGTTTCCCAACTTATCTAATGGCGGCAGTTCCAGCACAGCACACCCTCCTACCAGCAGTAGTGGCTCCAACACATCATTCCCTTGTTTGGCAGCATTGGCACTGGACCCCTCTGGGCCTCACACTGGTGGAATTTTGCTACCCCCAAAATTTTGCGGCTCTTGGTGACCACCTAATTTGCCTAACGGAAGAATTGGCCCTGGCTCTTTTTAGTCTGTCTGGCAATAATATTTTATGGACTTTTCCTCTGGGAACTTGTCCAAACCTCTTTGAAACCCCGCTATGCCATTCGCCTTGATCACATCTTCTGTCAACAGATTCCACACCTTGACTGCGGTTGCGTGAAAAAATACTTTCTATGGTTTGTTTTAAATCTGCTGGTTGTTAGTTTTCATGGAGTGTCCCCTTGTTTTACTTCTTTGAAAAGGTAACGAAGCGTCTTTTATTTACCCATTCCACTCCACTCATGATTTTAGAAACTTCTATTATGTCCATTTGCAGCTGTCTCTTTTCCAAGCTGAAGACCCCTAACCTGTGTAGCCTCTCATCATAAGGGAGCTGTTTCATCCCCTTTATCATTTTTATCACCTTCCTCTGCACCTTTTCTAGCTCCACTGTGTCTTTTTTGGAGTTGGGGCTCTTAGGAATATGGCTCGTGGGGTGGCCCGCAAGCTGCTGTACTCACCCCGATGCCGCCACAAACGTCCAGGATGCCGTCAGCACACTTATTCCCAAATTCTTCCTTGGCCTATCTTATCGCTTTGCCCGCAGATGTTGTTTTGACTGCTTCCTATTAAAAAAAAATCATCTTTTCAGATCAAACAATACATTATCAAGGACATGGTACATTTACAGTATGTTTCATTTTCATACAGATTGAATATCTTGAATTAAGCTTTAAACATTTTTGTACCACTTTTTATGCCTATCTTATGTAAACCGTAGCGATGGAACTATATTGTGCAATGGTAAATAAAAATTTTATAAATAAATAACATAAATAAATAAAATTCACAAACTGTGGACTAAATCATAAAATCAAATTTATATTTCTCATTGGGCTAATGAAACACACTAACAGCAGTCCTGATTTATATCTATAAATGCTCATATTTTCACAACCTTCACATATTCACTATCCTATTTCAAAATTTGCTTGTGAGGCTTAACAGAAATAAACAATGGCCCGAGATTTTATTGAATGAAAAAATATTTTAAAAAATGACAACTGTAAGATTTGAAAAGACAACAAGGGCTATTTAGCAAAATTCGAACCATTTAATAATTAATGCGCTGGTGCGTGCATGTTATAAAATCGGCAGCGGCGCACACAAGGGGGGGTTGTTTTTGTAGACATTCACGCTGTGATGCATCGGGGCCTTCCCCTGTACCCTCCCAATCCGCTCCAATTTAGGAGCGGACTGGGAGGGAACTTTCCTACCCCCTACCCTAAACCTCCCTTTCCCTTCCCCTCTCCTCCCCACCCTCTAAAAAGCAATTTAAAATTTTTTTACCTTTTTTTTTTTCAAGTTACTTCAGGGCCCAACCTGAAGTAACTTGCATGCGCTGGCAGCCGGCTGGCGCACGACGCTCTGGGACAGCGAACAATAGTGCTGTTCCGGACTGCCCCCCCCCCCCCCCCCCCCCCCCCCAAATACGCCCCTTCGGCCCCCCCCTTCCAGAGGCCTAGCACTTAAGCACGTCTTGGCCTTTATGCGCGTGGCTGGGCCTCTTGGAAGATTTGCCCGGTTCGCATAAGGCCCGGCCACGCGCATAAAGGCTGGGATTTACACGCGCAGGGCATTTAAAATCTGCCCTTTAATCTTCAATATGATCCACCCTCAACTCTTCAATTACCAATTTTTAAAGCTGAGGACACAACATAATCCTTGTTAGAATTACAGGATAATCAAGAAACATATTATGTAATTGTAGGATATTCCTCTGTCTCCATAGAATTTGCTTAAAACATTAGAACAGCCAACTTTTTTTACATCCTAGAACAGCCGCCGGCATGTTTTTATGCTGCTTCTATTTTAGGCTGTATCAGTGAAAGAAATCACATTTTTTTTTGGTGAATGAATTGATGCTCTGTTAGACACAAGTGTCAGAGTGCAGATAGATGTGAAAACACCTCAAAAGATGAAGCAGGATGAGAGGAAATTGAGAAAATCATCTGGGTGGCACATTTTTTAGCCGGTTGTTTTAGGAGGTACAACATATGGAGCAAAAACTGAAGGGGGTAGAGGGGCAAAACTTTCAGGAAGCAAAGGTCATCATAAGTGAAGAAATATCACAGAATTGCAACCTGCTGCAATTATGCACTCTGATTGTGCAAGCCTTTAAAAGCTACACCAGCATGTTTTTATGCCGCTATATTGTAGGCTCTGTCAGTAAAAGAAAACTCATTTTTTTATGGTGAACAAATTGATGGTCTATTAGACTCAGGTATCAGAGCGCAGATAGAAGTCAAAGCTGTCAAAAGAAGAATCAGGATGAGCGGAAATTGAGAAAATTCATGGGCATGAAAACGTGCCGCCCACTGTTCTAGGGTGTACGAGTTGTGGAGCAAAATCTGAAAGGGGTGGGGGCTAACATTTTCAGGAATCAAAAGATCATCAAAAGTGATGAAAAGACGCCGAATTTCAACATTGCAATCACATATATGGATTGTGCAAGCCTTCAAAATTTCCACTGGCATGAAAACATGCCGTTAGCTGTTCTAGTGAGCCACTGTGCGTTTGGAGAAAACTGTAAATGAAAAATAAGTTAATAACACAAGGAGTCAAGACATGCGCTCGGCTCATCCCCCCTTACCCCCACAAATAACACATGACAGTTTTTTCTTTTTGGAATTATAACAGGCCGCAGTTTATTAACCTAACCCGAGCCCGAACAATCAACTAACATCAAAACTTTAACAATAACAACAGACCCACCCCGCCCCCCCCCCCCTTGCTCCCCCCACCTCCCTCCGAATCCTTTACCACCTTGCCCCAGTGGTAAACCCAACCCCCTGTTCCCCCCCCCCTGCTTGCCCCACCTCACTACCAGAGAGGGCAAACCTGACCTCGAGCTTTAGCCCCTCAGCTCACTGGCCATCCCGTGTAGCAGCTCCCCCTGCTACACGAGCTGCCCCCCCCTTTTCCCCTTTTCCCCTTTTAACCCCACATTCCTACTGGGCTCGGGTTTCTGCCTCTGACTGCGACAAACATATCCAACCAGCAACTACACCCCTGCCTCGTATAGGGAGGGAGGGAGGGACATCGCGCCGAGCACCCCTCTCCGAATGCTAACCCGCGCGATGCCAGCTGACTGAGGCGGCTGCGTAGACCCTTCTGCCTCGCAACCAATCCTGAGCCTGCAATTTGAATTCCCCTAACCGTCCTAACCCGCTCTCCCTACTCTACCCCCCCCCTCGCTCCGATCCCCTCCCCTATCTCTCTCTAACCTCTCGCATTCGCGCGCTTTCCCCGTGTTATGATTGGCAGTGTAGGACAAACCTGCACCCACTTTCCTTTGTTCTTCCCTTTTGGTTTAGGAATTGTAAGAGATTCACAGTCAGAAGTCAGAACTCTTTTAAAGGCATATTTAACATATCATGCTGGAAAAGCTTGTTTGATGAATCTTGTAATCATCTCGCTTGCTCAAATGGTAAATTCACAGGTAGTCGAACACAAACATATTAGCTTGAAAAATTGCCTTGCGAGAAGTTTCCATTTTAACTGCAGCTGTAGAAATGAAACTATTGTAGCCTGTCAATTTTCAAAAGATAGATATATGAAAACCTCTACTTTGGTTAAAAGACAGGAAACAGAGAGTAGGATTAAATGGTCAATTTTCTCAGTGGAAAAGGGTAAACAGTGGAGTGCCTCAGGGATCTGTACTTGGACCGGTGCTTTTCAATATATATATCAATGATCTGGAAAGGAATACGACAAGTGACGTTATCAAATTTGCAGATGATACAAAATTATTCAGAGTAGTTAAATCACAAGCAGATTGTGATACATTAAAGGAGGACCTTGCGAGACTGGAAGATTGGGCATCCAAATGGCAGATGAAATTTAATGTGGACAAGTGCAAGGTGATACATATAGGGAAAAATAACCCTTGCTGTAGTTACACAATGTTAGGCTCCATATTAGGAGTTACCACCCAGGAAAAAGATCTAGGCATCATAGTGGATAATACGTTAAAATTGTCGGCTCAGTGTGCTGCAGCAGTCAAAAAAGCAAACAGAATGTTAGGAATTATTAGGAAGGGAATGGTTAATAAAACGGAAAATGTCATAATGCCCCTGTATAGCTCCATAGTGAGACCACACCTTGAAAACTGTGTGCAATTCTGGTCGCCGCATCTCAAAAAAAGATATAGTTGCAATGGAGAAGGTACAGAGAAGGGCGACCAAAATGATAAAGGGGATGGAACAGCTCCCCTATGAGGAAAGGCTGAAGAGGTTAGGGCTGTTCAGCTTGGAGAAGAGACGGCTGAGGGGGGAATATGATAGAGATCTTTAAAATCATGAGAGGTCTTGAATGAGTAGATGTGAATTGGTTATTTACACTTTCAGATAATAGAAGGACTAGGGGGCACTCTATGAAGTTAGCAAGTAGCACATTTAAGACTAATCGGAGAAAATTCTTTTTCACTCAACGCACAATTAAGCTTTGGAATTTGTTGCCAGAGGATGTGGTTAGTGCAGTTAGTGTAGCTGGGTTCAAAAAAGGTTTGGATAAGTTCTTGGAGAAGTCCATTACCTGCTATTAATCAAATTGACTTAGAGAATGCCACTGCTATTACTTGCATCAGTAGCATGGGATCTTCTTGGTGTTTGGGTACTTGCCAGGTCCTTGTGGCCCGGTTTGGCCTCTGTTGGAAACAGAATGTTGGGCTTGATGGACCATTGGTTCAACCCAGCATGGCAATTTCTTATGTTCTTATGCATTCTGATCAAGATGTCCAGAAATGTAAAGTCATGTTTATTGGCATGCAAATCAAATATCAATTTGCATGAATTTAAGTAATCATGAAACAAACTCAAATCATTTAACAGATCCTTTTAAAGAAGAAAAAATATCTATATAACACTTCTATATGTAGGGATCCTATTAGTCCACTACTAAAGTTAGTTAATATTTACAATTTGATGTGGGAAGAGATAGTTGGTAACATAGTCTGTTTGCAGCTCCCCCATGTGGAAACTAGCAATAGAAATGTCCCAGGATTTATACTGAGAGGTCCCATTTTACCCATGGGCTCCCTTTTGCTTTTCAGGAGACAGCATGTCTGGTGCTGAGCTCTCATTTAACTTAAACCTCCATGGAGTTTCTTTCCACAGCTCTAAAGACTTTAACTCATCATTTGCCCCTTATCAGTAAAAAGAGAAATGGAAACCAAATAAACTTTCAAGTGTTTAATTGAGTTGTGACTTTTATTAGTATCAATTCTGAAATCAACATTGCTGTATACAATGCATAATATTGAGTTCAAAGTTAAGCAATGTGAAGGGCCTTCAAAGTAAGTTTTCCCCCTGCGCAGGAAGTCTGAGAAATAACATCTTATGGCATAATAATAGTTTTCCATTCTAAATAGACATTTGAGATATGGCCTCCGGGTTGAACCATCACAGGAGTTATATATAATAGGGCATTCCTTTAAAAGTAGGAATCATCCAACAGAACACTTTCCAATTTAATAACATAAAGATTAGCAATATTGGGTACCATAGCTGTCCCCGTCATTCATCTTTTTTATTTGCTAGTAAAAATAATTCTTGAGAAAAGATTAATTTCTAGTGAGGGCTATCTCAGCAAATCCACATAAAAATTCAATAGTAATAGAGGATATCAAATAGCCAGTATGTAGTATCCCTAATAATGTCTGATGCTGCACTTTGTGGTGTATTAATATACAGATTCTTGCTGTTCAGCATCATTAGAATCAAATTGGTGTGTTCAGACTGAAATCCTGTAAACTAGTAGTCATGTCAGCTGAATCCCTGACATATGATGGGAATATAGAGACTAACGGTTTTAAAAATTTACTAAAAAGAAATAGACAATGTTTCCAAAATGGTTCCATTTCCTGAGATTATAAATTGGCCAGGCAGATCCAACAAGGATTTATGTATTTTAAGTAGGACATATCTCAATGGAGTACAAAACTGATCAAGGAAATCATGTTTCTGGCTCACCGCACAACCACTTCTAATTTCAATGGTTTCATACAATATATACAAACTACACAACAACAAAAAAACTGTGGTTATCACTGGGAGATAAGATTACCATTAATATATATGTAGCAGTGGCGTAGTCTTTCTAGTAGCTTCTAGTGAACTAGAATCCTGCAGTAAAGATGGGACTGTGCTTTTATTCTCCTGCTAGCTGGCTGGAGACAACTTTTGGAGATGCAAGTGTGCTAGGACCTCTAGAGGTCTCAGCTTTCATTTTCTGCATTCAGTTCTGCATCTGGTCTCTGAGGAGTAAGCATCTAAGATACGGTGCTCTGAATTCACCAATAAGAATTCAGCTGGACAACTGGCTACTCAAATTTAATCCTATTGAGGAAGCCCCCAAGGAGAACCATGAAACAGCCACTGGAGAACTCAATCTGTGAACTGCAATGATGCAATAATAGAGTTTGGGGATGTTTCACTGAAAGATCATTAGGGGAAACGGAGAGACTGGGAGAGGAGAATTTCAGGCTCTGGATGTATCAAAACCAAGTGACTGTAAATCTAGAGCAAAGGGTCACTCATAGAGACCTCCTAGGAGGAAGAATGCTGCTACTGTTTGGGTTTTGATTTGGATCAGTAACTACTTGTGGAACCTGTCAGTATGGACTGTGTGATATCCACTTCATGGTTTTCTTTGTTTTTTTAATCATCAATCCATTTGCCTTCGCTTGGCTTTGCCTGGAGTGTTCTTGTGTGAGTCACAAAAAGTATTTTGTGCTCCTTAATGGTCAAGTCTGGTGTTCCTAGATAGCAAGTGAAAACTGTTCCATTCACAGAAAGGCTGGTCAATCTAGAACAGACAATAACCTTGTAAAGTCCACCACACCATCTGCTCAACCATGACCACTTAAGAGCCTAGTTACCCAGGCAGGGATTGGAACCTACCTACCCAACAAGGGGTTTTGCGTATAAAACCAAAAAGCAATGCTATATAGTGGGTCATCATGAAGTGAGCATGCTTTTAGCACAAGTTTTTCATGCATTATTTTGTTCCCTTCTAGGAGTTGTGGAAAAGTAAACCTCAGACAAAAGATATAGTATTTCTAAATTGTGTACTTCATCATTTAGACACAATGGAACTTATTTTTGTCTGAAACTTAATTCTGGCCACAATCTTTTCTTGAGGGAACAATTCAAATACTTTTATCTCCCAGCCTGGAACTTCTGTAAGTTTATTAAGAGTTTTCATTTCTTACTTTGATAACCAGCTACAAGACTGGTTTTTTACTTGACCACACACACTTGGCATACGCAGAAAATGTGCACATATGAAGAGTTACTTTCCTGTGTTTACTGTCAAGATATCGGGTAAGACATGGTCTCTCTTCTTTTGTGAGTCATTCAGGGCCATTATTTCTTCTCTCTACTCTACTTTTCTTTCACAGTCTTGCATCTGCAAAATCCAAATAAGGTTGGGGAAGAGGACTTGCATCCCAAAACCATACTTAATCTCTTCACAGGCTGTACAAAATACCATCTGTGCAAATACAAATTAGATATCATCTCACAGGCCAGAACACAAATACAGTGAGCCTGAATATGGATTTACAAAGTTTTACCCTTTGTTTTCTTGTTAGTTTAAAACTGTGGATCAGTCAAACAAATGAAACTTTTTTGTTTTCAGTTCTGCTCCTCAAAAGTGTTTGCATTTATTCATGCAAGAGCAGAAACTTGCTCAGATGATGACCATTACATGCAATATCCTCCCATTCACTGCTATTTTCAATGCTTTCTTATAGCTGGGTCCCTAGTTTCAAAGAGGCCATTGGTGATTTTCTGCCAGCTCATACTTGGCCACTGACCCAGAAGATTTTTTAATTTGCTTCTTTTTCCCCATTGGGAAAAGTAGAAGGTAGAGGCCGCCGCTGGCCCCAGCCCCAATACCTTAGGTCAGTTCCATCTGCTGCGGTCAGCATATATTTCATATTTAGAGGGAGCAATACATTTATTTTTTTTATTTTTTATTTATTTGGAGTTTTTTATATACCGATAGCCGTTTGCACATCGTATCGGTTTACATACAACTAATAACTTGTGGGCATCGCCCTTACAGAGAACAATAGACAAAATATGAAAACAAATATACATGAGATACACGTATAATTAATAGATCTAAGCAACAAAACCAAGGGTATAGATGTATATAAGAACAGGGGGTAAAAACAGGGTATTTTAGAAACTAAATTGATAAAAAATATCTTAGAGAGAGCAATTCTGATGGGGGGGGGTCATAATGCTAGCACAACAATAAACCTTAAACTATACAACGTTGTCATGAGAGGGGGTAAACAGCCGAGAGGAGCTGAGTAAGTCAGAGATCCTAAAAAGGATGGGTCGGAGAAAATAACAGCATAACGGAGGTATAAGAGGGTGTAGGAGAGAGAAACAAAGGAGGGCATACATTGGGATGGGAGGGGGGGTGGGTCGGAGCTACAAGGAGGTGGCTATAGGGATTGAAGGAGAAGCAGAAATCAGTAAGGGAGGTGAGAGTCAGATGCAAGGGGTTATCCTATCGCTATCCTGTTGTAGGGTCTTCTTCATTGGGAGGGGGAGCATGTGGGTAGGCCTGTATGAACAACCAGGTTTTTAGTTTTTTTTTAAATTTAGGTGTCGAGGTCTCAGTGCGTATATCAGGGGGTAGTGAGTTCCATAAGGTGGGGCCAGCAAGGGAGATGGTTTTGATTGTCGGGGTGCAGAGGGTTCCTTGGAGGACAGGGCGGGTGGGTCTGATGGAGGTGCGTGGATGTAAGGGGGGGTGATCCAGTTGAGGTTTTCATTAGTCAGGCTTTTATGTATGAGTGAGAGGGCTTTGTACAATATACGTGATTGTATAGGGAGCCAGTGAAGTTCAATAAGTGTTGGTGTGATGTGGTCCCTTTTTGTGGAGTTGGTGAGGATACGTGCAGTGGCGTTTTGTAAGAGTTGTAAGGGTTTGGTATGTGTTGAGGGGAGGCCAAGGAGGAGGGCGTTACATGTGAGAAGAACCCGAGTCATCCAATCAGCTTGATGGGCTCAGCTTTTATGACGTGCATATTTTATTTCTTCTTCCTCCCCTCTCATATGGAAGACACGTACCAACCTCAGCAGTTTGAATGGACATAAAAAAAGCTTTTGCCGTGAAGTGTAGGCCCTGAACGAGATTAATACTGTAGGGATAAAAAGGCACTGGCTTCTAAGAATGCACATCACAGTGTGCTGTCATCAGTCACTCATGCTCTATGCCCTCAGCTGGCATTTTCCCAATTTCGCGAGCAGTTAAGCTTAAGGTGGCAGTTTTCAAGCTTTTGCAGTGGAGGAAAGACTGAAAGTACTTTTTACTTGTGGATTTTGTATCATTTTTTTAAAAGAAAAAGTACGCATGTACGTTTGCTTTGAACGTTGCAGGGGGTAGACAGTACGCAGAATCAGTTGCTTTTTCTGAGGATCGGTCCTTGTTGGAAAAGTACACGCAAAGTCTGGAAAAAATGTCATCTTTCCTCTCGCGACCTAAACCTGTCCTTTCAATGTGGCTCAAAGCATGAGCATTGTGGAACAACGCTCTGACTGTTGGCGCACTGAGGACAGCCGATTCATATGGGGGGGAAAACGCTTCTTTGAAAACTGTCCTGTAAGTATAAAATCACAGGCAAGGAAACGAGTGCTCTAAACGCTCTTCTTCGTGAATGAGGGCTATCAGAATTTCTTTCTATCCTGTAAACTAACTTATTGTACTCATTACAGCAAAACCGCATATTGGGCCGGATTTTCAAAAGCCCTGGCGACGCGCGTAAATCCCTGGGATGCGTGTAAGTCCCGGGGCTTTACTAAAGGGGCGGGAAGGGGGCAGGGTGTGGGCGGGATGGGCTGGTCCAGGGTGGGGTGGGGTCAGAGGCTCCTGGCACAGCGGCCATTTGTTGCTTTGTGGGGAATCTGCCGGTGTGCGCAACTTACTTCAGCCCCAAGGCTGAAGTAAGTTTTGTAACAAAAAAAAGAAGTCGAAAAAGGTAGGGGGGAAAGGGCGGGGGATGTAGGAGAAGGGAAAGGAAGGTGGGTTGGGGTGGGGGGTAGGGAACGGGGGAAGGCAGTGTGGCTTGGAGTGGGCTTAGCATGCACAAGGTGCACAATTGTGCCCCCCCCCCTTGCTTGCGTCAACCACCAATTTTATAACATGCGCGCGCCTATGATCGCATGTTATAAAATCGGGCGTACATGTGTGCACGCCGGGTAGCACGTGCAGATGTACGACCGCGCACACCTTTTAAAATGTAGCCCTCTATGTATATCATACATCCATGTATTTTATGAAAGGTCATACAGAAATCAATTTTAAAACAACATTTTCAATCCAAAAAACCCTTAATTATTCTCAGTTCTCCCTTTATCCTGTTTTCTGGACAAGTTTCCTAATATTTATTAAGGATGCACTGTTGCTTTAAAACATCAACATTTGTTTCGTTTCATGTTGCTCCCAATCTGAAATGATACAAAACTCTAATGAAAAGTTGTTTATGCCATTTCTTTCCCATTAAAACCAATGGGGAAAGCAAAGTACTTTTTAAGTGAGCCAGCCGGGGGTAGTGGTGGCACTGGTGGAAAGAGGGAGGGATCCCGGAGCAGTCACTGGAAAGCATTCTTCAACCTGCCTATCTTGGCTTGCCTTTTTTTTCCGTCTCAGACTCAGACAATATATAAGAGGTTTGCTCTTGGTGCATAGCCAGAAATTCATTTTTTTGGGGGTGGGGGAGCAGCTGCCCAAGGTTAACATGATTAGGCACTGTGGCCAGCCCCTAGCTCCGCTCCAATCCCTTACCCCATCCTATGTGGATCTGCATGGCAGTGGCCTCAAAACCCTTTTAATTTCAGGCAACACTCTATCTCCTATCTCTTCATTGTCTCTTCATTGTCTCTCTGCTGTTTCTCACACCCCCCCCCCCCCACCCCCTGTGGTTAAAGCAACTACTTTTTATAAAGGTGAATCTCTCAGGCTCCTGAAGAACAAGTATGTAAATAGACTTCCACTTAGTCCAGCCATTCCTGAACTTAGAAGGAGCCAAAAAGAGGGGGAATAAATAAATTCTGGCCAAACGCAAACAAAGGCTTTTATGGCCACCGACTTTTACACACTTTTACATGACTAGCTGAAGGACTGTGATGTTTCCTAATCAAGTTAGCCTCCATAAAGCTGCAGGGGATCATTGACCAGCAGTGATTCCATTGTCTCCAAACCCTCTAACTGCTGCACCTTTAAGGGGCTGACTCAGATGGGACATGACCCTGCTAGGGTTGGGTGCTTGTGCCAAAAGTGAGGGACACAGTCTCTCTCCCCCCCCCCCCCCGATGCCCACCAATGGTTATGCCTCTGGGCCACCCCTGGATGTTTCTCTCTGTTGTGCGCTGAGAAGAAGGGAGAGTAAAGAGCTCAAAGCTTCCTAAACAAAGTGTCAGTAAAGCTCAGATTATATTTAATACAGATTAAAATAGGCTGAAGTTGTCAAAAAATATTGTGATGTTGCTTTTTCAATATCATAAGTAAGTTTAAATATCTGGAGGTCTAAGGTAAGATAATATCCGGCTAAGTAAGTTATAGCCGGGATATTCAGCGGTGCAGCTGTGTCACTGACTATACCCAGATAACTTAGAGTTAGCCAGATAAATTTATCCGGTTAACTTTAGACCTGCTTATGTATCCGGCTAGGTTAGCTGGATAGGAAGCCATGCTCTGGAACACTCCTGTCCCACCCATAACTTAGACAGATAACTATTTAGCCGAATAAATAGTTTTCTGGCTAAGTAGCGGCCACTGCAAGCAGCCGAATATTCAAACGCTGTCACTTAGCCAGATTTGTTTATTTATTTAAACCAATTTCTATGCCAGTGATCTGAAAATCTCAGCAGATAAGCCCCTGATAAGAGACTTGAGCCTACTTAAAGGTTTGGAGGATATTTATATATCTAATTAGCCATTATTTGTTTTTTTTGGCACTGAATGTGCAAACTTGTACCATGGAAGAGGACCCTAGGAATGAAATCTAATATATCAATTCCTAGTAAACCTAAGTCATGGCCAAATAATATTTGTTTTCCTAGCATTTGGCCCATAAACAATTACACCTGATCCCAGTAGTGTATATTTGCATTATCTTGTCCCATAAACCACCATACTTGAATACAGTGATACAATATATAGATTTGTATTATCTTGCAAAGAATTTTGTATTCTGAATTAGGATATTTTCTCATAATTCTGATGATCTATGGTAATGAATTTAATCTATGTAACATAAGAACTGCATGAGTTTACATCTGTTTCTTCTTCCAACACTTCTTACCAGTCCTGTTCACAAGTGCTCCCGAGCCTGGGTTCTAGGTTGTGTCTGATATTGGCATTGGCCCCTTGATTGCTTACAAAAAGATTAGCGTCAATGGTGCCTTCTCCCCACTACTACTTTCTAACAAGGGTATTGGGGGAGAGCTGCTCCAGGAGAAAATTACTAGCATATATAATGTTGTGGTCTGCACCGCTTCCTCTCCCTTGTGCCTGACCAGTGCCTACCTTCACGGCTGGAGACGCCACATTCCGCGGTCCCGGGATCCCAAGACGCCGATGGCTCCACGTGGCGACGGCCATTTCCTGCCTGTCTCGCCGCGGCCTCGCGCGAGTGCGCTCACTTTGTGCGTCCAGCACCCGGAAGTCGAGCCCCGCCTGCAATGATGACGTCACGCACCCAGGGCGATTTAACCGGCGCCCGGACGCCGTCTCATCGCCTTGCAACGAGGTTCACTACTGCCTTGTAGTTCTGAGTTGCGCATCTTCTTCACAGAGTTCCTGTTGCTGACCGTGGATTGCCTTGACTACGCCTTGCCTGCTGCTTGCCTCGGACCCTGGTTTGTTCCTGACTTCGCCTTGCCTGCTGCCTGCCTCTGACCCTGGTTTGTTCCTGACTACGCTTTGCCTGCCGCCTGCCCTGATCTTGGCCTGTTCCTGTTTGCCCAGCCCGCTGCCTGCCACTGATCTCGGCTCGTCTCTGGTTCCGCTTCAGCCTTCAGCATTCTCCAGTTCCTGCTTGCTACGGAACCCGTTCCAGGTTACAGCGTGCGCCAGCTCCTGCTCATCACAGACTTTGTGTCAGGCTACGCCTGCTCCTGTTCCCGCTGGCCACAGAGACTCTGTTACTATTCTCCTCCTGCCTCAGTATCCGGTCTCCTGCCTACCAAGTACCTTTGGACTTCCTTGCTCTCACCCCTGTCACTGGACTCTCGCTATTGCCCAAGTCCCAAGGAGCCAGAACCCTACGGGCTCCTCCTGGAGGGTTCCTGGTTCCTGGGTGAACACCTCGAGTCTCTGGCTCCGCCTCCCAGCCTACCCTATCACTCAAGGTAGGCCGGCCCAAGGGTCCACCACTTCGCCTGCAGTATCGGACTGCAACATATAATACACCGAATCTTTGCAAGATTGTTAGACCAAAGACTTTCCAACCATTAACAGACTATACTGTTAAGCTGCGCAGAGAGTTACACCTGTTTCCTGCCTCTGTGTCCACACGAGGACCAGCACAACCAAGGAATTTTCAAAATGTGGCCATGTGCATTGGCCCGCTTTGAAAATTTGGGCTAAGGTCTGTGGGTACTTTGTAGCCCTATGCGGACTGTTGCAAAATACCCTCCCTCTAACAGTTATATTGAGCAAAACCCAAATATCTGGTGCTATTTGCCAAGGCCCAAGCCTCTGGGAGTGAATGAAGCCCATATTCCTTCCCAGCAATGAATGCATATTCTGTCTTATAAAATAATTACATTTCTCCTGAAGAAAAACACAGTTCTTTCAAGTAGGGGCAAGTATGTGGGTGGCAAGGTTGTGGAGCAAACAGTTCCATTTGAGGTTTTGCTTTATTAAATTTCCATTTGTCTGTCATTTCTTGCAGAGACATTTTGGGGTTTCCGATCCTCTTTTTTCTTGTTTTTCTTTTTCACATCCTGTGGTGCCTTGGCTTTCTTCTCGAGCTGACTTTAACGATCACTGTTTTTCCTTAAGCTTCTTGCTTGATGTGCTGTATCACACAGGCCAGCTATTTGGATCCTGGGGTTAGAAAGGGTGTAAGAAACTATTGTCTCATGATCATTAGCTAGAGAAAAAAAGAGGTAGGAGGATTGGAAATTCTCCTGAGGAAGTCTGACCCTAATTAGTAAGGATTTGGCATGAGCAACTGCAATGAATCCATGTACCAAAATAACACAAGGCCTCTGATATTCCTGCCGGCATCAAGAAAACCGTGAACAATTGAAAAGGGCAATGCACATAAAGCCACACGGCGGCAAAGTATGTGAGTACTTTTGTAACCCAGGTTTCTTTAATGAATTCTCAAAGAGAAAGCACCTGAGTAATTTTCCTTTGGAAATTCGCTAAGTTCCCTGTACTGTGTCTCTGTTATATCTATGGATAGAGGTAAGAGGAGGAAAACGCATGTATATTTGGAATATGCAGTATATGCTCATAGTATTCTAGCTACTTTCCCACTGATATAAAAAAAGGAGACTGAAGGGAAATCCCCATCTGCATTTTATGTTCAGATCCACCATTCAATGGTTCAATCAACATGCTGCATCAGTTAGCCATACAACAATTAGACAATTAAATCTGTCAATAATTAACTTAGAACATTGTTTTGCATTTAAATTCAGTTTCCTATCCTCCATCATCAGTACAAAAATATAAATGTAGATACTCATAGAAACCTATTGCCTGACTACCTTGCAACCCAGGATAGGCCGGATAATTGGAAAATTTGGACATTGGGATTTACAATAAGTAAATAATAAAAAAAAAAAAGATAGCTACTGGAGTCAGACAGAAGCAGAGAGAACAAAATCTATATTAGGGGGTCAATTTTAATTTGTAAATCAAGGCCAGGATGGGAATGTGGGCACTTGTGTACGTGCTTACTATGCAGGAGTTAAAGTATGTGCAGGGATTTCAAAGTGAAAGCGCCTGATGTACTTTCTCTCCATGACCTAGCCCTGGCCACTTTTGTCTGCAGGGAAATGCATGCACACTCTACAGCCATTTTCAAATACCGTTTTTATATAGATATACACGTTGGGTGAAATAGTTGGAAAATCGCCCTCCTCATGAAAGTGCTTAAATGTGTCGTAAGAAGCTGGAAGCAGGAATTAAGAACATAAGAAAATGCCATACTGGGTCAGACCAAGGGTCCATCAAGCCCAGCATCCTGTTTCCAACAGTGGCCAATCCAGGCCATAAGAACCTGGCAAATACCCAAAAACTAAGTCTATTCCATGTTACTGTTGCTAATAATAGCAGTGGCTATTTTCTAAGTCAACTTAATAGCAGGTAATGGACTTCTCCTCCAAGAACTTATCCAATCCTTTTTTAAACACAGCTATACTAATTGCACTAACCACATCCTCTGGCAACAAATTCCAGAGTTTAATTGTGCGTTGAGTAAAAAAGAACTTTCTCCGATTAGTTTTAAATGTGCCACATGCTAACTTCATGGAGTGACCCTAGTCTTTCTATTATCCGAAAAAGTAAATAACCAATTCACATCTACATGTTCTAGACCTCTCATGATTTTAAACACCTCTATCATATCTCCCCTCAGCCGTCTCTTCTCCAAGCTGAAAAGTCCTAACCTCTTTAGACTTTCCTCATAGGGGAGCTGTTCCATTCCCCTTATTTTGGTAGCCCTTCTCTGTACCTTCTCCATTGCAACTATATCTTTTTTGAGATGCAGCTACCAGAACTGTACACATTATTCAAGGTGCGGTCTCACCATGGAGCGGTACAGAGGCATTATGACATTTTCCGTTTTATTCACCATTCCCTTTCTAATAATTCCCAACATTCTGTTTGCTTTTTTGACTGCCGCAGCACACTGAACTGACGATTTCAATGTGTTATCCACTATGACGCCGAGATCTCTTTCTTGGGTTGTAGCACCTAATATGGAACCTAACATTGTGTAACTATAGCATGGGTTATTTTTCCTTATATGCATCACCTTGCACTTATCCACATTAAATTTCATCTGCCATTTTGATGCCCAATTTTCCAGCCTCACAAGGTCTTCCTGCAATTTATCACAATCTGCTTGTGATTTAACTACTTTGAACAATTTTTTATCATCTGCAAATTTGATTATCTCACTCATCGTATTTCTTTCCAGATCATTTATAAATATATTGAAAAGTAAGGGTCCCATTACAGATCCCTGAGGCACTCCACTGCCCACTCCCTTCCACTGAGAAAATTGTCCATTTAATCCTACTCTCTGTTTCCTGTCTTTTAGCCAGTTTCCAATCCACAAAGGGACATCGCCACCTATCCCATGACTTTTTACTTCTCCTAGAAGCCTTTAGTTTAAAATGAAACCAACAAATAAAGTTTGTTTCATTTAGGGGACCCTGATTCATTTCAAGGCCCCTGAATGAAATGAATTAGCCTTATTCATCACATTTTGCAATTTTGTTTTAAACAAATGTACATCCCTAATATGTAGAGACTGCTGAGGAAAAAATGAAATTGCTTTACAAATATTTCAGTTTGGTGTGCACTGTGGAAGGGTCAGGGGTAGGACCACAAAAAAAAACAAAACAAATAAGATAGGAAGTGAGGTAAACCTCAATCAATTTTCAGAAAAGTTTGTTCATGAGGAAATAATTAAACTTAAAATAGATACAGCAATGGGGCCATATGAGATACGTCTGAGGGTATTACGGGAACTTAGAAAAGTTCTGGCAGCATTGCTGGCTGACTTTTTCAATGCTTCTTTAGAGTCAAAAATAGTTCCAGAGACAGGTGGATGTGATTCCTCTTCACAAAAGTGGAAGTAAGGAGGAGGCTGGAAACTATAGGCTGGTTAGTCTGACCTATGTCTGACCTATGTCTTGTAACTCAATCCTTAATACTAACTACACTGGTTGGTTAGTCTGACCTATGTCTGACCTATGTCTTGTAACTCAATCCTTAATACTAACTACACTAGACTACTGTAATGCGTTATACCTTGGTTTACCACAATCATCAATACAACCATTGCAATTAGTGCAAAATGCAACTGCAAGAATGCTATGCAATGCTTCACGCAGAGAACACATTACACCGCTACTATATCATCTGCACTGGCTTCCAATATCGTTCCGAATCTCTTACAAAATTTTGACCACAATCCACAACCTGTTATATAACCCCAATTCAATATGGCTATGTTCACTACTAAGATTATACAAACCAAACAGACAACTTAGATCAATAAATAAATGTATGTTGGAAATACCCACAGTAAAAGTTACAAGTTTAGCCTTGACTAGAAAGCGAGCATTCTCAATCGCAGGCCCGACACTGTGGAACTCTATACCGGAATACATTCGCCTAACAGAAAACCGAAACGAGTTCAAAAAAGCTCTGAAAACCTATTTATTCACTTGTGCCTATAACATAATAAAATGAAGATAATAATGCTATTAGCAAACGATTAAGCGCCTATGCTTATAACATAATAAGCTGAACGCATCAATTCTGTCTTCAAACCCCTAAACACTATGGAAGATACAAATATAAATGAATGTAATTTGTAATTTCATTGTATTTTAATGTATGTCAATGATTATGTGTGTTTTATTATGTAAACCGCTAAGATGGTTAGATACCTAACCCTAACGCGGTATATAAAAACTTTTAAATAAATAAATAAAATAAAAATAGTGAACAAATTAATAGAATCACTGTTAAAACAGAATAATGCAGTTTCCGGAATCTAATCTAATGGATTGCAAGATCTGAAGCAGCATGGTAAGTATTGTCAGATTTATCTGATCAATTTATTTGACTGGGTGACCAGAGAGTTGGATCAGGGGAGATGTGGTGTACTGGGATTCGCCAGCATAGGCGACTTATAAACTGAGCACCTATGGTATAGGGCCTAAAGTGAATGACTGGGTTACAAACTGGAAGGTAGCCTCTTTCAACAGAAAAGATGCTCTAGAAAGAGGGGTCATGGGAAGAAATTGAAAGGGGGTAGACTCAGGAGTAATCTAAGGAAATATTTATTTACAAAAAGGGTAATGGATGCATGCAATAGCCTCCCTTTGGAGGTGGTGGAGACAAGAATGGTGTCTGAATTCAAGAAAGTGTGAGATAAACACAGAAGATCTCTGAGGGAGTGGTAGGGACTGTAGAGCTGAATGGTTGGGTGGATGGGCAGACTAGATAGGCTGCAATGGTCTTTTTCTACCAGTTTCTATTATGCCAGTATATGCACTTTAGATTCTATCAATAAATTTGAAAATTAGCAGGGCACTCTCTCTCTCTTCAAAGCATTTATTTTATCAAACCATATTCTTCACAGCCTTATAATGTTCCTGCTATAGATTGTCTGCACATTCACCAGTGTATTGGTTCACTGGCACTCTAAGAGCCTCAGGATATAACATCTAATTTCAGATGCAAATCATCATCACTGGTATAGCACATACCAGATGTGTGCAGTGCTATATAGAGACAGTCCATGCATTTTGGAGCTTACAATCTAGTTAAGACAGACAGACGAGGTCACACAAATAGCTAAGACAGCAAGACCATGGCCAAGAAAAATTAAAATAGATGGTTATTGATGGAATTTATTGAGGAAAGGGAAAACTTAATTGAGTGAAGCTGTGAAGAATTAGGTTTCTCAAGAGTTTATATAAGAAACAGCAAGTGGGTAAGTTAAAAGGTTTATGGTTTGGTCAATGTCTTCAATTCAACTCCAATTTATTTAATTGGTGAATCAGTAAATAATTAAATCTGTGCTCCCAAACTGATCTTTATCAGAAACACAGTGAAAGGGATTGGTTGGCAAGAGGCAGAGAGCATACCTTCAGAACCTTACTCTCAAAATCTTTCCTAGTTCATTTTTAGTGGCTAATACCCTGTGTGAGAAGCTGCATAGTCTTAGAATATCACATATCCAGAAATCCACTAAGCAGCTTGACTTACTCTTTTAACTTCACAGCTTTATGTTTTGCATTTTAATTTGCCTTAGATCACTTTCCCACCTCAGTTTCCATGCACGCTCATGGGAGCATAATTCATGAGCACCACAATTGGGATCTTGATCCTGGAAGTCCAAGTTACTGCTTCCAGGTTACTCTGTGATGTAGAAGGGTGGGTGTATACTCACTTCTTGATTACTGTTATATTCTGGTATGGTTGTGGACCCTGGATCATAGTGAGAGCTGACTCCACCCACAGGGAGGAGCCCTGTGGGTGGATAGGTGTGGATAGGTGTGGCCTCAGCTGAGACGGACACAGATAGTAACGAGACTTTATTAGACTGGAACATGGATGAAGTACCCACCAAGTGGAAGGATAGATACAGTCCAGAGTAGTAAGGTTGCCCAGTGATGATATCCCCGGTAGTGGCCCGCAGAGCGGGGTATGCCGGGGAACTCCTCCTCTCGATGTTGCACTTCTCAGGGTAGATCCAGTAGTGGCTTGCAACGTGGGGTATGCCGAGAATCACACTGTTGTTGGTAGGAGAAGTGCAGGAGGTCAGCAGAACTGGGTAGATGAGGGTACTCACTCTGAAGTGTAGAAGATGGTCTGCTGAGGCGAGCACGGTAGTGGCCTGTGGCACGAGGTACACCGGAGGTTCCGTCAGCAAGATGATAGCGTACTCACAAGGCTGAATGAGGCTGTGTCCCAATCAAGCGTAGATGGTATCTCCAGGCAGGAAGACCTTCTGAGGAGCGGATAGCCAGAACGTAACAAGGCCCCCGAGGAGCAGGTACCTAAGGCGTTCAAGTCCCAGAGTCAGGAACAAGTTCAGAGTAGCAATAGTGAAGCGTCTCCAAGTGGAGCGGAATTCAGCAGGAATGAAGTCCTTGCTAACTCGTAGGAAGCATAGGCCAGATAGCTTAAATACACTGGCGGGTGACGTCAGGCGGAGGGGACGCCCCCGAGGTTCCCGCTATGACATGTATAAGAAGGGCCTGGCGCACGCACCCTAGGTAATCCCCGATTCAAGATGGCGGACTGATAGCCGCATCTCAAAAAATATATAGTTGCGATGGAGAAGGTACAGAGAAGGGCGACCAAAATGATAAAGGGAATGGAACAGCTCCCCTATGAGGAAAGACTAAAGAGGTTAGGACTTTTCAGCTTGTTGAAGAGATGGCTGAGGGGGGATATGATAGAGGTGTTTAAAATCATAAGAGGTTTAGAATGGGTTAATGTGAATCAGTTATTTACTTTTTCGGATAATAGAAAGACTAGGGGGCTGTTACGGTCCCGGGCCGTGCCCCAGTCCCTCCACCTACCTCGGGGGCGGCCCGGGCCGTTTCGGGGCTTCTTTGGGCCTGCAGTTAGCTAAGCTGGGTTTAAAAAAGGTTAAGAACATAAGAACATGCCATACTGGGTCAGACCAAGGGTCCATCAAGCCCAGCATCCTGTTTCCAACAGTGGCCTGTTAACAGGGAATGAACAAAATAGAACATTCCACATGGGAATTTATTTATGCTTTACTATAGCAAATTACTCTGAAATAGGACCAAAGGGTCCCTACATGTATTTTATATATATATTTTCAGTTATAAAAGCAACTCCTTCAACCTCTCGCCTTTTGGTAAGTGTTAATGCAGATAAATTGCTGTATATTTACATTTTTTGCCCTCCAAGGAAAATGGTTTCATCTCTTAATTTTGCAGGGTTTTCAGTTTATAAGTGAAATGGGCATATAAATTATGTCCTTCAGTCTTCTACTGTTTTTTTTTTACTTTATTTTTCTTTATATCATGAGGATGTAACACGTTAATAGGTTCTTATAAAAATTTGCATTGCAGTAGAGTATACACACCCGGACACTCAAAACACATGTAATGTACTCTTTGGGATCATTTCCATTAGTGGCCCTGGTTGAACTATCTTAGCTAGAGCAGTTAGTTAGAAAATAAGGGGAGGGACCAGTCGATACAGACCCTCCCTTTAAGAGTGTTGGAATGGCTGTCCCCCTGTATAACTGTTTATTAGCAGCTCTCTACAGAGAGACTATAGGCAGTGCTTTTAGGTTTTTGGAGAGTTAGGTGGCAGTGAGGACCTCTTTTTGTTGCATTTTCAGGCCTACTTGGAGGAACCACTACAAACCCTGCCTGGAGATCCTAAACAAGGTCAGAAGGTTGTTACTACCACTCCACTCACTGGCTGGTAGGGGCTTCCCTCTGGCTTATTTTTCGGCATTTTTATGGTAGGAATCTTGTGATACCCTTGGGTTTCACCTAGACGCGGGGCATAGGGAATTCTATGCCTGGGGTGCCTTTTGTAAGGAAGACCTGCCCCTCCGTACTCTCAATGAGGAAGGGGGTATGGTGGTGACCTGCAGCAAGGAAGACCTCCAGAGTTATCTTCATTTTTGGGGGGAAAAGGACTTTGGTTATAAGATCCAGAAGGAAGAGTTTTGGCTGTCCCTTCCTTCCTCTCTTGGATCTGCCTGTTCCAAAGAGGATTCCTCCCCTTGTGGGATCCAAGAAAGATCAGAAAGAAATGAACTATAACCTAACCGTGAGTAAGAACCACTTGAGAACATTGAGGTCACCCAAAAGGAGTCTTCTTCCCTGGGGAGAGAGAGGATTTGGACTCTCTGTGTATGGACAGTGTGATACCTAGTTTTTACCCGTATTAGAGGGGAATTTCCATCCCAGCAAGGGATACCCTGGCCCCTTGGGGAACCTCACTTAGCCAAGCCCTGAAGGAAGAGTGTTTCCCTATGTCCTGGCATGTGAGACACCCGCACAGCTAGAACAAGAAACTGTAATTTACAATTGCATCAGAGGTGCTGACGACTGAGTTTATTGTGCCATATTTCACCTGATTACCCATCAGTAAATATTTTTGGACACTGAATCAGTGTCATTTACATGAGTAACCCATTTGAAAATGTGTCTTTTATATTTGAAACATGTTTGTTCAAGCAGGTAAGTTTTCCTGTGGTAAAGGGCATGTTTTTCAGTGATAGGATGGAGTGTTTGTTATGTGCTAGTGGTTTTATTTGTCTTTATATTGTGTATGTGGTGATGTATGCCACCTAAGGTTCTTGGCATAAGTGTGTTTTGAATACCAGAATGAATGAATAAATAAACAAATACTACTTGTCTGAGGTTCTCTACATCCTCTCTTAATGTGTCTAAGCTCTGGAGTTCTTTATGTTGAGTCACTTTTAGCTCATATTCTAATAATGTAGGATATCAGTTTTAGTAGCTGTGGTTCCTTCTATTGCTCTTCGGTCATCTGGTCATCTGCGTCAGCCCCCATGTTAGTCTGAGCTTTTGCACGCACTGGGTTACTTTGCATGAGCTGTTCGCCAGATTTAAAATATGTGCTTTATCATGGGGTGTCTCCAAATAGATTTGTTTTATGCACACCATGACAAGAATAAACCTTACTCATAAACCAGGGTGTGCTGGATATACTCTCAGTCTCTCAAATTCACTGTTCGTGCATATCTCAACACTTGCATTGTGCCAAAAAAGGCTTCCTTCTGGAATTCATAGGATACAATACTGTGTGCACTGGCATCATATCAAAGTGCACCTGGAAGGTCCTTTTACTCAGGCCAATGGCATTCAATACAATTGGGACTGTTCCTGTATCTTTCTGAACAGGGAGGAGGCACAGGTATCTGCCAAGGAAATGACAATTATGTAATTATGTACATGCATATATGAGGAGTTTAAGGTTTTTCTTAAAATCCAGTTATCTCTTGCTCAGAAAAACAGTAGGCCTTCCAGGGATACACAGATGCTTTTCCAGATAAACTGAAGTCTACTATTTTTTTAAATCTTACTTTTAGAGTTCTCTGGCAGGGCAAAGCAGTAATCTGGGTGTTAGGAAACTGTGTGCTGGTTTTCAGCTCATTTTTAATGCCCAGATTTTTATTTTTTTTTTAACTTCAGATGCAGTAAGCTAATGCATTGGGAGTTAAAAAAAAAGTGTATTCTGTGGTAAAATGTGTGTTCGGCACAGGCCAAATGCACATTTTAACTCAGGAAAGGGGGGTGAGGCATCCCTGACCAAATGCTGCCACGTACCTGGATAAGTAGTTATCCAGCTATCTAGTGTGGCTCGCTGCTAATTAGCTGGCCAAGTATTTACCTGAATAATGTTCTGGACTTTTTTCACCTTTTTTTGTGCCAGCACAGTAGCGCTGAAAATTTAACTCCCCGTCTGAGCCAGGGATTAAGTTTCCAGTAGAGATGTGAATTGTGTGCCAGATCGTCTTAACGATCAGATTCGGCTGCGGGGGGGCTCGAATCTGATCGTTAAGATATGTGAATTGGAATCGTTTCCGATTCCAATTCACATTTTTTTAGGAGGCCCGCACCGCAAAAAAAAAAAAAAAAAACAAAACCACATCCGACCCTTTAAATCGACCTCCCGACCTGACCCATCGCTAATTATTTTTTTACGGAGGCCCGCGCCGCAAGAAAAAAAAACCCATCCGACCCTTTAAATCGACCCCCCCAAAACCTTTTAAAGTTACCTGGTGGTCCAGGGGGTCCTCGGGGGGCCTCAGGGAGAGAGCCAGGGGGTCCTCGGGGAGAGGAGAGATCCAGGGGGGCCTCGGGGAAAGATTTCCCAGGCATCAGCTGTTCTAAAAAAAAAAAAATGGCGCTGATGCCCCTTTGCCCTTACCATGTGACAGGGTATCCGTGCCATTGGCCGGCCCCTGTCACATGGTAGGGGCACTGGATGTCCGGCGCCATCTTTACTCATCAGCCCATATTATACTATGGGCTGATGAGTAAAGATGGCCGGCGCCATCTTTAAAGATGGCGCCGGCCATCCAGTGCCCCTACCATGTGACAGGGGCCGGCCAATGGCACGGATACCCTGTCACATGGTAAGGGCAAAGGGGCATCGGCGCCATTTTTTTTTTTTAGAACAGCTGATGCCTGGGAAATCTTTCCCCGAGGCCCCCCTGGATCTCTCCTCTCCCCGAGGACCCCCTGGCTCTCTCCCCGAGGTCCCCCGAGGCCCCCCGAGGCCCCCCTGGACCATCAGGTAACTTTAAAAGGTTTTGGGGGGGTCGATTTAAAGGGTCGGATGGTTTTTTGTTTTTTTTTTGCGGCGCGGGTCTTTGTAAAAAAAAAATAGCGATGGGTCGGGTCGGGTCGATTTAAAGGGTCAGGGTGGGTTTAGGGGCTTTTTTGGTGTGCCCTATTTAACGATACAATACAAATGCCCCTGACGATAAATCGTGGGCATTTGTATTGTATCGTGCACTCTAACGATTTTGGACGATTTTAAAATTATCTGACGATAATTTTAATCGTTCAAAAACGATTCACATCCCTAGTTTCCAGTGCAAAGAAAGTTGTGCAGCCCAAATGTAATTTATCTGCATTGGGAAGTTCTGCTTAATGCCCTCATTTGCATGGGATTTCCATGTGAGGGGGTTAAGCAGTACTCCCATTTAGGGATGCAAGTTTTGGGCACAGAAAATGCACATTCAAGTACAGGCAGAAAGGTGTGTTCCACTGAAGGCAAAGTTTTGCATTGGCCTGTCTGGTTTAAAGTGTGTAAGCGCATTGATATCTTTGATATGCATTTACTGCAGGCTAGTCAGAATCCTGGCTCTGAGCAGGGAGAAGGCTTTGTTTTGCTTGGGAGTGGGGAGAAGATCCACTCATCCCATTTTGTGTTGTTTTTTTAAATAGATTGTTTCTTGGGCTAAGATTCATTTTTAACAGCTTTGCCCAATTAGATAAATTGATCCCTGCCTTCATTAAATCCCACCTATTCACCTGCTACGAGATTTTAATATGTTCCCTGATTTTCCCTCTCTGTCTTGACTAGATTATAAACTCAATAGAGCAGGGATTGTCCCATAAACCCCCCCCCCCCAACCCCCTTCGCCTACTGCTCTCGGCCTCATCCTCAGGCCGCAGGAAAAGAAAAGAAAACAGTATGAAGTCTTGCAGCCCAATCCTTCCCAAGCCAAGGAAGACCTCATCCTGTAGAATTAACTGGCAGTCAATTCATTCTCCAGGGGGCCATGTCTGGTTCCCCCACCACCACTACCAATGTAAGCTAAAGGTTTTTTTATTTTTAATTATGTCAGTGAGTCATTGAGCTGTATGTAAGAGTGAGTGTGTATGTGTGTGTGCGAGCCAGAGTGTGAGAGTGCATGGGTGTAAACGAGCTTGTGTATGTGTGATTGCATATGAGTGAATGTGTGCAGCATGCTTGTGTCTGTAACAGAGAGAAGAAAATCTATGCCAGTGGTTCTCAACCCTGTCCTGGGGACCCCCCCCCAGCCAGTCGGGTTTTCAGGATATCCACAATGAATATGCATGAGAGAAAATTTGCATACACTGCCTCCATAACATGCAAATTTTCTCTCATGCATATTCATCAACAGCTGTTTTGAAATATTTATTCTTTTTATTAATATGGTTTTACTATTATTATGTTTTATATTTGATTTTATTATTATTCATCAACAGCTGTTTTGAAATATTTATTCTTTTTATTAATATGGTTTTACTATTATTATGTTTTATATTTGATTTTATTATTAAATGTTTTGAGGAATTTTTTTTTTCCTTTGTGGCACAACTTGCAAAGTCTGGCTTATTGCAGTTCCAAGTTTGATTTTTGTCTGCATATTTTTATTTATGCATTATAGTCTCTTTAATCTGTATTTCGTGAGGGTCTATTTGTGTTCTGCATGTGTGATAGAAGTGCATTTTTATGCTAGTGTGTAGTGTCTTTATAGAGATCTGTCACAGTCCTGCTTATTCTCTTTTCCCAGTAGGTGTTCTAGGGCCTGGTGTAATATTTGCAGTATTGCCATTTTCAAAGTTAGTGTTATTATTGTTTGAGTGCTGGCAGTTCATGCTGTTTTGGAATAGGAGGTTTACTACACTATGGGGTAGATTTCAAAACCCCTGCGCTCGTAAATCCTCCTGGATTTACGAGCGCAGGGCACTCATAAATCCTCCCGGATTTACGAGCGCAGGGCACTCATGCGCCGGCGGCCTATTTTGCATAGGCCGCCGGCGCGCCCAAAGCCCCGGGACGCGCGAAAGTCCTGGGGCTTCATAAAAGGGGCGGGAGGGGCGTGTCCGGGGGCAGGGGGCGGTCCGGGGTGGGTCCTGGGGCGTGGCGACGGTTCGAGGGCGGGCCGGGAGGGCGGTCCCAAGTCCCCCAGCACTGCGGCCTGTGCCGGGGGATGCCGGGGTGGCGAGCGCAAGTTATGCCTGCTTCAAGCAGGCGTAACTTGCCCAACAAAGGTAGGGGGGGATTTAGGTAGGGCTGGGGGGTGGGGTAGATAGGGGAAGGGAGGGGAAGGTGGGGGGATACGGAAGGAAAGTTCCCTCCGAGGCCGCTCCGATTTCGGAGCGGCCTCGGAGGGAACGGTGTACTTTTGTTTGCTCGCGCGTATGTTTTGAAGATCTACCTCTATAATTGTAGTTCAGTTTCATTTAAGGCTTTCTGAGGGTCAAGCCCACACACAAGAGACATTGCAATAGGCTTAAAACCAAATAGCAATTCTGCTCTCCAAGAACCACAAACAAATTTGGTTTTCAGGCTATTCACAATGAATATGCATGAAATAGATTTGCATGCACTGCCTCCATTGTATGCAGATATACTGCAAGAATACTTAATCTGGAAATCCTGAAAACCACACTTGTTTGTGACCATTGAAGACCAGAATTGGCCACCTCTGGTTCAGAGTGTCTTTTTTTTTTTGCAGGGATTTCTGATTGGTATTATAGCAGCACACACAAAATATGCAAGTGATATTTTTACTTCAGAAGGCTGTACGCTGTCCTTTTACATGTAAAATCTGTTATGAGTGGAGAGGATGGGATCCAAGTGTTGGGTGCAAGGCTGTAAGATTTCCCTAGAGCACACCCATACTCCTGCACTAGCCTTTACTGATAATGGATCCCTTCTGGCCCCCACTCCCGTGCAGCAGGTAGGCAGAGCAGATCCTATGGAATCATAAATGGAATAGACTTAAGGTCAGATCTTAAAATCTACGCGCAACCCAGCGCAAACAAATCTATGCCCGATTTTATAACATGCACACACTGCTGCACGCATATTATAAAATCCAGGCTCGGCACACGCAAGGGGGTGCACTCTTGTGCACCTTGAGCGCGTCAAGCCCCAGAGGAGCCCCGATGGCTTTCCCCGTTCCCTCCAAGGCCGCTCCGAAATCGGAGCGGCCTTGGAGGGAACATTTTTTTCCACCCACCCGCCATCCCTAACTAAATCCCCCTCCTACCTTTGCTCCAAAGGTTATGCCTGCCGGCGCGCCATACCCTGGCACAGGCCGCTGTGCCGGAGCACTTGACCCCACCCCGGACCACCCCTGGACCGCCCCCGAATCGCCGTCATGCCCATGACCATGCCCCCGGACCGCCCCTTTTTCGAAGCCCCTGGACATACGCACGTCCCGGGGCTTGGGTGCGCCGCCGAGCCTATGCAAAATAGGCTCGGCAGCGCGCATGGGGTAGGTTTTTTGGGGGTTACGCACGTATCCCTTTGAAAATCTACCCCTTAGTGTAGCACATAGTTAATGGGAATGTACTAGAGAGGCAGAGAAGTGGAGGCAAGCTAAGAAAGGGAGGGGTGAGTGAGGAAGAAGTGTCTGTGGATTGTTAGTGAGGCTTCTTATCTGAGAGGGGCAGCTGCCTGTGGAGCCAGTGAGTCTGCTAGAGAGTGGGAAAGGGAGAGTGCTGCTGCAGGCTGGGGAAAGGCTGTCAGCAAGCAAGAACTTTACATACGGGGCCGATTCAGTATGGTGTGCTCGGCCGAGCGCACCTTTAGCCCCGGTTTGGCCACGCGTTTTCGACGTGCTATTTTTACCCCTTATACAGTAAGGGGTAATAGCGCGTCGAAAATGTGCGGCCACCCCCCAAACTAATGGTGATATTAAGTCGGAGGCCCCAAAATTAAAAAAAATAATAAAATTTTATAATCTGCCCGCTGGTTGGAAGACGGATGCTCAGTTTAGCCGGCATCCTTTTTCCGAACCTGTGGCTGTCAGCGGGTTCGAGAACAGACGCTGGGAAAATTGAGCGTCGGCTGTCAAACCCGCTTACAGCCGCCGCTTCTGTTTAAAAAGGGGGCGCTAGGGACGCCCCCGGCTGGATTTGTGAGGCGGGACCTACTGCAGCTCTCCTTCTACCCTCCAGGAAAGGAAAGGGCATTGCCTGGGAGAGCTGGAGAGAAGGGGATGGGGACTGGAAGAAGGGGTAGATCTCAGGTGCAGCTGAGAAAATTTGAGAGCAAGGCTCTGTTTGAAGAGAGATGTGAGGAGAATGGAACCTGAAGGGAGAGGAGAGGGCGGAGGGAAGGAAAGAGGCCTAGTTGCCATACTGGGTAAGACCGAGGATCCATCAAGCCCAGTATCCTGTTTCCAACAGCGGCCAATCCAGGTTACAAGTACCTGGCAAGTACCCAAAACATTAAGTAGATCCCATGCTATTAATGCTAGTAATAGCAGTGGCTATTCCCTAAGTCAACTTGATTAATAGCGGTACTTCTGGTGGAATTCTGTGCAAAAAAATTTTAAATTCTGCGCACAAAAACTTAAAATTCTGCAAACTTTATATTGGTCAAAATAACACAATTTACATGATAGTCTTTAAGTAATTACATTTTAAATTATTACAGAAAAAAGTTATTACTTAAAGTTGCATAATTTTAAATATTTTGAGCAGAATTTCCCTAGAAATTCACTGTAAGAGTGTCCCTTCCACTTGCTCTCCATACTCCCCTGGCCACTTTGCCCTCTCAGGCCCCAACTCCTCCACCTTCCAGTATCTCTCCCCTCCACCTCTAGGCACAACCCCTTCCACTCTATCGCCAGTCCCAGAGTTTGATCCCATTCTCAGTACTGCCCCTCACACAGGCTCCCTCTCTCTAGTACACATACTCATACAGGCTCCCTCACTCTCTTGCACACACATATCCTGTCATACAGGGTCCCTCTCTCTTGCATACACACACCACCAAGCTCCCTTTCTCTCTCATGCATACATCCTCACACAGACTACCTATGTCTCTCTCTCATGCACCCATTCACACATACTGTCTCACACATACACAGGCTAGCACCCTCACACACACACTCCTTCACAATCTCCTCATATAGGCTCCCTCTCTCACACCCTCCTGCTCTCACCTCCTGTTCTCTCTCTCTCTCTCATATCCCCTCCCCTCTCACATACACATTCACTCTCACCGGGGCCTTCATCTTCGCTGCGAGTGGAGTGTGTCCCGTAACACACGGGGGCCTTCATCTTCACCATGAATGGTGCGCTGGGGCCTTCATCTTCGTGGACTCTGTTTGTGGCATGCCAGGGTCTCCTCTGCCATTTTCTGTGCAGGGGGGAATTCTGTGCAAATTCTATGCTCCGCAGTAGCGCAGAATTCCCCCAGGACTAAATAGCAGTTAATGGACTTTTCCTCCAGGAACTTATCCAAACCTTTTTTTAAACCCTGCTACAGTAACTTCCCTAATCACATCCATTTGGTTGCCCAATCTTCTGTCTCACAAGGTCTGCCTGCAATTTATCACTATCCACATTTAATTTAACTCCTCTGAATAATTTTGTATCAGCTTAAAATTTGATCACCTTACTCGTCATATCTTTTTCCAGGTCATTTATAAATATATTGAAAATCAACGGTCCAAGTTTACCTTTTTCCACTGAGAAAACTGACCATTTAATCTTACTCTCTGTTTCCTGTCTTTTAACCAGTTTGTAATCCACAAAAGGACATCACCTCCTATCCCGTCTTTTTAGTTTTCTTAGAATCCTCTCATGAGGGACTTTGTCAAATGCCTTCTGAAAATCCAAATACACTACACCTACCAGTTCACCTTTATCTGAGATTTTGATCTTTAGAATAGTTTCCACTATTTTTCCCGGCACTGAAGTCAAGCTCATCCATCTAAAGTATCCCAAATCATCCTTAGAGCCCTTTTTAAATATTGGGGTTACACTAGCCACTCTCCAGTCTTCAGGTACAATGGATGATTAAAATGATAGATTAGAAATTGTTACTAATAGATCTGAAATTTCATTTTCTGGTTCCTTCAGAACCTTGGAGTGCATACCATCTGGTCCAGGTGATTTGCTACTCTTTAGTTTGTCAATCTGGCCTACTACATCTTCCAGGTTCATCGTGATTTGGATCAGTTCATCTGACTCATCAACTTTGAAAACTATCTCCTGAATGGTATTTCCCCAACATCCTCATTAGTAAACATAGGAGCAAAGAATTTGTCTTTCTGTGATGGCCTTATCTTCCCTAAGAGCCTCTTTAACCCTGTGGTCATCTAACGGTCCATCCAAATCCCTCGCAGGTTTCCTGCTTCGGATATATTAAAAAAAATTTTTAATGTAAGTTTTTGCCTCTAAAGCCAGCTTCATTTCAAATTCTCTCTTAGCCTGTCTTATCAATGTTTTACACTTACACTTAACTTGACAATGCTTATGCTTTTTCCTATTTTCTTCAGATAGATCCTTCTTCCAATTTTTGAAGGATTTTTTTTGGTTAAAATAGGCTCTTTCACCTCACCTTTTAAGCATGTTGGTAATTGTTTTGCCTTCCTTCTACCTTTCTTAATGTGTGGAATACATCTGGACTGTGCTTCTAAGATGGTATTTTTAAACAATGTTCATGCCTATTGTACACTTTTAACCTTTGCAACTGCACCTTTGTTTTTTTCTAACCATTTTCCTCATTTTATCAAAGTTTCCTTTATGAAAATGTAGTGTTAGAGCTGTAGATTTACATATTGTCCCCTTCCAATCATTAGTTCAAATTTGATTGTTATGAACACTATTGCCAAGTGGCCCCACCACTGTTACGTCTCTCACCAAATCCTGCCTTCCACTAAGAATTAAATCTAAAATAGCTCCCTCTCTCATCAGTTCCTGAACCAATTGCTCCATGAAGCAGTTGTTTGTTCCATCCAGGAAGTTTGTGTCTCTAGCATGTCCTGATGTTACATTTACCCAGTCAATATTGGGGTGATTAGAAATCTCCCATTATTACTGCACTGCCAAATTGGTTAGCTTCCCTGATTTCTCTTAGGATTTCATCATCTGTCTCATCATTTTGGCCAGGTGGACGGTTGTATACATTTTATACTTTGTGTTTTGAAAATCATACTGCGTGCATTGTGCATTATTTTTTGTGATTCCCCTTGAATTCCGCTGGAGTGTTAAATATAAATGTTATTCTTCCTACACACAGTTTAACTTTATTTTTTAAATTAGCATTATATAGTTTACCTGAAGAATGTATGTAAGAAAATGGGAGGCGGAGGCAATTTGGATGCCCCCAACCCAAAAGACATTCTGCTGCCCCAGTGTACACAATTCATATTCTAGAATAGTTTTGGGTTTGTTTGTTTGTTTATTTTTAATTTCTCACTCTTTATGCTTGAGTAGAATCTGCGGATATTGGTATGCATATTTACAGGCCCGACATTATGTATCATCTCATCCCTTCTCAGAGCAAAAGAAAAGAGAAATCCTTTGTGCAGGCTTATCAGAAATTGTCTGTAAAAAATATCATAAGAGGATGGTATAGCTTTTGTAGGATGTCTGTTACAGAAGAGGTATTGTGTTCCCAAAGTAATTATTAGATGAGTATGTTACAAATGTCTATTAAGATGGAAGATATGTTCATATTTCTAGTCTCAGCTTCATGAAACCATGAAAAATGTGAATGGAGGAGAGTGTCAGCTTTAGAATTTAGGAAATTTATTAACAAATGGAAGCTAGCTTTCTGAATACAAAAAGAGGCAATGGGGAGAAAAAGTGTGCAATAAATAAAAAAAACAAAAGACTTTTTAGCAGCATGCTACCCAATTTTAAATTTTAAAAAAAAGCGGCTGATTTATCACAAAGGAGGAAAAATCCTTGTTTAATGTCAAGCCTGATTCTTTATTTGCCTTGCTCTTGTAATAGAGAGGAGCAGAGTTAAGAGTTTACTAACCTCATAGAGCAATGTCCTTCACAGACTTTATAACTCATAGTCCCCTGGAAAGACCAGTCTTTCAGTGTCTAGCTAACAGAAAGTGAAATTAAGATTAGTGAATTTTATACCTCAATGTCCCTTCAATTTAAAGCTGAGTCAAGCTGGATTACTTGTATATCAATTACAAAGCAAATTCACTGATATAAAATTCTAAATCAGGGCTGGCTAACCTGTGGCTCGGGAGCCACTTATGGCTCGTTCATGTGCAAATTGTGGCTCTCGCCCCCTGGCAAGTGAGTAGCACTGCAAAGCACAGAGGGAAGGGACTGGAGTAGGAAGCGCACACAATAGAACAGAGCAGAGAAGAGCCATTCTGCTCCAGTTCCCCCTCCCCAGCCTGACACGACAGTGCTGCTGGTTGCTGCAGTGACAGAAGGGAGGGGCTGGAGAAAGGATCAGAGGGTTTTTTCTGCTTATCTCTGGTCTACTACTCACTCAGCTTCTTCTCCCCCCTGTCTGCAGTAGCAAGAGTGAAGACAGGAAAGGGGAAGGTTGGAGCTGACAGGACAGCAAAGAAGAGCCAGTCAGCTCCCTGCTCCAGCCCTCCCCATCCTGTCTAAAACCTTGCCCCCACCTGCTTGTTGGAGTCCAGGGCTCTTTTCTGGTCTGTTGTCTGCAGAGCAAGGGCTGAAGTGTGCACAGCCCCAGACCCAGCAGTTCCGTGTGCTCCCAAGATTTGGGATTCAGCTGACAGCAGAAGGGAGGAGGAAGTCACCCAAAGCTTCAGTCAGGCCAGAATACTTTGTGGCAAGGGAAAGGGAGTGAATGCTAAAAGGGAGTGAAGGGAGAAGGGGATGAATGTAATTGATGAACATTTGGGAGAGCAGTGCATCAAGGAATGCTTAAAAGAGAAGTGGTGCAAAAGGGGGTGAATGCTTCTGAAAGCAGCGACATGAAAAGTGGTGAATGTTGGAAGAACTGGTGGAACAACACAAGGAGAAGCTTAGACTGTGGGGAACATGGGGGTGAATATTTTTTCCCTCCCCATCTCCCTGATGTCAGCAATGCAACTTGACTTTCCGGCACCTAAGGTCCATTCTGCCACCTGTTCTACAACAGGTGTAAGGGAATCAGCACCTGGGTGGGGGACATGGGGGGGGGGGGGGGGGAGAGAGAGAGGGCCAGTATAGAGTGTTGTATGAGAACCATGGGGGAGAAGTGGAGGTGACATGAGAGAGCTAAGGATGGAAGTAGAAGGGGTTTAAAAGAAGAGGGAAATGCAGTAGAGAGATGTGAGAAAGCCAGAGCAATGGTATGTGTGCAAAAAAATCAGCAATGGCGATTGGGGGAAGAGTGAAAAAATAGGAATACCCTCTGCCCTACCCTGGTGTTATCTGTGTGTGAGAGAGCCAGAGGGAGTGAAAGGGGAGAGAGTGTGAGAATGGGTGACAATCATAGGTAGCGAAGGTGGAAAGGAAAGCGAGAGAGAGAGCTAGAGTGGGTGAAAGAGGAGAGGGGAGTAACAGAGCCAGAAGTGGGAGGATGGAAGCTAGAGGTGTGTTATTGTGGAGGGGTGAGTCAGTCAGGATGGGGATTGGAGGGGGGAGGTATTTGAGAGACACATGCAAAAGAGGATGAATACTTCTGGGGAGAAAAGGGGGTGAATTTTCAGGGCAAGGTTGTGGGTATGTGAGAGCCAGAAGGGGTACTTCTGGATGGTGTATAATATGAGAAAGCCAGAGAGGGGTCAGATGGAGAGAGAGAATAAGGGAGGATGGGGCAGGGGAGATACTTGTGGTAGAGGGAGAGTGAGGAGGGGGGGGGGTACAGAATAGTGTAATGGGGGGGGGTGGAGCCACTGAGCCTGGGTCATTTTTCTTATCGGTTGTGAGAAATATTATGCCAGGGCTGATTGAGGGAGAGTGATGGGGACAAGAGACAGAGGGAGATAGAAAGACAGACATTGGGCAGAGCTTAAGGGGACAAAAAGCAGAGGCTGGTCAGAGACAGGTGGGAACATGGTGGGAGGATTGAGAGAGATACTCGTGGAGACAAGATGTGAGGATTGAGAGAAACTGGTGGCGACAGAGTGGGGGAACTGAGAAAGAGACTGGTGGGAGAATTAAAAAAATTAGGGGACAGGATGGGATTGCGAGAGACAGATGGTGTAATTGAGAGAGAAAATGGTGGGGACAGAGTGGGGAAGTGAGAGAGAGAGAGTGTGCTGAGAATAGGATGAGAAGCTTAAAAGACTCAGGGAGACAGGTTGGAAGGATTGTGAGAGATTTGTGTGGGGATTAAGAGAGAGCCTAGTGGGCACAGAATGAGATTTACTGGTGGGGTTCAGGATTGGGGGATTGAGAAAAAGAGAGATGGATGTGGTGATTGAGAGAGGGAGAGACACTGTTGGAAGAGGGGCCTCCCCCCACCACTGATAGCTCCTCATCTTTTGAAAACATGAGGCTCTTTGATATCTGTGCATCCCAGTTTCTTGGCTCTGTGTATGTGAAAGATTGGCTTTCTCATTGGAGATGAAAGGAACAGTTTTCTTCTTAGACACACACATAGAATACTATAGCAATTATCTGCAAGAATCAGAGAAACTGTCTCCTAATTGTGTGCAGAAATCATCACTGGTGGTTTCATTCAATGCAGCAACAAGCCACTTACCTTGTATGTAAACATCATATCCCTTCAAAGTTCAAATACAATCAATCCACTGTCAATGCAGGAATGACTTCATATGGATGCAACAAACTAGAGAGTTGCTTTGGTCAATACAGGAAATTCTGCAATAAAGCTTCTAAATCATTGAAAATAAAAGAGACCGTTTTCTGTTTATTAGACACAGGTATAGGATGCTGTCGCAATTATTTGCATAAATGAAAGTGACTGTCTCAATAAAGATCATCATTGATAGTTTCGTTCATTGCAACAACAAAACACTTGATCTTGTGTGTAAGCCTTGTGTCTTTTCAAAATCCAAATGCAATTGCCCCGCTCTCAGCAGAGGTGTAACATTTTGCAAAACCACTGGCCAATGTTGGCTTCATTGCAGATTCCCCTGCACTGACTAGTGCAATTTTCTGGCTTCTCTGCACTGTCTGAAGAAACACCTGTTGCAAGAAAATGTATATTTCTTAACTGGATCAAAGAAGGAAGCACCCACCAAAGATGTTGGGCTATGGCTAATGCTAGAAAAATTTCAAATGGAAAAATGTGAATGGAGGAGAGTGTCAGCTTTAGAATTTAAGATATTTATGAACAAATGGAAGCTAGATTTGTGAGTCATTCCGCTGGAATTATTGGTGACACTGGCATGCCTTTGCAAAAAACCTGATTGGAAACATAGTTGAGGATGATAGGTAAATGTGTTTGTGATTTGTATGAGTATCGTGTGCTAGGAGGAGGGGGGGGGGGGGGAGGCAGGGAGAAGGGAGGAAAAAGAAGCAGAAGAATCCAGTGTATTTGTCTTGCAGGAAAGGATTCTTAGATACTGTGTTTGTTTCTATGTAAGAAGGTAATATTTGATAAAATAAGCTGGTAAGATTAATAATGTCTTATTTGTTGTTTTTTGTTATTGCTGTATTTCTTCTTTGTTAATAAACATTATTAAAAAACAAATCTTTACATCACTGCCATTTCTTTACAGCAGTAGCATACACAGGCAAATTAAAACAAGAAGATGGCCCCATCCTGTTGAGCTAGATCTTAGCAGCAGTACTACATCTATTCAGCTACTGACAGGGAGCTTCTGCTTTAAATTACAGCACTCTGGATACTATTCCACAATTGATGATGCAGAATTCTGCAGAACATGAAAAATACCAGATGCTTTAAAAAAAAAAAATTCTCTGTTCATGCAAATGGAAAGTGCAAATCTTTTTAAAACAAAGATGTCTCTGGAAAACTGTTACAAACTCACATTCTTCAGTTCAGACAAGTAAATCTGTGGCACTATCAGTTATTTGGCTCTACCTACTCATGCAAAACTTTTATGCTGTTCACCTATGGCAGGTACCTCTGATTTTTTCCCTCTGCCTCTTCAACTACCATAAAGGGGTTGCTGAACACACTGTATTATCTTTCATCTACCAAACGTTTGTCACAAATAATAGTGCTAAATACCATACAAATTGTATTAAAAGTGATTTCATGGCTCTGAGAGAGAAAGTAAAGCAGATAGGTGCATGGGTGCAATTTGCCTCCATCCTCCCAGTCTGCATGGACAGAGATGAATCCTAATGGATCCAGCATTTGCTTCCTGGAGAAGTAGGAAATGGGTGAATGGTGTGGGTCTGTGTGAGGCATGCTTTCTCCAGGTCAGTGCAAGGATATCAGCCGTACTAGGTGAACTTTACAGCTTTGTGTCGCCACCTTCCCAGTCCTCGCAACACGCAATTAAAAACTGTGCACTTATAATAATAGATTTTACATGAAAAAAGACATTCATAAACTTGTGAGGTAAAAATATCACAGCATCATGTATATTATTTTTTACACAGGGGTGCCAACCAGAAAATCTTGCAAAAAAGACACTTGGAACACACATGGCATTGGGCCTATTGTAAAGTACATTTGATGTGTGCTTGGCCCTTAGACAGCCATAAGTAAATTGAATTACAATGATAATATAGTAAACCTTCCATACCAAAATAGCACTAAATGCCAGCACTCAAGCAGTAACACCCCTACCTATGAAAAGACAACACTATAAATATTACACCAGGCCTTAAAACACCAATACACCTTCTGTTAGGAAAACAGAATAAGCCAGGCTGCTATAGATCCCTACACAGAAACTACATGCTAGCAGAATACCTCACCTCGATCACACATGTAGAACACAGACAGACCGACACCAAATACAGAATAAAATACAAACAGAAATGTGTAGACACAAACTGAACTGGAAACTGCAAGAAGCTAGACTCTGTATACAGTGCAACAATGAACAAACACCATCATTCCTCATAAAACAAAATCAAGAAATGATTGTATTATATTAATCATAATAATAAAACTTTACTAATAGAATAAATATTTCAAAACAGCTGACAAACAGGATATCATTCAATAATTTAAACTCAAACATTTTTTTAAATGTTCTCAAACTAATAAAATATTTAAAAACAACAGACGTATCAAATAACACTCAACAGTTAAACCTAATGGGCCTGATTTTAAAAAGCATTTACACATGTAAAACTGGGTTTTACTCAAGTAAATGCACTTTACTCAAGTAACAGGGCTTTTGAAATTGCAACAATATATGCCATTGAATTGTTCATAGAATTTACTCACATAAGTGCACTTTTCTTGAGTAAATGACTTTTGAAAATTGCTACAACAGTATGTTACATTTACACAAGTAACTCCTTTGAAAATGACCTCCAATAAGAATAAAAAATACTCCCCGTTCTCCATTCCTGATATCTTATGATTTCCAATCACCCTGAAATTGTCATGGATTGGGGACGGCAACCACACAAATACTATCCTCTCTTACACTCACAGACTTACACACACCCTGTCACATACACAAAGCCATGCTCTTATATATACATGTTTTCCTCCCTCGCGCGCATGCTTGCATGTACACACACACAGGCTCTTATGCATACCCACATCCACATATATACAAGCTGCCTCACACACACACCACACACAGGCTCTCTCACACACCTACACTACACATACATGAACACAGGCTCTCTTGTGCATGCATACACACAGACTCTCTCTCTCTCTCTCTCTCATGCACACATAGGGTCTCATTCTCTGGCATACACACATGCACACACTCACTCTCTCGCACACATATATACACACACACATTGACTCTCGCTCTCTCAGCATTAACACACACTCAAACTCTAAGGGCTTTCCCATCTCTTCAGCCATGTCAGGTCTGCCTTGGCCCCACCAGGCCTTTTATTGGGTTGCAGTGGTATAGGTGATGCTGGTGGTACCTAGGGCGACCATCCAGCATGACCTACCCAAAGGCCAGCACTGCTTACTCTCCAGTCATTCTCACCTCTCCCACAAACCAGTCTCTCTTTCTCTCTCATCAGTCACTTTCACCCCCTCCTCCAGAGAAGTCTCTCATAAGACCATAAGATATACCATACTGTGTCAGACCAAGGGTCCATCAAGCCCAGCATCCTGTTTCCAACAGTGGCCAATCCAAGGCACAAGTACCTGGCAAGTACCCAAACATTAAATAAATCTCAAGCTACTATTGCTTATTAATTAATAGCAGTTTATGGATTTTTCCTCTAGGAACTTAGCCAAACCTTTTTTAAACCCAGTTACACTAACTAACTACCACATCCTCTGGTAATAAATTCCAGAGTTTAACTATGCACTGAGTGAAAGAATTTTCTTCGATTTGTTTTAAATGAGTTACTTGCTAACTTCATGGAGTGCCTCCTGGTCCTTCTATTATCTGAGAGAGTAAATAACTGATTTACATTAACTTGTTCAAGTCCTTTCATGATTTTGCAGACCTCTATCATATCCCCCCTCAATTGTCTCTTTTCCAGATTGAACAGCCCTAATTTCTTTAGCCTTTCCTCATAGGGCAGCTGTTCCTTTTCTGCACTTTCTCCATTGCAACTATATTCTTTTTGAGATGCAGTGGCCAGAATTGCACACAGTATTCAAGATGCGGTTTCTCTTACCAGTCATTGTCACCCACTCCACCAGACCTGTCTCTCTCACCAGTCATAGCCTCCCCCTCCCCTGGACCAGCCTCTCTCTTTCATCAGTCAGTTTCCTCCCTGACCAGTCTCTCACTCTCTCTCTCTTGCCAATAACTGCCTCCCCCTCCCCCAGACCAGTCTCGCTCACCAGTCACTGTCACCCCTCTCCCTAGATCAGTCTCTCTCTCTCCAGTTAGTTACCCCTTCCTCCCAGACCAATTTCCCTCTCTTTTCAGTCACTGTCACTCTCTTCCCCAGGCAGTCTCTTTCTCCAGACCTTTATCTCTCACTCTTGCACTCTCTCTCTCTTCAGTCACTTTCACCATCTCCCACCCAGACCATTGCCTTTTTCTCTCTCTCTCTCTCTTAGTCACTTTCACCATCTCTAACCTCGTTGTCGGACACCATCCTCCTAAACCTGGAAAAAAAACAGCCTTACCTCCTAGCTCTACTCGATCTATCTGCGGCATTTGATACCGTGAATCATTCAATTCTTTTAGAGCGTCTATCAGACATTGGTATTCAAGGAGTGGCATTCAGCTGGTTTAAATCTTTTCTAGACAATAGATTTTACAAGGTTAGGATCAACAATAAGGAATCACACCCCATCAGATCACACCTTGGGAGTCCCACAAGGATCATCCCTCTCTCCTACCCTTTTTAATATTTACCTGCTCCCACTTTGCCAAGTACTTTCTAACCTAAAATTAACGTATTACCTGATGATGTCCAGATTCTTCTCCCAATCACAGAGTCTCTTCAAAAAACCTGGTCTTTCTGGAATAGTTGTTTGCAATCGATTAACAGTCTTCTCACTAGCATAAACCTGATCCTCAATACAAATAAGACCGAGATCCTCACCATTTCACCGGATGAAAACCACGTTTTCCTCAACTCCACAAGCGCTTCTCAATTTGCTAAAACAGCTATATCAACCACTCCCCTTCTATCAGAGACTTAGGGGTTCAGCTCGACAACAAATTCAACTTTAAATCATTTGTCCAAAATACCACTAAAGAATACTTCTTTAAACTACAAGTACTTAAAAAACTGAAACCTCTCCTGCATTTTCGAGACTTCCGTCTGGTGCTACAATCTATTATCCACTCTAAATTAGACTACTGCAATTCCCTCCTGCTAGGTCTCCCTGCAATAACTATCAAACCCCTGCAGCTGGTCCAGAATGCCGCCGCTAGGATACTCACCAGCTCAAACAAAAGACACCATATCACTCCCATCCTTCAGGCACTTCACTGGCTACCCATCAAATTTGGTATTTGGCTAGATAATGAGCTAAATTACAAAAAACACATCACAACAAGAACAAGAGAAGGCTTCCACAAAATTCAAATACTCAAACACCTAAAACCACTGCTTCACCCCCAGGACTTCAGAACCGTTCTTCAAGCCCTCATCTTCTCCAGTTTGGACTACTGCAACTCCCTTCTAATAGGCCTTCCTAAATCAACCTTAAGACCACTGCAGTTACTCCAAAATGCAGCTGCCAGAGTCCTGACTGGCAAAAGAATATCCGACCACATATCCCCAGTACTCTACAACTTACAATGGCTATCGGTTGAAAAAAGAATAGAGTACAAAATCCTCACAATCCTACACAAGACAATTCATAAAGCAGATTACACTGCCCTGGACAATATTATACATTTACATAAATCATCACGTACAACAAGGTCAACATATAAAATTCAGCTGGATGTTCCTTCACTACCACAAGCCAAACTATCCTCCACAAGAAATAGAGCCATCTCCATCGTCGGCCCAAAATTATGGAACTCATTACCTCATCACCTCAATTCGCAAGAAAACTTTAAATCTTTTAAAAAAGAACTTAAAGCTTGGCTACTCTCACAGTCCTGCAATGGTTGCTCACACAATGACAGCAGAACATAAATCTTTGCTTATTCCTCTGCGCGTTCCATTTTACGTGAGCAATCCCCCTCCTACGACGACCGCCCTGACTCACAGAAACCTTTCTCGCTTTTGTTACGGTATCAACCGTCCCCCTACAAGATTTTATACAGTCATATTTCTAATGTATAATGTATTTATTGACTATTACTGTTATTGTTCTGATTCAATTTCTTTTGTTATACTGTTATGGATTTAAATGTAATCGGTTTGTTATAATGTAAACCGGAGTGAAGGTAATGTCTGCTATACCTCGGTATATAAACGAATGCTAAATAAATAAAATAAATAAATAAATGTAGAATCGCTTTCAAAGTTCTCATGATGATCCACAAGGACATCCACAACATCGCCCCTCTCAAGCTCAGTAATCAATTCCGTCCACACACCTCAGACAGACCAGTCAGGAGAGCGTACAAAGGCTCCCTGTATGGCTCCCCTTCCAAATCCACTCTAAGAAAGCGAACACTATCAACAGCAGGGCCTACTCTGTGGAACACTCTGTCACCAGATCTACGTCAAGAACTCTGCCATCAAACCTTTAAGCAACATCTAAAAACGTGGCTATTCAGGCAAGCTTTCCCGGAAACCCAAGCTCACTCTGACGCCGTTGGAAGGACTAAGACTAAGGCTCGAGAATAAATTGGGCACGCCACACTCTACCCAGCTCTCCCAGGCCTCATAGGGGTGTCTTCTTCCTCAGCTACTGCCGCCCGCTTTTTCCCTCCCTTCTTCTCCTGCCCCCCCCCCCCCCCCCCCAGCCCTTCCTCCCGCCCTTCATTCCCCTTATATTCCCCTTCTTACTCCCCTGAATCCAAGCTTCACGTCTAATGTTTTACATTCTGTTATTCGGGATTGAAGTCTTATAGTCATTCCGCATTAAGCTTCTAATACTTTGCAATTGTTCCATTGTTTCTCCAAACGTTCGAATGTTCTTATGCTCTAAGGTTTATTGTTCAATGTAACGCCCTCCCGCGACAGTTCTGTTTTACTGTGAACCGGTGTGATCTGTATACTTTACAGGAATGTCGGTATATAAGAATTCAAAATAAATAAATCAATCTCCCACCCAGACCATTGCCTTTTCTTCTCTCTTCAAGAGCAGGAAGGAGCCGGAGTGCTGCATTTAGCTACCTCCAGACAGAAGTGCTACTCAAGAGTGGGGCCTGCCTGCAGCATGCTTGGTGTCTTCAATCAAATCTCCTGCTCAGTTCCCTCCTGGCCGCTGCCCGGACCCAGTCTCCAGTCTATGTGGGCTGCCTTGGCTCTCCCGTCCCATTGTACCCCCTCGGCTCTTTCTTCTTCCAACCTTCGCCTGACCACCTCCCCCCCCCCCCCCCCCCCCCCCAGTGAGCTGCCAAGCAACAGAGAGGACAGGAGGCTGCAATAAAATGCAGCCTCCGGCAATTTAAAACTTAACAGTGCTTTACTTACGTTTACTTGGAGATCCCAAAGGGGCAAGCTTTTGAGCCACAGAACAAGAAGCACAGTATAGGTTGCAAGCGCTGCTGCAATTTGAGTAATGCTGTGCCAGTCTGTAACTTTGCTTCTGCCCTGCCCCTTAATCAGTCAAGCTCTATAGCATGAGGTAGAACCAACCAGTCAGCCTGCACGCTGTGGTAAAGTTGGGATGCTGCACTTCCATTGTTTTGAGGTACATGCAGTCTGTTAATCGGTTCATGCGAGGCAGATGGTGCAGGACGTTTTCGGGGCCATATTTTGCTGCCTCAAAATTCTGCAGCCTGAGACCACTGCCTCACCCTGCCTCATTATAGAACTGCCCCTGAGGCAACTAACCTTTTGCTTAGAAAAGTAAATAAAGAAAAGAGGACACTATAGCTTTCTAAGGAAGTAGTTGAAAAGGTAAGGAAAAAAAGGTTAGCATTCATAAACTTCAAGAGATTGCATAAAGGGAAGACAGGCGACAATATCTAGAAAATCTAAGAGAAGATGGAAAAGTAGCCAGGAATGCAAAGATGCAAATGGAAGAAAAAATAACAAATATGGTAAAACAGGGGGTGGCAAGACTTTTTAGATATGTCTGTGATAGGAGGAAGTGCAAAAGTAGCACTGTAAGACTGTGAGGTGAAGGGGAAGAAAAAGTAGAGTGTAAGCGGTATTAGGGGTTTGTGAATCTGTCTGCTACAGTGCACCTCGTTTCCCCTTCCCCCACATCTATTGGGACCAGCAGTGCTATAGACAATTATCTATATTACCTCCTATACCTACACAATCTGAATAACTCAGAAAAGACCACTTGTTTTAGCCACAGAATAAGACTTTTATACTTTTATTTGCCAGAATTTGCAGAAGAAAATAAACAGTACATGTCTCTAAAGTCCTTGCTACTTAGCATAGGTTTATACTAAATAAACTTCAGCATCTTAGTAGATTGAAATGAGCCAGAAATGTTATTTAGCTTAGAGGATTAATAAAGGTAACTAGCTGGCTAGCTCCACCAACTTTGGAAGATTCCATTCTGTTTACCTCTAAAGCAATCTCTGGCTGAGATTTTGGGGACCATGTCAAGGAAAAGAACTTGCCTCCATGGTCCTGGTACTGGCTGGACCGAGGAGGCATCTCTCGGCTCTGGGGCCCACCTTGCTTTGTGCCAGGTGACCAAATATCAAGCAGGGCTCCCCCCTCTCCCTCATCTCCCCAGACACCCCTGATCCTCTACCTCTTTGACACAGGGAGGGGCAGGGTTGATGCTTCCACATCATCAGGTGTGGACTGTCTTTTCTTGTTTTTTGTCTCTTATAACAGTCAACTGATAAATTTGCAAAACATTCATGCATAAGTCATGCAGCAGGCAGATGGTGTCATCTCTGTATTTCAGATCGCTGACCTCTCCCTTGTCCAATGGGGGGGGGGGGGGGGTCACTGCTGCATGGTGACCCTGGACTATATATGGGCACATCTTGACCAGCCCTGCCTTGCCATGTCAGCAATTCTCTTCATTTGATTGATGCTCCTCTCTCCCATTGGGGGGGATCACTGCTTCTGAGTCGTGCTGTCTTTAGAAAGGCTGGTTTTCTGCTCTGGCGGATTACGTTGTTTTGTGTTCACCTGTGAGACCCCCTTCTTGGATTAGTTATTTCTTGTTTTCAGGCAGCCCTGTTTCTCGTCTTACTTCATTATTTGAGGGATGAAGCTTATAGGAGCCGGCCATCTTTAAAGATGGCGCCGGCCATCCAGTGCTCCTACCATGTGACAGGGGCCAGCCAATGGCACGGATTCCCTGTTACATGGTAAGGGCAAAGGGCCATTGGCGCCATTTTTATTAGTGGCAGCCGATGGCCCTAGAGTGGGAGATCGCTCCCCGTGCCCCACTGGACCACCAGGTAATTTTAAAAGGTTTGGGGGGGGGGGGGGTCGGGAGGGTGGGGGAGGCTAAGGGGGTCAATTTAAAGGGTTAGGTGGGGGGTTTTTTATCGGGCCATCGGCGCCATTTTTTTAGTGGCAGCCAAAATGGCGCCGATGGCCCGAGAGCAGGAGATCACGCTGGGATCCCCCCCACTGGACCACCAGGTAATTTAAAACATTTTGGGGGGGTTCGGGAGGGTGGGGGATTCATTTTAAAGGGTCGGGGTGGGTTTAGGGGTTGTTTTGGTGTGCCGGTTTTCCCGCCCTCCCCCTCCCCCAATTTACGATTTTTCATGATAAATCGGGGGAATTTCTATCGTATCGCAACTAACGATTTTTGACGATTTAAAAAATATCTGACGATTTTTTAAATCGTCAAAAACGATTCACATCCCTATAAGCGACTATCGGCTGTACCACGACAGCCGGCTCCTCCCCTGTTGCGGTCTCTGCCGCTTCCCCTCCGCTAGGACTGAACAGTGCCTACCTCCGCCGCTGGAAACACCGCGTTCCGCGTGGCTGGGACCCCGGCGGCGCTGCCTGCTCCACGTGGCGGCCGCCATTGCTTGCCCGTCTCTCCGCTGCCTCGCGCACGCGCGAGGACGCCCACTTTGTGCGCACAGCTCCCGGAAGTCTGGCCCCGCCTGCGCTGATGACGTCACGCCCTAAGGCCGATATAACTGGCGCCTGGACTCCTTCTCTTTGCCTTGCAACGAGGTTCACTACTGCCTAGTAGTTCTGAGTTGCGCATCGTCTGTTCGTTGTTCCTGCCTTTGACCCTTGGACTGCTTTTGACTCGCTTCAGCCTGCCGCCTGCCTCTGACCTTGGTTCGTTCCCGACTTCGCTTCTGTCTGCTGCCTGCCTCCGACCCCGGCTTGTTCTCGACCTTGTTCCAGCCTACACCTGCTACAGACTCCGTTCCAGTCTACAGCCTGCTATAGACTCCATTCCAGTCTACAGCCTGCTTCAGTTCCAGCCAGCTACAGACTCCGTTCCAGTCTATAGCCTGCTTCAGTTCCAACTTACTACAGACTCTGCCTCAGTATCCGGTTAGCTACAGAGTCCGCTGCCGCCCGCTGTCCTGCCATCAGCTGGCCCTCGGCCTGTACAGCCGATTCTCGGACTACCAAATACCTTTGGACTTCTTTTGCTACAGCTCCGGCCTAAGGCCATCCCTGCCACTGGACATTCAGCCTATTTCCCAAGTCCCAAGGTTCCAGGACCCTACGGGCTCCTCCTGGGGGGGTTCCTGGTTCCCGGGTGAACACCGCCAGCCTGTGGCTCCACCTCCCGGCCTACCCTGTCATCCTAGGTGGGCCGGCCCAAGGGTCCACTACCTTGCCTGCAGTGTCAGACTGCAACATCCCCAGCACTGTCTAAAAGCCTATCTAGGTGACGCATGAGGTCCGCCACCTTCGCACCAGGTAGGCATGTTACCAGGCGATCCTCACGCCCACCAGCCACCCAGCTATCTACATTCCTAATAATAGCATCACCAACTATGGCGGCCGACCTAACCCTTCCTTCCTGGGCAGTAGGCCTTGGGGAGATATCCTCACTGCGAAAGGACAATGCATCACCTGGAGAGCAGGTCCTTGCTACAGGATCCTTTCCTGCTACACCAGGTTGATGCTCTCCAATCATGAGACATTCTTCCTCCAAGGCAGCACCAGGACTGCCAGTCTGAAGTTGGGACATGGCTACTATGTCCCTAAAGGTCTTATCTATATACCTCTCTGTCTGCCTCAGCTTCTCCAGGTCTGCCACTCTAGCCTCCAGAGATCGGACTCGTTCTCTGAGAGCCAGGAGCTCTTTGCATCACATGCACATGTATAACTTCTCACCGGCGGGTAAAAAATCATACATGTGACACTCGATGCAAAAGACTGGGAAGCCCCCCTCTTGCTGCTGGGCTGCTGCCTTCATCTCAATTTTGTTCAGTTCCTACTTAAGTTTTAGGTTGCTATGGGAGTAGGAATGTGTCTAAATAATGTCCTTTAAATGTATTAGTGAATTCACTATGGGCCTGATTTTAAAAAGCATTTACTCGAGTAAAAACCAGGTTTACTGGAGTAAATTCACTTTACTTGAGCAAATGGCTTTTCAAAATTGCTACAATAGTAGCTACATTTACGCATGTAACTCCTTTTGAAAATTACCCCCTATATGTATGGTAGTGGCCTACAAGGGACTGATCAAACTCTCAATAAAGTTTTTTTTGTGAAAGTGGCACCTGCCTATAAATTAAAGGATGAACTAGAGGTGGGTGGGTTGGGAAATCCAAACAGTCTAACTTCAGTTAGTCAGCCAGAGTGACTCACTGCTCTCTTGATTATCAAATGTTGGTACCTAATCAAACCAAATCACACTACCTCAACACCTTTCCAAGGTGAGTAACTGAACTGAACTTTTCAACCTTTTTACTTAGGTATACACTGCTTCTAGCTTATTTCTAGCTTCTGGCTCCTCTCCTCTCAGTGCTCCCACTGAGCACTGAAAGGAGAGGATCACCTTGGGACATCTGTGCTGAGGGATGTCTGGGCAAATTAAAATGTTGTATTTTGTCTTGTGTATATTTTGTTTTTTTCCAAATGGGTGATATTAATATATTTTCTCTTAATGTGGATGAAATCCACTCTCCCATTAAGAGGAAAAAGTTGTTGACTTTTTTTTTCCAGAGGGCTAAAGCACACACATTGTGTTTTTTTTTTTGTTTTTTTTACAGGAGTCTCACTTAACTTCAAATGAATATAAGAAGTTAAAATCTCAATGTGTGGGACATATTTTCTTTTCTTCTTTTAATAGATAACAGAGGGGAGTGGCCCTTCTTATCTATAAAGACCTTCCTTTTCAGATGGACAAGCAGATAGTAGATCTGAAAGGAAGGTTTATTTTAGTTAGTGGTTGTCTCTTCCATAAGAAGCTGGTATTTTATAATGTATATGCTCCTAATGTTTACAGTCACTCCTTTTTTTTATGAGATTCTAAATATGTTGAGTCAATTTCCTGAGCATATGATTATTATGGGAGGTGATTTTAATGTTGTGGCTGACTATCTTGCTGATGCCAAGCCTCCCAGACTGATTAGGCGGTTTCCACATGCAGTTGGGATCCCATTTCTTGTGCGAGAAGTATATTTATTAGATATATGGAGAGTGTTACAGCCTTGAGAGCAAGACGTTTCATTTGTTTGGATGTTCATAATTGATATTCACATATAGATTATTTTTTTATATCTGGCTCCTTATTCCCTATGATAAATCATGCAGAAACTGGAGTGTCTTCTTTATCAGACCATGCTCCTATATCTTTCCAATTAAGGGGGTCATTTACTAAGCATTTTTCCCATAGACACAGAATGAGAGAGAAATTTTAGTAAATAGGCCTCTAAATTTGGAATCTCCCCCATCTAGAGCATTTAAATGGCGACTGGAGTTTAAAATATTTTTAACCAGAAAGTGGCAAGTTTATCTGAAGAATAATGTTTCTCCTGGTATTTTTCCTGGTCTCTTATGGGAGGCTGGCAATGCAGTTATGAGGGGAGAAATAATTGCATATGAAGCATATAAACGTAGAACCTCTGATGCTGAAATTTTGCACTTAACGAAGGAACTCACTACACTTAAGTCTGTGCATATGGGCTCCTTACATTCATGGGTAAAGTCCCAAATGACAGACGTCAGATGTAACCAATTATTACATCAAAGGATAGTTAAAAAATATTATTGGTTTCAAAGTAAATTATTTAGACATGGGAAAAAACTTGGTAAGCTGTTAGCATGTTTAGTACATGGAACAAAATCTAGCAAGTTCATTTGTACCTTAAAGAATGCACATGGAGATATGATAACAACCACTGTACAGTTGACAGATACATTAATGGAATTTTATACAAATTTGTATTCAGTTTGTCCTAGCTCAGAAGAAGTACGCTTGGCTTTCTCTACCAACACTTTCTGTTACACAACTTCAGAGATTAAGGGCCTCATTTTCCAGTATCGCATGCGATACCAAAAAGGAGTGTTACCTTATGCTACTAAGCATGTGTATCGCAAATTGCGATAACAGCTATGCAACATGCTCTTAGCGCAAATTGCACTACATATCGTGGTTCATGATGTTTCCGGACAGCCTCTTTCAGTATGCTGCAAAAGAGAGAGAGAGAGAGAGAGAGACTTGCTATAGTGCTTCCTCCCTAGACAGGTATTTGTATCCCTATGGGAGGCCCACCTAGTAACTCGAGGTGGGGATTAGGTATGGGTGTAGGAGGTTGGGGGCCACTTTGACATTCAACATGAGACGAGAACAGTGGTCTCTTGTGAAGATTTGCTGGCCTTCGGAGTGAGGAAACTCACTCCAAGATGAGATTTGTGCAATGTTCTCTCCACCTAGCTTGTTGTTGCCCAGGTAGAGTGTCCATCAAGCTAGGTGGAGAGAACATTGCACAAATCTCATCTTGGAGTGAGTTTCCTCACTCCGAAGGCCAGCAAATCTTCACAAGAGACCACTGTTCTCGTCTCATGTTGAATGTCAAAGTGGCCCCCAACCCCCTACACTCATACCTAATCCCCACCTCGAGTTACTAGGTGGGCCTCCCATAGGGATACAAATACCTGTCTAGGGAGGAGGCACTATAGCAAGTCTCTCTCTCTCTCTCTCTCTCCCCCCCCCCCCCCCCCCCCGCAGCAGGCTGACCGGAAACATCGTGAACCGCGATAAACCTCTAGCGCACAACGTAACGCAAATGAAAGAGGTGTAGCTATTGGCCGCGTTAGGAGCCATGCTAACTTTGCGGCACACGATAACTCTTTCCTACTTTACATATGCTCCGCCCCCTGAATACAAAATTAACAATTCGCAAATCGCGTTAACGGCTGTTAGCGTGATTTGCGGAATTATCTCCCGCAGTAACTCCTTGGAAAATGCCCCTATTACTATTTTGGAAATAGAAGTTACCATTAAGTCTTTTTGAAGTTAGCTAAAAGCCATGCAACTTGATGGCCAAGGCTCAATATTCTTTAAATTGCTATCATCCTCTGTTTCAAAACTTCTGTTAGATATGGAGTTTCCTGTTTGGAGAAGGGTGAATTCTCTTTAGGTGCCAATCATTCTCTCATTACTAGTTTTTTGAAACCAGGGAAGGACCCTGTTTCTCCCGGTTCATATAGACCAGTGATGGCAAACCCCAGTCTTCGAGTGCCACAAACAGGCCAGGTTTTCAGGATATCCACAATGAATATGCATGAGAGAGATCTGCATACAATAGAGGCAGTACATGCAAATCTTTCTCATGCATATTCATTGTAGATATCCTGAAAACCTGGCCTGTTTGTGGCACTTGAAGACTGGAGTTCGTCATCACTGATATAGACCAATTTCTTTAATTAATGTTTGTATAAAGATTTTAGCATCCATCTTAGCCAAGCGGTTAAGTGTGGTTCTACCCTGTTAGCTGCTAAAGATCAAATGGTTTTATCAAAAGACAACATACAATTTGTAATATTTGCTAGTTATTAGAGGCCTTATATGGTATATGTCCTGAAAATCAAGAAGGGATGGTAGTAAGCCTTAACGGTAAGAAAGTATTTGATAAAGTGCAATGGTGTTATATGTTTTGGGCAATGAAGACATTTGGAATTACAGGATCCTTTCTAAATTGGGTTTGATTATTATATGCTGCACCTCAAGCTAGACTAAAGGTAAATGGTATGATTTCACAATCTTTCCCCTTATACTGTTGTACTAGTCAAGGCTGTCCTCTTTCCCCACTATTGTATTTACAAACAGTGGAATCATTTGCACTTAAAATTAAGGCATCCTCAATTATTAAAGGGTTAAAGTTGAGGTCTTCTTGTTAGGATTCATAGGTTAGTGGGCCTGTGGCCCGAGGTGAGAGATGGTACCGCCCACGGGGAGGAGCCCCACTGAACCTCACTGTCGGGAGACGAAGTCTGAGCAATAGGGGACACAGCCCAGCGAGTATAGGGAGAGCAGGAGACTGGAGTGTGGATGCGGTTGCCAGAATAGGTCCCCCTAGTGGTGGAGGGCTGAGCAGGCCCCGAGGAGTGGGGAATGCAGGCAGGGTAAGGAAGAGTGCTTGCAAGGGTGACCCCAGGGGGTGGAGCCACAGAGAGTGTCAGCATGGGAGGTATGACATAGGCTTACCCTAGAAGTGGGAAAGCCCAGGGGTCTCTGGCAGTGCAAGAGGACACTAACCCGAGGAGTGGGGGATTGCGGTACAGTCTCAGAGATAGGCAGGATGCTGCCCCGAGGAGCGGGGAGCGGAATGTTGTAAGAGTAAAATACAAGGCGCTGCCCCGAGGAGCGGGGGGGAGGGGCGCAGCTCAGTCCCAAGTTCACAACATGCTACCCCCGAGGAGCGGGGGTGCGGCAGTCACAAGCGAAGACAATGGCCCACAGAGTGGGCTACACCAGCGCTAGGTCTCTACGAAGCAGAGAAGAGAGGCAGTGGCCCGCAGGGCGGGGTACACCTACGTTGGTCTCCACAAAATAGAGTCATATGGCAATGGTCTGCAGAGCGGGGCACACCACACTGAGTCTCCATGAAGCAGAGTAGAACGGCAATGGTCTGCAGAGCAGGGTACACCAATGTAGAGTCTCACGGGTAGAGTAGTTCCTGGAGCAACCCCGAGGAGCGGGAAAGATGGCATACAATGTCTGAGGAGCAGGACCCTCCGGGGAGCGGATAGCCAGAGACAGGAGCAGGGTCCCCGATGAGCGGGTACCCGAGAGTGCCTCACGCCAGGGAGCAGGAATCAGGAACCACTGTGCATAGAGAGATCAGCAGGATTCAGCAAGGAGGGAACTCATTGCCAAGTTGATTAGAGCCAGGCCCCTATGGTGCTTAAGAGTCCAGGGCTAGTGATGTCATCAAAGGGAGACGCCCCTGAGGTTCCTGCCCTGACGTCCTTAAAAGAGGACGAGCATGCCTATGAAGGCCCGGGAGAGACATGGCGGTCGGCGGCGTCCTTGCTGCCCTGGGGAGTCCTGGAATGGAGCCATGAGTGTCGGAAATGGCTAGCCACAGCCACAAGTATTCCAAGAGGAGAGAGGGCAGCAACACACGAAGTGAGTAATAGCGGTTGCAGCAATCTGCAACTGACGATCATAACACTTCTAAATTCCATACCTGCCTGTTTGCAGATGACGTTATTATTTTTGGGTAAACCACAAATGTGTCTAAGTCACATCCTAGATTTATTTAAAATCTTTGAGTTCACTGGATAAAGGATTAATTTTACTAAACCAGAAGCTGTTGCTATTCATGATTCCCTTTGAGTTACATGGTAAGGAGACTTTCCTTTGAGTTTGTCTTACGATGCTGCTCGCGGGCCGCAGTCACGAGCAGCCTCTCACCGTTTGACGGCCCTGCAGCCCGATGCCGCCACTTCACACGGCTCAAGTGCTGCCGATGCCGAGCTCACTTCTCTTGCAGCCTGGAGGCCGCCGACACTACTGATCCCACGGTTCAAGTGCCACCACTATTGCCATTGCCCTTCTTGCGGCAGGAGCACCAGTGCTTCTCCTCCCTTGCAGCCTGGAAGCTGCCGACGTTGCTGCTCCCAGCGTGGCAGGGAAGCCGCTGCTGCCGCCTCCTTTGCAGTAGAGAGCAGCCGATGTTCCAGCCTCATCTTTGCAGCCTGTTGCCACCAGCACTGTCTCCTGCTCCGTCTTCACGGCAAGAACACCGCCGCCGCTGTTCCTGGCCCTGGCTTCCCCTTGGCGCGTGGCCGCGCCTCTCTATAGTATTTAAAGTGCTCGTGGCGGGAAAAGCCCCATGGCCCTGCTTGATGACATCATTCGTCGTCTCATCTTCAGCCCTATAAAAGGGCTGTTCAAAAGTCCCTTATCGTCTTTGCAAGGAGCAGTCTGCTCCATTCCTATTCCTTCATCCAGGAGGCTCCGAGGTCCATCTTTATTCCTTCAAGGTCCGCTGTTCATTGTGGGAGCTCCCTTGTCTTCATCTGTTGTTCCTGGTCTCTCATCAGATCCTGCATCCTTGTCTGTCCCATGTCCTGATGTTCCTGCCTTCGTATGTTCCAGTTCTTCGGTTCCTGGGTCCAGTTGTCCCTGATCCTCTAGTTCCTGGTTCAGGGTATCCTAGTCTTGTCTCTTCTGCCCAGATTTCTCCTCTAGATGACTATCCTGAGTTTAGCCTGAATCCGTGTCTGAATCTGAGCCTGAGTCCTGTTCCCGGTCATTGGAGCTCTGTTCCGGCCTGGATCCTTTCAAGTGCTGCCCGGATTCCCTTATCCTTTCTGAGCCTCAGTCCTGTGCTCGTCCCATTCTCCGTGTGGTCCGCGACCAGCCTCTTTAGGTTGTGTAGGGCGTGCAGTGGGACAGCATGGTCCGTGACCAGTCCATGGTGGTCTGTGTAGGGTGCGCCAAGGGGCAGTTCCAGCCTGAGTCTCCAAGTCCCTACATCTCGTCCGAGTCTTCAAGTCCCTACGTCTTGTCCAAGTCTCCAAGTGCCTACGTCTCATTATTGCTCCAGAGTCAACCCCTGTCCTTGAACTCTGTCCGTCCTGTCATGCCTGCCATTCCCAGGCAGCAGGTCCAAAAGGGCTAATGAATGGCCGGAGGGCTACCCCAGAGACCAGCATTGTGTTGTTGGGTCTCTTCTGGTGCATTCAGGTTTGGCAGAGGTCAGAGTGCTCCAAGTCTTCAGCCTGTCCACCCGTGCTTGGATACGCCTTGCCTGCCTCGGCGCTTCTCCAAAGTCCCTCTCTGGAGGCCATGCCGAGGCCCAAGGGTGCACTCTCTCCCGAACAAGTGACCACTCTCCCACACTTTCAACAGTTAGGCTCCAAACCAAATAAAATATTCAGGGATTAAGGTCCCATGGGATCAATCTCTGCTTTATCAGCTTAATATTAAATCTTTACTTGCCAAAATACATTCACAGTTACAAGCCTGGACTGAATTACTACTTTCATTATTGGGTAGATGTGCTTTGTATAAGATGATATTGTTCCCAAAATTGTTCTCTATAATGCAGATGATGCTTTGTTGGATACTGAGTAAATATCTTGCATTTTTGAAGTCAATGATAATACATTTTTTGTAGAAAGAGAAAAGAAGCATAGGTTGGTTATGCAAAATTATTACATTCTAAGCATTTATGTCAGAGGCAGTTCTATTAAGAGACGGGGGTGAGGCAGCCACTTCAGGCAGCAAAATTTGGAAGTGGCAAAACCTGTGCCCCCAAACTCCTTTAGCGGCTGTCTCACTCTGCTGCCAAAAAAACAAAGGACCTGTGGACTACTGGCAATGTTCCCTCTAAGCTGAGCATGTGCACAGCTGGCTTAACTTTTCTGGAGGCCGTGTACAACTTTTCTACTCCCTTGCAGTCTCTACCCTCTCTGTTATCCCTACCTTACCGTCCTCCTCCCTCCACACTCGCCTGCCTATCCCTTTCCTCCTCCCATCCTGTCCCTATCCCTACTCCTACTTCTCCTCCTATCACTCCTGCCCTCCTCCTCCCTACTCCTTTCTTCCCTTCTCCCTGCCTCTCCTTTCTCCAGACACCTCTCTCGTTCCATCCTCTCCAGCTTCTCACCAACACTCCTTACCACCCCTCCTCACTACACAAAGATAGACAGACAAACTTGACTAATTTACAAAAACTTTCACACACAGATAAACAAAGGGACTAGGGTAAAGGGAAATAGATGGCAACAGAGGACAAGATTCTACACTCAGAAATCACAAAACAACTCCTAATCCAACCATTAAACTCCAAGAACTCACTTCCTCTCTTCTCTCCCAAGCCTGTCACACTCTCAAACAGGCAGCTGCAGGAAACCGGTATATATATATAAAGAGAGAAAATAATGTGCAGTGCATAAAATGACGCATGATACGTAAAATAACACATGAAGTGCATATGAGTTGCACAACACGCTCACGTGTCAGCCGGATGGAGAAAAATAGAGGAAAGGGCCAGGCTGAAAAAATAGAATGGGTACAAGAAGAAGAAAAGGGAAAAATCAAAGGGAAGAGGAAATGTGCAAAACTGAAAATGAATAAATGACAAAAGGAGATAAATAAAAATGTCTACATAAAAGAATGAAGACAAAATAAATTATGAATCAGGAGGAAGGAAGAATAAAGAATGGGGGACTTTTTAGTAACTGAAGTTCTTTAAGAAAATGAATTGTGAAGGTGAAGAATTGCACAGTGCGGTCGCTGGTAGGACTATGGGATTGGCATTTTCCTGAAAGAAGCCGGGGGTGGGGGGTGGAGAGTGAGGCGTGCCAAGTGCTGAAAATCTCTCTCTCAAAAATTGCTCCTTGTTGGCAGCTCTGCATTGGGGAGATAAATCTCACTCTTTGGGATGCACTAACTTTGGTAATTGTGAGTAAGGGGGCAAAACCAAACCAGAGGAAAGCAGGAGACTGTGCTGGTGCCACATAGCCAGTTAAGCAGGACCAGCATGCCGCTTATGAAAGGTGAAAGAACTGGCCATTTTAGCCAGTGCAATAAGTGAAATTCAGAGCCAAAAGGTTTCAGTGTTTAGGAGTGGGTCTGTGTCTGCTACCTGTCCTAGACAGGATCTGAAAGAACTGAATTTAAGTACTGTTGATAATATTTTGTATAAGTGTGTGGCATGGCTGAGTGAGTCTCACTAAAAAAAAAAAAAAGTTAAAATGCCAGATAGAAAAGACACTGGATCTGCAGATATGGCAGGGAGAAGGAAAACAGTGGATATGAAGATTATTACTACTGTTTTAATATCTATATAGCACTACAAATTGTACACAGCATTGTACAGATACATAATAAGACTGCGGGCGGAGATGTGTTAGCTGCCTCCAGCTGGGAGAGACAGAGCTCGTGCAACGGGAAGCAGTCAAATGTTTCCTGCGGCTGTGTCTGAAGGAGAGTAGCAGGAACAGGACGAGAGAGCCACAGAGACAGTGAAACTAAATGCAATCAAGCAAAGAGCCTTGGGGGAGACTCCTGATCTATAAGAAGAGCTGCTGCAGGGACCTGGTGTTGATTGCAGTGACTCTGTGGCATGAGACCGCTGTGATTAACACCAGGCACCGGACTGGTGCACAGGGGCATGCCCAAAGCCCCGATAGGCCAATCTGCCCCTGCTGCAAATTACTTTTTTAAAGCATTTTTACTGTGCTATCTTTTGAAGATATCCAGGTAAGTAGAGAGTTATCAGGCCATACAAGACCAGATAACTTAGGCTTGATCTGAAGTAGGCCTAAGGTTATCCAGCTAGCTTAGCTGGATATAGTTCAAAATCAACTAAGTTAGCTGGATAACTAAACCTCCTAGAAAAGCCCCCGAAACACCTCTTTTTTTTTTTTTTAATCTGGCTATAATTTAGATTATATGGCTTTTGAATATTGACCTCGTAAAGTGTAAGTGGGATCCTCCACCTGCATGCCACAAATATCTTTATTTGGACCTCTGCAAGTTCGAAAATACACTAAATAGCCAAAAAAAATCCCTTTTAAAAATAGCAGATATTCAGGAAAATCCAATACGTGAATGCTATTTTCCTCCTACCAAGAGTGAATTAGCCCTTTATAAGTAGAACTAATAGAGATCTGTCATAAATGACAAGAGAAAAAGGGATTGACACAGAGTGCCTGATCTTCAGCAGCATGGGGAAAAGAAAAACTACTCACACAAATTAGCAGGTGAAATGTATGTGGATAGTTTTCCTGGTATAATGTTTTGCCCAACTGCTTAATAATCATAGAAACTCTTTCGATCGACCGCTTGTTACATGATTGATCACAATCGCTATTATGTTATATTTCATTTTATAATGATGTTTTTCTTAATGTCATAGGTTATTTAATCTAAGTTAATACTTTATCCCAGTTCCTCGCTCCTCCTTGTTCTCTGTAAGACAAACATGTTAAGTCTGTTCTATGTTATATGTAAACCGAAGTGATTAGTAACATTGTTACCAGAACCTCGGTATATAAAAACGTTAAATAAATAAATAAATAAAAGTATGTGCATACTTTCATTTTAAAAAGTACCCTGTTATAATTAGTGAGGCTTGGGTGGACCCTTGGACACTGTGGCAGCTGACCACGCCCAAGGGGGGAAGTCCCATGAGGGGCCACAGGTCAGGCTCAGCTTAGGACACACAAACACAGAGATTGATCTTTTATTAGACAATGTGATGAAGCCACCAGAGGTGGCAGTAGTGAGGAGCAGAAGTAGCCCGGCTGGGCTAGTGTCCCTCAGGCGCTGGAACAGCGACTCCTCCGGTAGCAGTGCTGTAGTGGAAAGAACTGAGAATAATGAGTACAGTGGAATATGCACAAAGCCCCAGTATGGAGAACCCCCATGGTAGGAAGAACGGGCCCTCGAGGAGCGAGTACCTGATCCCTGAGAGGATTGAAGGTGATGTACTCACACAGCGGTTCCACATAGGAGATAGCACTAGGGCTGGAACGGAGGCAGGCCCTTGAGGAGCGAGTACCTGGTTCCAGGGAACAGCTCTGAGGTGGAGATGGTAGTACTCACTGGTGTTGAAGATAGAGAATCCTTCCAGGCAGAAGAGAAGGAAGGAGCAGGCAGCGAGTCAGGGAACATGGGCCCTCGAGGAGCGAGTACCGGTTTCCTGATAGCGACCTGAAAAGCAAGTGAGGCCCCCGAGGAGCGAGTACCCCATTAGCGTTAAGAGTCCAATGGAAGATTGGAGAGGCAAAGTAGCTGGGTATGGAGAACGAATCCCATCCATAAGATACCCCTTACTAACACAAAGGCTAGCAAACATCGTAGGCTTTAAATATCCGGGCAGCGTGACGTCATCACAGGGGGACGCCCCTGAGGTTCGCGCCAAGTAGGAAATAAGAGTGAGGGCTGTGTGGCATGTGTGCCCTAAGGTACCAGCGGAGCATGGCGGGAGGCAGTGCCCAAGCCGGTCCGGGGACGCCGGAGAGGACGGCAGGCAGGCGCCGCAGCAGCCAGGCGTCCATCCACAGCAAGAGGAGGTGCAAAGAAAGAAAGGTAGGCGGAGTGAAGCCGTCAGGAAGGGACGGTTGCAACATACCCACAGACTTTGGACCAGTATGAGCAATTGGAAAATTATCCTCTATATCAGGGTGGCCAACTTTTCACACTTTGAGGGACACAAAAAAGAGGCAGATAGCTATCATGCCTTTCACAAGTATGTGTGTGTGTGTGTGTGTGAGTGAATGGGAAGGTGGAATGGACACGGGATGTTCCCACTCGCATCTGAAAGAAAAGGCTAACTCTTTCTTTCTCTCTATATCCCTCAGCAGTCTCACTCAGGCACAAATAACACCCATACACACACTCACGCATTCTCTCTCAGGCACAAAGATAAATATTCACTCACTCACTTAGGTGCTAGCAGAATACCTCACACATGAAAAACACAGACAGATCCTCACCAAATAAAATAGAATAAAAAGACCACAAAGTATAAATAAAAATCTGCAGACAAAATCTGAACTGGAAATCATAACAAGCCAGCCTATTTATTATGCAGTGCAAAACTGGAAATACAGAAACATCACTATTCGTCATAAAACAAACAATAAAATCAAGAAATATAAAACATTTATAATAGTAAAACTGGCTGGTGCCATATTGATGTAAACTGAGCCTTGAAGTCATGAGGCAATTGTATATTGGAAATTACCTTTGGTATTTGTCAACACTGGACTGCAAAGTTATATTTTGAGGAAATGTCTTATTATTAAGAAGTCTGTGTGTCCATTTAGAGAACTCCTGTGATATTGTCATTACAACTTTCTTCATCCCCTTACACAGATTGTGTGTGGTTAAATCACACTAATCCCCCGTAATGAAGCCCTTTTTTCTTTGGGTGAAATGGATCCTTATATAAGAACGGGGTCAATATTGTTGCATAAGAATTACCAGAAAGTCATTTTTGGATCATTGAAGATACTTAGAACTATTATTAAAGTGGTCATAAGAAGCACTGAATTAACAACTCTATAATATTTCGATTTTCACGAGGTTTTTTTGGGGGTTAATTAAGTTAACTAGAGTGGACGTATATATTTGTATGGATGTGTTGCGATATGGTATGGGTCGGGATGGTTGGGACTGTATTTGAATGACTGGATATTTTGGAATATGATGTGTGAAGTTGTTTGCTAAAAAATTTAGATAGTATGATTTAATCAATTAGATAATATATGTAATGTATGTGATATGATTTAAGTTATGAGTTAATAAAATGTGAAATGATTTAAATTGAGTCTGTGTGTGTGTATATATATTTATTTATTTATTTATTTAGGGGTTTTTATATACCGATTTTCTTGATACAGATCAAATCAACTCGGTTTACATATATATATATATATATATATATATATATTATATATATATATATAATATAATTAAGATAAATTGCTTATGTAATGAGGCTTTATTAATTGCTATATATCATTATGCATTTTTAAAGATTTTTTGTAATTAAATATGTAAATTGCATTTCATATATAGTATAGGACTCAAGACAGATGGGAATTTTGAGGTCCACTCTGTTTTCTCTGTTTCAGTTACAGAAAGGTTATTAGAAGAGTGCCAGAGATCTGTACTGGGACCTGTACAGTTTAACATATTCATAAATGATCTCAAAAGGGGAACAAGTGAGGTGATCAAGTTGGCAAATGACACAAAATTGTTCAAGCAAATTATAAAACTGCAGTGAATAGTAAAGAACTCCAGAAGGAGCTTATGAGACTAGGAAAAAAGGGTCATCTGAACAGCAAATTAAATTTAACGGGGAAAAGTGCAAAGTAATGCACACAGGGAAAAATAATCCTAACAGGTACACAAATGCTGGGTTCTTTATTAGGAGTCACCCAGGAAAAAGACCTTGGAATCCTTGTGAACAAAACATTGAAATCCTATGCTTAGTGTGCAGGAGTAGTCAAAAAAGCAAATAGGAATGATCCGGAAAAGAATGGCGAATAAAACGGAAAATATTGTGAGACCACACCACGAGTATTGTGTGCAGTTTTGGTTGCCCTCATCTCAAAAAAGATAAAGTAGAGCTTAAAAAAAATCTAGAGAAGGGCGACAAAAATGGTAAAAGGGAATGAACGACATCACCATAAAAAGAGACTATATAAGGTAGGGCTCTTCAGCCTGGAAAAGAGGTGGCTGAGAGGGGACATGATAGCAGTTTATGAAATCACGAGTAGGGTGGAACGAGTAAATAAAGGATGGTTGTTTGCCCTTTCAAATAATACTAAAACCAGATTCAAATAATACTAAAACCAGATTCAAAAAAGATCAGAGAGAGGTTTTTTGGGGGTTTTTTTTCAATCAGTGCACTGTCAAGCTGTGGAATCTATTGCCAGAGAACGTGATCAAGGCGGCTAACATAGCGGGCTTTAAAAAAGGTTTGGATAAGTTGCTGAAGGAAAGTCTATAAAACATTATGAGCTAGCTAGACTGAGGAAAACCATTGCTATCCCTGGGAGCGAGCAACAGGAAACAGATTTACTTTTGGGATTGCAGACTGGCCACTGCTAGAGACAGGATGCTGGGCTCGATGGACTTTGGTCTGACCCAGCATGGCATTTCTTATGTTCTCAAATTAGACCAGTTTGCCACATGGAATAAAAAGTTACTTTTCCCCTTTAAAATCTAAAATAAGCAGGCTAAGGTCAGAGTCAAATCCTTCATAACTTGCATATAAATTCTTAGAATACAAATGTCTTTGATGGCTGTGGTAATGCTATGCATACTATTTTGGGCCATTTCAAGGGCTGGGTGATTTGAGGCTTACTGAGGTTTTAAATATGATGAGAAAAAAGATAAAATATTTGTGTTGAAACAGTCTAGACAGGGTTTCAGTGACTGAATTTGACTGCACTGAGCCTGTTGGAATTTTGAAAGTGTATGTCCAAGGTCTTGACGCAGACTGTTTTTGGAAATGCCTTCTTTTCTGGCGAATAATGGCTAACCCATATGTTAAGAATTAACCTCCTACATAAACAGTTTTTTGTTGGTCACAGAACTCTTTTCTGAGTTATGGCATGTCTTTAGCTGAACCCTAATCCTGCCTCAAAGATATGGTAGCGATATAGACATCATGGAAGTAATATAAGGTGACACTCCCCCCACCCCCAGCTTCTGTCCATAAGAAGCAGGTGCACCTGTTGTGTCTATCTGTTCTACATTTTTTTTGTATCCATGTCATGTCTCTGGTATTTCAGAAAGCACATTTTCTATGCATCTATCAATATTAGATTTATTTCCATAAAGAGAGGGGCCACTTTCAAACAGCCTGCAGACTTGCAAACTATGCAGGTGGTTTCAGCACATGCACTTTACACAAATTTTCAAAGAGAGACTACCCACATTGTTTCTCTTTGGAAGTTTTCAAGTGTAAAGTGCACACGTTAAAAGTGCCCATGTACTTTGCACATGCTATTTTGTGTGAGTTGTGGAAGTGGGGGAAGGGACAAAATAGTTCGTGTACATTTGTAAACTGGATATATGCATGCAGATTTTCTCCATCACTCTAAACACACCCATAGGAATACTTTTTTTCAGTGTGGCTAAAAGTAAGAACACTGGGGGCCTAACATTTATTGTCAAGCTCTCTCGTGCACACTAAAATAGCATGCTATACAGAAAGGTCTCACTGGGCACAGTAAAGTGGTCTTGAGAGATGTTTGCGTGGGCTTGAAAAAATTAAGACCCCCACACGTGCAAATTAAGGAATATCATATGTAAATGAGGGCTTTGCGAGCTCTCCACACTATATAGAAAGTGCTCAGTAAATGAATACTATTTAATACCTGGTGCTAGTTTACCAATCTGACCATCTCACATAGCGAGGGCAATCTAAATAATGTGATCAGGCTTAACTGAGCATGCTTAGTTTGCTTTTTCTCTTGGCTCCTACTGCTGGCTTCCAAAGGGTATGCAACTAAGCCTGGCACATGGGCCTTACTTGTCAGTGCAGAGGAAAAATGTCAGAAACCTCCTCTATTGCAGGAGAGGAGGTCAAAGCACAGTGGAGAGTTCCAGGAGAGCAGAAAACTAACATGACTGCCTGTTTATCACCCTCTGTCTTATATTTCAGTAATGGTCTTCGAAAAAGAGGGGACAGAAGGGAGGATGCACGGGGATGATCCAGGGAAGAAAATGGCCAACCTGACAGAAAGACACTGACTTCTGACCATTCCCCTCTTGACCATCTTATACTGTAGGCATCGCAGTGGCTGCACCCACACAGCCTGCTACTGTCTCAAAGCTCAAAGAAACGGGCAGCTCCAAAAATATTTTGAGGCTCAGACTGCTCTTCAGTCTCAAGGCTCTGAAAGCCAATTGTCTGTGGCTACACTAACAATGCCAGTGACCGAAAAGGCCTTTGTCTTTTGGGAATCAGTTGCTTGCAAATACAGTTGCCTTGTGGAAAAAGAGGTGGATTTATTATTATGTGCTCAAGTGTCTCATTGTGTCTCCTCTGTTGGTTAGTGAACAGTCCTTCGACCGTTCCCAGCCCTTTCTGACCTGCCACTGGGTATCAGCAAGAAGCAGCAGGCCAGATTTAGGATGAGGGCAGATGGAGGCCTTGTGACACAGAAGACTCAAGACATGGACGAGAAGACTCTGGATGTGGACGAGGCGAGGAACTTGGAAGACTCTGGACGAGACGAGAAGCTTGGAAGGTTTGGACATTGGCACTGTCTCTTAGGGTGCCCTACACAGCCCACTGATACGGGTGGACCCAATGGGCTGGTCACGGACCACCCTGTCTCACTGCGCGCCCTACACAACCTGAAGAGGCTGGTCACGGACCACACGGAGAGCGGGACAAGCGCAGGAAGAGAATCCAGCTGAGACAAAACTCCAATGACGAGAACAGGAACCGACAAGATGGATTTACCCCAACAAGATGTCATCTGGAGAACCAAAGGAGCTGGAGGGTCAAGAGGACTCAGAACAAGCGAAGGAGGAATGGAACCTTGGAGCATCAGGAGTTTGGAACATCAGGAAGTGAAAAGCCAGGAAGCCTGGACTTGGAATCTCGGAACATGAAGACATGGAACATAAGCAAACCACGAAGACTCAGGAACCAAGATGAGACATGGAGCTCCAACGAAGAATGAAGACCTGACGGAGTGCTGCAATGCAAGGCAAAGCTGAAGTTGAGAAGAAGCCCTTAAATAGGGCTGGCACAGGAAACCAGGTGGAGCTGACTTCTGGTGGGGCCAGGTGGACCCCACCTACGCTGCCCCTTTAAGAAAAGGAAGAAGACACAAGCCTGCCCCTTAGGAAGGGGGCAGGACCTTGGAGAGCGACCATGCTGCCGCAGAGACACTGATGGCGGTGTTCCTGCTGTAGGAGACAGGCAGGGGCGGCCCCAGGCCGCAGGACAGGTCCCAAAGAGACGCTAGCGGCTCACTGCCGCTGAAGGCAAGCTGACTCATGGCTCCCTGCCGCGATGAAGGCCCCGAAAGCGGATGGAGTAAAGCAGCAACGGCAGCCTCCTGGTCGCTGAAGGAAGGAAACAGTGGTGTTTCAGGCAGTGGGGAAGTGGCGGTCCCAGTGGCTCCTGCCACGATGAAGGCCCGGCGTTGGTGGCGGCCAGCTGCAACAGCGAACAGCAGCGCAGCAAGGTGAGAGGCATGCTCGTGGAGGACGCTCCGCGTGCAGGAATCATACATCTGGTCTGTGCTTCTAGGACGGTATTTTTTTTAACAATGTCCATACCTGTTGCACACTTTTTACCTTTGTAGCTGCACCTTTCAGTTTTTTTCTAACCATTTTTAGCATTTTATCAGTTTCACTTTTGAAAGTTTAGCACTAGAGCTGTGGATTTACATACTGTTCCCCGTCCAGTATTTATTAATTCAAATTTGATCATATTATGATCACTATTGCCAAGCGGCCCCACCACTGTTACCTCTCTCACCAAATCCTGTGCTCTACTGAGAATTAAATCTAAAATTGTTCTCTCTCAGAGGAAGTGACATCACACTACCGAATGGCTGCCTAGAGAACTCACTCCCGACCCCAAGTCTAGAATCCACTGCACAGTAGAAGTATCGGACTGCCAAAAACGAGGCATTACACCTAAAAGGAACCAGTGAGTAAGCAAGATGTCAGCACGGAAAAAATTAATTGATTTGAAGCACTTCTCATATGACAACGCGACCCCGAGACCCGCGGAAGCCTTGATTGCTGAGGAGGAGGGAGAAAACGGCGGCAGTGAGGTGAGGTAGAGACGCCCAAGATCAGTGCCACCTGCACATAGGCCCAACTCCCCACTACTTTACCTCTTTCTCGAGACTGGTTCGGGGAGCTAAAAGCCAACATGTGTTCTTTAAAACAAGAAATTTAAATCAATCGTGTCAGATCTGTGCCGCGAACACGAGGATAGACAGGATAGAGGCGGTGGAGCACCGAGTTGGCGAAACAGAGGAAGGGCATGAGCAATTACCGAGTGAGGTTAAACAGCTTCAAGATGACATTTTATTGAGAGAATGGATCGGCGATCTGGAAAATAGATCCCGGAGGAAAAATCTGCGATTCAATGGTATTCCTGAGGAGGCTGCATATGTTGACTGCAACACGGTGACTAAGGACATATGTGATCTTATCCTTTACGCTAATGAACCCCAGGAGAGGAGACCTGAGTTAGTATTGGACAGAGCCCACTTATCTTTAGCAAGACCCTGTGAGAATCAGCCATGAGAGATTGTGGTGTGCTTTCATGAATACAGCATGAAGGAGCGAGTGACATCACAAGCAAGAAAAATGAAAGAGATCACATGGCAAGGATATAAAATAGAGGTGCTCCAAGATTTATCAATCTATACAATCCAGAAGAGATGCGAGTTTCGAGAAAAAGTGATGGCACTGCGAAATGGAGATTTTAGATACAAGTGGCTTTTTCCCTTTGGCCTGCAATTCATCATTAAGGGAGTTATTTCAAGAGTAAAGACTGTGGAGGAAGTGAAAAAGATCCTGCAGGCCGCCGGCCTGGTTATTACCATGAGTGACCCAGAAAACTCCCCTTCCTCGTCTGAAAGCAAGGGCTCCAATCCACACTGGCAGAGAGTGCAATCCAGAGGAAAACGTCTGAGAAGGAATTCAGGGGCCTCTGCTTCTTCGAGGGATACCATCAGTTGAGCTAAGTCATGGCTGGATCAAGAAGCACACTGGCGTTCTGGCAACTTTTTGGCAGTTATCTGGCAGTCTTGGTATTCCTTTGTTAAGTCTCTGACAGACCTGTTTGTGAGTCTTTACAAAGAAGAGACTTTATGAGAGTGGAACTTTTCTAAATGATTTTATGTTAGATGTGATAGGAGGGAAGGGAAAAGAGCGACCAGGGGTGATTGGAGTGGTCATTCCTCGAGAAGGAGGGAGGTGCAATGGGGGTGGGCTGGGAGGGAGGGGGGGCAAGAGTTGATTTAAAGAATGGGGAAGATGTGTGGTATTAATATCAGAGTGCGCTTGGCAAACTATGCGAGGTCAAGAGGTCATGGTTTTTACTTCATGGGTACTGCAGGTGAGAAGAACGCTAGAGGATTTCACCCTATGAAAGATGGGGGGGGGGGGGGGGGCCTAAAAATTATCTCTTGGAATATTAAGGGATTAAATACATACGTAAAGAGGAAAAAGTTATATAAGGATGCCACTGACATGCAAGCTGATATAATATTGTGTCAAGAAACACATATAAAGAAGAGGCATGAGCATTTAATGATCTTGCAACAGTTTCCCTGCCAATATTTTGCCTCGGCAACTAAGCTTAATAAATACTGTGGGGTGGGAATATTATTCTCAAGGAATATAGTGGCTGATGTGCTTTCTGTTATTAGATACACCAATGGAAGATATATTATTATAAAATTTAGACTGGGTAATACTATGTATACATTGGGAAATGTATATTGTCTCAATAAGGGATAAGGGCAATTTCTGGAAGCTTTTTCAGCCACATTGCAGTAATGAGCGGAAGGCCACTTAATTATAGTGGGGGGGGGGACACTTTAATATGACAAGATACCCATTTTTGGACCATAGCGGGAAGGGGGGAGAGACCTCCAAATCCAGTAGAGCAGGATTAAAGGTACTAATGTCTGACTGGGGGTTAGTGGATATCTGGCGTCTGCTATATCCATCTGATAGGAACTATACTTTCTATTCAAAGGCTCACAATATATATTCTCGTATAGACTTTATTCTTGTCGAGAAATCGTTAGATTCAATTTCAGATTGTAGTAAATTATTAACTATCACGTGGTTGGACCATGCTGCAGTGTGGCTTAAGGTGCGGGGTTGGCCCGAAATGGACTCCAGGGGGAGTTGGAGACTAAATGAAAGTATGTGGGAGGATGAAACATACTGTGCAACTCTGCATGCTGAGATGATGCAATATCTGACTGAAAACGACTCAGGGGACATATCAGCTGGCAATATATGGGAGTGTTTCAAAACGGTGGCTAGGGGTCATCTAATAGCCACGCCTCCCAGCTGAAAAAAAGAATGGGAGAAGAAAAGGGTGTCCTTACTATACAAAATTGGAAAGATGGAATTTCGACATAAAAGAAACCTTAATCAGAACCTTGGTGGGAAATTGTAAGGGTTGCGAAGAGAGCTGCATGATTTAGATGCTAGGTCCATCGCATTCCAACTAGATAAAGTGCGCCAAGAACATTTTTAGGGAGATAATAAAGCTAGTAGGCGTTTGGCGAGGTCCCTCAAAGTTAGAGCTATGAATAACCAAAATTTAAAAATTAAAGATAGAAATGGCACAACGCTAACTGTAAACGAGCACATCCGGGCCAAATTCTCCCAATTTTATAAAGAATTATACCAGCAAAGAGTAGATATTACTAGCTCTGATATAAACGCCTACTTGGAAGGGATCAACTTCCCTAAGGTAGACGCCTGCTGTCAAAACAGCCTTAATAAATTGATAACGGCTGAGGAGGTGTTAAAAGCGATTGCCAGTGAAAGCATTGCAGTGACTTATTACCTTAGAGGAAGTTTGGGTCTTTGAAAGGGTTTCCCTTTTTGGTTTATAAGGAGGATTAGTGCCACCCCTCCACATGGTGGAAACTGGGCTACAATAGCCTATTAGGAAATGTCTGATATTGAGAAAACCAGGAACAATCCAAGGAGCAGAGGCAAGATCTTTTCGAGACCCCCAACTGGATCTCCACCCTTTGGGACAGTGGACACAGGCTGGGGATGAACTGGACTCGCGTGGACATCAAATATGATTTTTGAAACTAAAGGGATCCTCCTCTCACACAAGTTATTCCAGTTAGTCAGGGAATTTCCTATCAGCTCACTCCTTGAGGGATAAGCTCTAACCCCAGGATCTGGTACTGAGGACAAATACCCAGAGAAAAGGAAGCGGAATCTGCACTGTGACTACCCCAGTGGGGGCACAGGTGAAAAGAGATTGGACCTTTCTTTATTTATGAAGAATCACAGTAAAGTTAATTTGAACACCCAAACTGTGTCCTGCCTATTTCCTACAGCATCATCACATTCAGAATGTAGCATCATACAAAACAAAAGCAGGCACTACACTGCCTGGGACTTTAAGGTCACCCTTCTCCCTCCCCATAGAAAGACTCCCTACCTTGGGACCCTGAGAATTGGGGAAGTGTCAGAAGTAGCCCCCAGAAACATTCTTTTATGCACCCCCAGGATATAGTACAATCCAATAAAAAAAAAAAAAAAAAAAAAAAAGGTTACATTTATGTACTTGTGGAACTTTGGTTTTCTTCAGTAAAATCTATTTTCTGTTTGGGACTGAACACTCGGAGTGTGGACTGTTTTTTTATTTTTTTGAGTGATCCTCTTTAGGGCCCTAAAGAGAAAGACGGTCCCCATCACAAATCCCGTGTCCCTAACACTGCACCAAGCGGATTGGAAGTGTGAGCTCCTTGTATAAGAGGGGTTGCACACATAAGCAAAACATGTTGAAGAATTAAATGTATGATTGTGAGCAGATGACAAAGTGTTAATACAATAGTGAAAGATCTTAAAACCTGATTTTAAGGGTTTTTTTGTATGAACATAAACAGTAAAAAAAGGTCATAACTACCAATCCAAATGGCATCGGTGACAAATGGGAACCCCCACCCCCCTCCCATCTGTACGACATTTTGAAGCATTGATTCCAAATGAAAGGTAATAATATAAAAAAGAAAACCTTGCTCTCAGCACATTCAGAGAGGAGTTTCCTTGCAACACAGTGCATACACTTAACAATTTCAAACGGTTTTGAGTGGAGCAACATGCCAAACCTAACTGCTGCACACCACCACATCATCAAGAACAAAAAAAAGAGAGAAAAATCTAATCATATCAATAGTCATACCCCGAGAAAACAAGAAAAATTGAGCTAGCAGGCTCTCTTACATGTTGCACCTGCAACTTTTATTCCAAGCACACAAAAATCCACGTGTAGTTTAGCCCTCAGACCCAGAGCGGAATGCTCTCAATGGGCCACCATTCAACTGCATTATTCCCAGAAAGCAAGTGCCAAGGTAAAAAATAAAAACAGAACATAGCATTGATATTTTGCCAGTGCATAACAAAAAAAAAAAAAAAGCATAAAAGAGAAAGTCCTTAATGGTATCTAATTCACACTTCGACAACTAAAAAGCAAACAGAAACAGATGCAAAAAAACAAAAGCACAAATCCGCAGTTACACAAACCACACAGACATCCGAAAGAGGATCCTTGGTCCCACTGTCCTCCTTTTCAGGTTGTGGTCCCTCCAGTTCACATTAAAAAAAATCAGAGCCACTTTAACTATTTTAAGGGCCCTGGGAAAATGCCTGTGGATGGGACCCCTTTTATTTTTTCCATATTGACCACTACCCTCCCTCATCTCCCCGATTCTAGCACTCTCCTCCTTCTCACCCTGCTGTTAACCTGATGCTGCCAGCCCTCTGCTGCAGCTTTCTTCCTCTGCACCAGCTGACAGGAGGGCAGCTGCATGCCGCTTCTGGCCTGTGTGTGCCAATACAAACACACCTCCACCTTTTCCTAGCCAATGCAGGCTAATGCAAGCACAACTCTGTCTTCTTGTGGCCCATGTGGACACGTGCAACATGAGAGAGTTGCATGCACCGCCATCGATGCGTGCACGGGTATCTCATGCATACTCATTCAAGATATCCTAAAAATCTGACTGGCTGGGGTGTCTCCCTGAACAGATTTGGGAACCACTGCCCTAGGTGAAACTTCAACCTTGCCCACCATCTCCCCCCTTTAAACTTTCTGGTCAAAAGGCCCGAAACTTTGATAAAAAGGGTTAAAATCCAAAACTCTCTCCTTCTCAGTAGGCAAGAGCTTTTAGGCAAATGAATTCCTCCCAAAACAACTGGAACAGACCTCTCTACAGAAATACTTCTCTCTCCTTCTCTGACAGATCACTGCTGTCCCTTCTTAGCTGGATGGAGGGAGTCACAGCACCTTCCTGATCTCCCAAGGCAGGGGAGAAAATCCTCCTTAGGCTGGCACACAATGCTAAAAAGCAAAGCTCTCAGAAAAAACAAAAACAGCTCTTCATCATCTGCATGACTAGTTTTGGAGCCTACCAAATAAATTTGGGGAAGATGACTCTTACCCAATAGGGAAATCGTTTTCCACTCATTTTATGTACCCGAATAAGGGTACATAAGGAGTGAAACAGGAAAATAATGAACCATTAATATTTACCCTTTCAAATAATACTAAACCAAGGGGGACACTCCATAAAACTAATAACCAGCAGATTTAAAACAGATCATAGAAAGTATCCTTTTTTTTTTACTCAGCGCACTGTCAAGCAGTGGAGTCTGCTGCCAGAGGATGTGATCAAAGTGACTGGCATAGTGGGGTTTAAAAGAGGTTTGGACAAGTTCCTGGAGGAAAAGTCAATAACACATTATTAGCCAGGTAGACTAGCGAAAACCACTGCTATCTGTGAGAGTGAGTAACAGGAAATATACCTATGTTTTGGGATCTGCCAGGTACTTGCAATATGGACTGGCATCTGTCAGAGAGAAGATGCTGGGCTTGATGGAACTTGGTAGGACCTAGAAGAGCAATTCTTATGTTCTAACTTTTGGGATCCTCTGTTCTATTCAATACACTTTTTCAGTACTTTAGGCATAACCATAATCATGCACCCCTACTAGGCCATATATCAAAAAAACCTAATATTTTGAGAAAATCAATCAAATCAAAAATATATACTTATTTCTCACCTGGGACTATGGACTTATATATTACTTATACTGTGTAAGTTCAGCAGCCCTCGTAATGCACTCAGTTCCTGGATAATACACCGGGAAACCAATGACAGCAGAAAATGCTTCTACAGTGCAGAGTTATAATCATCGGTTGCTTAAAGATGCTATTGTCTTGTAGTCAAGCTATGCATTTTTTTTAGCTTGTTTTTTTAGCTTGAAAGAAGTTAGTATAGTACTTAACTTGTGAGTGAAATCAGAGTAACAACCCTGTTACAATCCCTTCCGAATGCCGCATAGAACTGTAGTCTGAAAGTCCCTTTCAGATACGCGCTCCCATACCCCGGCCGGGGCTATTGTGTCGTCCTTCTGTAAATGGGTTCCTATCAGGTAGTCTGCGCCACTCGCTGCCGAAACGCCCGACACTGCAGGGTTTCAGAAATAATTCCTTCTTCAGGGGTGCAGCAAGCTTTTGAGTGCGATGAATTCTGTAGGTATACAGGTAAATATCTGAGATCAGCGCTGAATTTAGAGAAATCTTCCTGTCACTGCAGGTGCTGCTGATTAAGGCAGAGGGAAGTCGTATGCATTTCACTAGCAATATTGGGACCAGTACAAACACTATGCACTCTTAACTCTCCCTGACAGCACACTGGTGGGACTGGGCTAAGGCAGGGAGTGTCAGCAGCTCCAGTGGGGATGGATCATCAGGGTACAGATGGGCTTTGCTGCATACCCAGTTGATGCATAGCTCCCATACTTTGTGCAATATTCTATCAGTTACAAGAAAGATGCTGGAGGGTTGCCAGCTAGATTAGAGAGGCAGGAGTCTTCAAGCAGTTTTCTTTGTGAAAGGCTGTAGTGCAAATATGGTACAGGCAATAGAAGATAGGGGCTTTCAGTGTACCTGCTGCTTTGCACATTTGCTGCACCTGGCAGTGAGGGCTGCAGCCCAAGGACAATGGGAATGCATTCCTGAAGAATCTCATAGAGAGGTACAGAAAATAGCAGTAAAAGCAGAATGTCTTCTCTCTGAGAAGCAGGAAGAATTCTGATTCAAGATGTGGACCCCGGCTGGAATTCCACCTGTATGATGCTGCAGTGGTGAGTGGAGCAGCAGGCACTCCTTCATGATCTGACTCTGGAAAAAGAGGTGATTGTGCATTGTTCCCAGAGGCATCATCCTGAATTCCTCCAAGGATGTCATATAAGATCTGCATTCCTGAAGCATCACCCTGGTGAGGATCATCCCTATAGTAAATGCATTTCTGGAGGAAACGTTAGAGGGCTTGCGTGAGCAAGAGGGAATAGAAGCAGATGGTACAGTTTGTGAACTCCTTGCATCAGACTGAAGCTTCTCGTACATAATGATACATACACGTTTACTACATTTTGTGATCCACGGATGAAAGGAAGTCCTTGCTTCCACCACTCTGCCTACCTGCCATGCCCCAGATATATCACCTTATGGGTCCTTCTGCTACTGCTCTGCCTGCAATGCCTCAGATGTACCACCTTAGAGGTCTTGCTGCCACATGCCTATCTGCCATTCCCCAGATGTACTACTTTAGAAGTCTTAATGCCACATGCCTACCTGCCATGCTCCTTATATACCACTTTAGGGGTCTTGCTGCTATCGCTCTGCCTAGTTGCCTTGCCCCTGATATACCACCTTGGGGGTCATCCTGTTAATATGCCTACCTTCCTATTATGTACCACTATGAAGTGTTGATGCCCCCATGTTGTTTTCTGTTTGGATCTCAACCTAGTTATTCCACCCTGTTTGTTTGTTCATTGGCTTTTTTAGGGTGTTTTGTTCTCAGAAATAAAATTTAAAAAAAGAAATAAAAATACAAGTTTTTGTCACAATCAGACCATGACAATGGTCTCTCATTAGTGTGATTTTCCTGGTAATTTGTGAGGTTTGCTTTATTAAGAAAGCTTTCCAAAATTCTGTAGCTGAACACAGTCTCTTCACTTTAATTTACTGGCCTTGCAGTACTTCTCTATTCCTACTTACCACATTCCTACTTACCACATTCAGAACATGTAAAAGATCTCATCTTTTCTGTTATGCCTGCATTTCTTCCTTCTAACTGAGGGTTTTTGGGGATAGTACCCCACAGTATAACCAAGAAAGAAGGATGGGAGAACTAGGATGAGATCCTAGAGATGTTCAACAAAATAATAAGATAGAGGACCAGGACCAGAAAACAGATGGAGTGAGGAGAGAAACTTGTATTTTTTTTTCTTTTTTCAAATTTGTTTTCTGGGGACGAAACACCCAATATAAACAACAACTAAACAGGGTGGAAGAACTAGGCTGTGATTGTAGGGGGAAAGAACAAAATGAAGAACCAGAAAGGAGATGGGGTGGGAGGAGAAATTTCAATCAGAAAGCAAATTCATTTAATGGCCTAGAGGACCCCTGTCCCATTTTTGTTTGACATATCAGCTTGCACCCCCCCCCCCCCCCTTTCCCTTCCATCCACCTGCAAGGATGTTAACTGGTATAGATCCCCCCCCCCTTTCTTCCCCGACCCTCCACATCCCCCCTGACACCTTCTTTTGTATTGCTGGACACAAGGGACCCTCTGACCTGCTCCCAGGACCTTCCAGTGCTGCTCTAAGAGAAGCCGTGCTGGAAGTGTAAACTTACATTAAGCTTAAGAAGGGGAGCTAGAGGCAGTGCTGGAAGCATAAAGTGTTAATCACAAGTTTCACTTAAAAATAGTTAAAATCAGAATCAGTTATTTTGGAAGCCTAAATCCTAGAGGCCGGTGCCATTGATGGTCTCTGTGGCAGCCCTGCTGACTTTCTGGCACAGTTAACACAGGCAGACTTGGCTCTGACAGAGTCAATTCAGATCCTGTGTCTGAACTTCGGTCCCCCTCACCGAGGTACTGGTCTGAAGAGTCCCGCAGAGATGACATACTAGGGGCCTTCTTCCTCTGTGTTCTTTTCTCATTGTATTTGATTCCTTTGGGGATCTATTTATGGCAGTATTTTCTTCTCCTGAAGAATTAGCCTGCTCCTCATCACATGCCCTATATGTCTGCCTGCTGCCGACGACTTTTCTTCTTTCTTTTGACAAAAACATCCCCTACAAACACAGGCCCCTGGGGATTTTCTGTTACATGTTACCTTCTGCAGCAGTCCCCTCACGATCCATAAGCAGCCCTACTTGTAACCCCCTGGGATATTGCCCGGATATCTTTTTGAATGCATCTGACCGCCTCATCCAGCTGAGATATTGCAGGCATTGCCAGTGCGTACAGTTTATTTAGTTTACAGACAAGAGGCCTCATCACTTCCCCATCTCAGAGATGCAGGCTCGATGAGTCTGTTCTATAAATTCAGACCTTCTAACATGGTACAATTGTCATGCGGTGCCTTAGCTACTTGAGATTGCACTGCATAGACCACTCTCTCTACTTTTTCTCTTGTTGTATTATTCTTTTGAGATTCTCAGGTTTGCATGTCTCCAACAGCTCATGGTCCTTCTATTCAGGGTGGCATGCTGTTTTGAGGTGCAACTTCGTAGTGAAGGCACTAGACCATGAAGTGCCTGAGACCCCTGCACCACAGACATTAGGACCCGGGTTGTCAAGCTTCACCCCCTAATCCTGGCTTCCAGGAACGAGCAGTGCATATTTGCATAGGCTCAGGAGTGTTTTCCTCATTGACAATAGGCATAGAATTCTGCAGAGAGGGGATGACCATCCCAGAGCCCCTCTTCGTTCTCCTTGGCAAACACCTAGGTGCGTGTCTATACGAATATTGATGTTTATTAAATCTTCCAGGAATGTGGATGGTTCTGTTTGAGCCAGTTTATTTTATATTTCCTCCCTTAAGTTGAGGAGGAATTGATGCCGCAAGGATTCCTCACTCTAGCCCACATCCACTTGTAATTGGTGGAAGTGAGCTATATAAGAGAGGATAGAAACTTCCCCTTGCCTAAGTCACATTAGGCCTCTCTGCAATATGTTTTTGATGTGGGTCAGAGAAATTTTTTTTTTAAATTCCTGAAAAAATGTGTCCAAAGTTATATCTGGTTCTCGTTCCATCAGGGTAGTAGCCCATTTCAAAGCATCCCCTATGAGCAGAGTTACTACCCAGTATAGTTTCTTGAGTTCTCCCCTAAAGTATTCTGGATATAGTTTGAAGTGCACCTCACCCTGGTGCAAAAACCCTCATTAGTGCCTCCTGTTTCCATCAAAAGCGTTCTGGGCTGGATAATTCTTTTTTACAAAAAATTAAAGTGACTAACACACCATAAACAGTTAGTTGTGAATTTTTATGACCATCATATTGGGCATCGTTGTGTTAATGAGCACACATCATTTAATGTGTAAAACACATCTTCAATTTTGCCACCAGATATAATCATCGGTCATTTTTTCTTAGGTGATATAGAACTCCCATGTGATTAAAAATTACTCAGTTTCTCATGAATGTTTCTGCAAACCAATATAATAATGTTCCTACACCCTTGTGCATTCAAATGATTCCATAAAAAATAATGAAAAAATCCACTGAGCTAATGGATGGTAATTCTCAAATAAACTTCAATCTTGGCAGAGCTTTCAATGGTGTACTGGAATCCGTGGTACTTAGCGACATGTTGTATCATTAGACACAATTGGAGAAAGAAACGCTGAAGACGCAGATATGTTCTAACAAGAAAACTCTAGCAGTGCTGAAGACGCAGAAAGCACCAGTGCCCCGTGAAGAAGGAATCTGTTCCGAAACACGGACCGTGTCGGGCAATAGATTGCATCATGGATTGAGACCAAAATAGTTTTTTTGGGCTAAGTACCACGGATTCCAGTACACCATTGAAAGCTCTGCCAAGATTGAAATTTATTTGAGAATTTCCATCCATAAGCTCAGTGGATTCTTTCATTATTTTTTATGGAATCATTTGAATGCACAACGGTGTAGGAACATTATTATATTGGTTTGCAGAAACATTAATGAGAAATTGAGTAATTTTTAATCACACGGGAGTTCTATAATCACCTAAGAAAAAATGACCGATGATTATATCTGGTGGCAAAATTGAAGATGTGCTTTACACATTAAATGACGTGTGCTCATTAACACAACGATGCCCAGTATGATGGTCATAAAAATTCACAACTAACTGTTTGTGGTGTGTTAGTCACTTTCATTTTTGGTTTATATTTGGACTACTACCATTTATTTTTATGTTCATTAATCAGAGAGGCGCTAATGTTGGAGTAATTCTTTTTTACTACAGCCTCTAGATGCTGGCACTTCTGTTCAATGTGGTTGTGAGCTGTTTCTAGCTGTTGCCATAACGTGTTATCTCATCATATTAAGTTTGTAGTGCCTGAATTTGCTGCGGCAGGAACTGAATCTATTGTTGCTGATTCTCCATTGCCAGAGGTTTTGTAAAAAGAGCAAAACTTCCTTTTAAATTCAAGCAGCAACCAGTATTACCGTCTTTTTCGTGCACCGGATCACCAGGCAAATGAATTGCAGGGTGTGGTTCACAGTTAGAGAGTTTCAGCTGTGATTGGATTCACATAAACTCTAATTAACAAAATAAATCAAAGAAACAAACACCTAGCTCTGCCGAGCACTTACTAACTGCAATTTTCCTTCTCTGCCCAGGCAAGAATAAATCCTTTAGCCTATGTCTAAAAAAACAAACTGTAGTGATACTCCTCCTTTCATTTTAGCTAGTTCTGCAACCAGATCCCAGAAAAACTGGGGGTTGAGCCTTGAGTCCATTGAGCTGTTGGATCTTTTAGGGTTGGGGGAGGTACAATCTGTCAGGGTCTGATGCGGGCATAGACGCTTGTTCCTGTGTTATGTTAGGTCCATATTCAAAGACATATAATGTTAACGCTTTTTTTTATTGAGCCTTAAACAAAACAACAATACGAATCAACATGCCTGGGTGGTTTTCGTTCTTTACCCCCCAGGACATCAATACAGACAATTGGCTCTTTTAGAATGGTCTTCCCCCTCACATCTTTCTCACTCGCCCCCATCCCCCTCCCCCCCTTTTATCCCCCCCTCCAAAAAAGAACCAGTTCAAGATATGCTCATCTTTGAGGGTAGGCATGATGTGGTCAGCATCTTAGCAGCGACTTGTCAAGCTTCCAGCTAGCAACGAGCCTCCCCGGAGTCATTGAGGTTCTGACTACGAGTCCTGGGCGGCAGTGATTGTACATACACCATCCAGGTGCGCACGAATTGACGTCTGCGAAGGGGTGGTGCACGGGAAGCCACATTTTCCATCTGTAATAACTTGTGAAAGTTATTCCTCCACTGCCAATAGGCGGGTGCCTCAGGGCCCTTCCAATGTAACAGAATCAGTTTTTTCCCCACATAACACGCCTTTTGGATGAGAAGTCGGGTTTCCGCTCCTTTAATCTTAGCAGGGTTCATACAACCAAACAACAGGGCAGTATGGGAGCGGGGAACAGCGCTACCCAACAGCCTCTCCAGATGTTGTACTATCACTGTCCAGAAATGGCGGATGGGTGAGCAACTCCAAAAGGCATGCGATAAAGTACACACATCCTGGAGGCACTTAGCACATTGGCTGGTTTCTCGCAGGTTAGCCCAAAAGAGAAACAGGGGAGAAAGATACGCTCTCCACAGGAGTTTGTACTGCATTTCTCTCTAATAGAAGTTCGTCACTCTCGAGATCTGCTTAAAACTGGAGCCAATCATCATTTCAAAGACATTTAAACAGATAACTCAGACGTTATCCAGCTAAATGAATATTTGGGAACTTATCCGGCTAAATTTTAGCCGGATAACTTAGGGGCATTCTGGTGTCGTTTCAGGAGAAGTTATGTTATCTGGATAAGTTATCTGGCTAACTCTGATACTCGGATATCCATCTAACTTTAAGATAGCTGGCTATATTTAATAGTGCAGCTACACTATTGAATATACCTCCAAAGTTAGTGGGGTACATTTATCCAGCTAACTATGCTATCCGAACAGTGACTGAACATGGACCTCATCAGGCACAGTTCATAAACAGCTTTAAATGAAGAAACCTGTATCCAACATAACATGGCTCCTGTCTTACAGTATGCAGAAAAACAAAAGTATTCAAGAATACTTCCTTACCAGGCAAGCAAGGACTGAGATCCAAAACAGCTCAGCCAGATTCAGAGCAGCTCTTACAGAGCCAGCCCAAGGAATTAGGGACTCATTGTGCCAGAAGAGCCTCTCTGCTGGCTGGGGGTTTAATCAGGGTAGGCTGGCAAGGCTGGGTCTCCTTTTGAGCCAATGAGACTTCACTGGGTGTGTCCAGCCTCCAATACCTGGAGAATAGAAATAATACTACTTGACCAACTCTCTACAGCTGACCAGGATCTCCCTGGAGGACTCTAGCCTGCTGCTCCCACAGACATCAATTGAAGACCTGCTGGCCCTGACAGTGTTCCCTAAACCCAGTACTATTGGAAAGAGTAAATAACCATTCCCTGTTTATCCATTCCACCCCACTCTTGATTTTATAGACCTGTATCATGTCTCCTTTCAGCTGTCTCTTCTCCAGGCTGAAGAACCCTAACCTGTTTAACCTTTCCAAATAGGGGAGCTGCTCTGTCCCCTTTACCATTCATAGTTTGGCTATAAATTATTTAGATGGGGTGACCAACTGCAAATAGGTTGAGCTTCTGTGTAAAGCGAGCAGGGCAGTTTATACAGTGAGTTGAGGGACACTTTGGGCACTGCCAGCATCCTCCTTTGGACTGGTCAGCTGGTGGACCAGCCAGCAGAGCTGATCATAGGCTCCCAGTATAAGACTAGACTGGAGGAGGCTAAGCCTCCCAAAACCTGGTGGGCTGGATCTGTCTCCATGCCCCCCAGTTGGCAGGAGGAGTACTACTTAGTGTGCCAGTTTCCGTTACTGCCCTGGGCCAGGCTTGCAGTATAAGCTACAAGATTATGGGGTAGATTTTATAAAAGTACGCCCATGCGTATCCCTTAAAATCCGGGGTCGGCGTGTGCATGAGCAGCCTTGGAGGGAACTTTCCTCCCACCCCCCCGCACCTTCCCCTCCCTAACCCACCCCCCAGCCCTATCTAAACTCCCCCTACCTTTGTTTTAAAATTCCCCAGCCCGGGAGCTGTTTCGGAGGCCTCGGCCACGCCCCTGAAATGCCCCCGTGTCGGAACCACGCCCACGGCCCCGCCCCCGAATGACGTGCTGCCATGACACGTCCCCGGAAAAGCCCTGGGACTTACGCACGTCCTGGGGCTTGTCCGTGCCGCCGAGCCTACTCAACATAGGCTCAGCACGCGCAGGGGGAACTTAGGGCAGATTTTTGGGGGTATGCGTGTATCTTACGTGCGTACCCCTTTGAAAATCTGGCCCACTGGGTTCTCACAGGTCGAATCGCAAGATTGGGCTTTTGAAGCAGTGCAAGCTGATGTGCTATTTAATGCTACATCTGCTGGCTGTCGTGGGCCCAAAGAAGAGGAGGGGAGATTGAATGTAACCATAAATCAGAGCCATTGAACAGAAGACCTACATTATATGGAGTGGTGAAAGCAGGGAAAGGGAGACTGTACGTATGGTGGTGAAAGGAGGGGAAAGGAGGGGGGGAGGATAATGGTGGTGAACAGGGAGAGGGAGATATAAACAGAGTGGTAGTCGGCTGAGCAGGGAGAGGAAGACTATAAGTGGAGTGGGAGGGGGCAGGGATAGAGAGCAGGGACTTGAGATGGGGCCATGAAAAGGAAAAAAGGATTCAGGAATGAGGGATGAGATTCAGGAGACAAAGGGAGAGGGAGGACTGGGAGAGAGGGGAAACCACATTTGAGTGAAGGGAAAATTGAGAGAGTACAGGGAATTGGGGGTGAAGCAAACCAAATCTGGAGAAGAAGGGGGACAGACACAGAGAAAAGACATACAGTGTTGCAGTTGATGCTGCTGGAGAAGATAGTGGACCCTTGGGCCGACCTACCTAGGGAGACAGTGTAGGCCGGGAGGCGGAGCCACAAGCTGGAAGGGTTCACCCAGGAACCAGGGACCCCCCGGGAGGAGCCCGTAGGGGCCCGAGTCCTCGGGACTGGGAGCTGTATACAGAATGTCCAGAAGGCTGTGGTGGGGCGTAGGCAGGGACAGGAGCAGGCAGAGTGAATAGGAAGTCCAAGGTACCCGGAAGGCTGGGGACCGGCTGCGCAGAGCCGAGGGCCGGCTGAAGGCAGGGCAGCGGGCGGCTGCGGAGTCTGTAGCAAACCGGAGACAGCGGCAGGCAGTGGGTGAAGCGGGGTCAGAAGCAACCGGAGTCTTGAAGCAGGCTGCAGGCTGAAGCGGGGTCAGAAGCAAACCGGAGTCAGAGGCAGGCTGCAGGCTGAAGCGGAGTCAGAAGCAAACCGGAGTCAGAAGCAGGCAACGTGGAGATCAACAGGAACGCAACTGGAAGCAACTAAGAAGTTGTGAACCTCGTTGCAAGGCGTTGAGAGAGAGTCTGAACGCCGGTTAAATCCGCCGGTTAAATCCGCCCGCTCCGGACCCCGCGCGGGCGGGGACGGGCTTCCGGGAGCTGGGCGCTCAAGACGGACGTCCTCGCGTGCGCGCGAGACCGGTGGGAAGTAGGCCCGTAATGGCAGCCGCCACATGGAGCGAGAGAAGCCCCCGGGGTCCGGAGCGGGCGGAACACGGCAACTACTGAAGCGGAGGTAGGCGGGCCTGAGCCCTAACAGAAGGGAAGCGGTCGGGACTGCAACATATAGCTGTAGGGAGCTGGGGAGGAGATTAAGAATGGTAGGATGAAGAGGGAGAGAGGACCCAAGACAGCAAAAGAAAGGGACTGGGACCAGAGAAGAGGGTAAGCAGGAAAGGAGTTTGAATTGGTGAGTGAGATGCAGAAGAAAAAGGATGAGGGTAGGAGATGGGGCAAGTACAGGGGGTGGAAAATGGGTATTAGGAAGTGGGGAAAGGGCAAAGGATGAAACAGGAGACTGTAGAAAGAAGGAGAATGGAGCAATGGAGTAGAGATGAGAGAGGAGAAAAAAGGGCTAGGAAAAGGGGTGAAATTGGGAGAAAGAACACTAGTTTTTGGTTTTTCATTGTTTATTCATTATGTAAGTACATTGTTTTTTTAGTTTGTTTCATTGATTTTTTTATTATGTAAATACACTTAAAGCCACTGTGAAGTGACCCATGGAATATGTGGGCTATAAACATTTTATAAATAAAATAAATAAATAGATAAGCAAGATATGAAAATAAGGAGATTGTGAGGACTAAGAAGGATAATGGGGGTAAAAAATAGAGAGAAAGAGAGGATAGAGGTGAAGGAGGGTACAAAATAATAAAAGTTAAGGAGAAATGTCAAGGAAGGAGAGGTAAAGAAATGGACACATGAGAGCTTGAAGGGAGACAATGGGGGGTGGGGGGGGTGGGGGGGGGAGTGAGGGGATCATAAAGGATGCCTCAGTTAGGGTAAGTACAATGGAGCCAGATATCTGGATATCAGTGAGGGGAAAATAGAGGGGGCAATGGAAGGGAGAATTAAAGAGGTGAACAGCTGAGGCAGCAAGAACTGAAGGGAGAGAAGGACGCGGTAGAGAGTGAACAGAAAGGCAGAGAAATTAGATAAAAGGAAAAGATCAATGTCAGGAACAGATATAGGGGAGGAAGTGAAGCAAACAGGAGGAGAGAGAAGAAACAGAAAATGGAAAGGAATAAGGAGACCCTGTAAAAGGAAAATGGAGAAGACAAAGGCATTGAAAGTATAAAAAAAAGAACAAGAAAAGTGTTAGGTACCTGATGAATATAACATATCAAACAAAGTACCCTCTTAATTTCAAGGTAAACTTCAAGAGAAATAACCCAAGGTGTTTAAGGAAGAAAAAGACTTCAGAAACCAGAGAAGACAACCAAGAGCCAAAACGGTTGGGCTTCTTAAACACGAGTCAAAAAACCTCCATTTTATAGGGACAAAAGTGTCTTCCAAAAAGTGAAAGAGTAAATAAAGTAAACTTGAAATTAACTTAACTTCTGTAGATCCACAGTTTCTTCTGTGCTGTGACCAGATATCATGTGTAAATATCCACTAGAATAGACATCCATCCATCCATCATAAAAATAAAATAAAACAATACACAAAAGCTTACAGTTACAATTAAATATGATAAATGTGTCCTTGACAGTCTTCGTGACAGTCATTATTCTCTACCTGCAAAGGTCTGCATAAATAAATGTGCCTTAACTAATTTATACATTTTACATAATCCTGTTCCTGTTGAAGGCACACTGATAATAAATTCCAGAGTATTGGTGCCTAAATTGAAAATGCCCTCCACCGAGTTCTTTGAAGTTAATATTTCTGTAATGAGGGAAATTATAATAAAGACTGAGAGACAGAAAGAAGGGGCAAACAGGTGTATATACCATGTGATCTTATCTGACAAACATCTGAGTCCATTTTTAAGGCCTTGTGAATAATGGCATCACATTTAAATTGCATTCTTTGAGTTATTGGTAACTTATGAAGCCTCTTCATAAAATCCTGAAGGCTTACTCCCGACAGAACCCCATATTTAGTTCTCACCACAGTATTCTGCACTAACTGTAGTACCTTATACAAAGGGTATGATAAAACCTGGAAAAAAACAGAATTACAAAAGTCTAAAAAACTAAGAACCAGTGTCATCATTCAGCAATAACAGTCACCCCAATGACCTAAGCAATTTAGGATTATATAGAAAGCTAACTTAGCTACTTTAACACGAGCCTGTATTGACAGTGAAGGGACTAATATTACTCCCTGGTTACGTACCTCAAACATCAATTGCAGTACCTGACCATCTAAGCAAGCAAATATTAGGTGGAAGTTCATTATGTATCTTACAAAACCAAAGAATTGTTATATTTTTATAATTTAAAATCAATGCATTTTTCGTCATCCATTCCTAGATTGTCACCATACAGTCTTTAAAATATTATGGAGGAACTTCTCCAGGAACTGTGTTAGGCATAAAAAAAATTGTACATCTATTTATTTATTTGTTTGTTTTTATATACCGACATTCAAACATGGGTATCACATCGGATTACATGATAATTTGTGTGATAGTGTGACAACAGGTCATATTATCTTTACATTGTAACATTGTAAATGTGTAAAAACTGCATCTACATACTGCTTTAACAATTATAACATTAAAACATTGAATAACAAACGCGACAATTTCTTAACATGTTATACATCATGTTAACATGCTGATAAAACCAGTGGACTTAAAAATGGGTTAAAAAGGGTGGGAGATAATATCGAGCCTGAGGCACTCCAGCATTCACTGTGTATCATTTTGACTAGTCTACAGACTGGTAAACCCTTTAGGTTCTACCATCCACGAAAGAACCAAATGTCTTTAATACCATATCTCTTATTCCCAAACTATTCAGCCTTGCCAATAATTTTGTATGCTATTGCTTCAAAGGCTGAAACATAATTCCTGATTTCTGTTCATCTACTGTACAATACACATCATTCAATGATGATAATAACAGAGTCTCAGTACCATAACTTTTGCAAAATCCACATTGTTCTTTATCCAAAACTGCATGTTTCGATACACATTTTTCAAGAATTATACTCAACATGCACAAATTGGATATTAAATGATAATTTGTCACCAATTCAGAAGACAGACTTAAAATTCTTTTTGGATTGACCTTTCAACAGCTTGTTTGAAACACAAAGGCAATGCTCCATTGGTGAAAGGTCTAGTAGTGCGAGTCTTGAACGCTTGGGCCTGGAGGTACGGGTCTGAAGCTCTAACAGAGAGCAACCTGATTAGTGGGACCTGAGAGAGCAACTAGTACTATTGTTCTTTAGGTATTCATGGACGGAGTTATGACAAAGCAGGTTGTCACTGGTTAGCAGGAAGATCTACTTAAAGCGATAGCCAGCAGGGAATCGTTTGATTGTAGAGGTCAGGGTCTGAGCTGGGTCACACTGGATGCACAGGGCTGTGCTGCATCTTTCCCTTTGCCTATCCAGTAAGGGAATCCACATTACTGGACTGTCCTGTTTTGTTTCTGCAACCCGTAAGTCAGGAAACCCATGTTATGTTCTGAATTTTCGTTGCATAGTATGACTGTTGTATAGTATTTGAACCAAACCCTGACAATTGGATAAGATTACATTTATCACACTAAGTAAACAATCCTCAAACACTGCTAATTTGTTTTTATTAAGTAAAAATAGGCAAGGATCTAATGGACTAAAAGGGGTCCTCCCTTATCTCCCTTAAGCTAACTTTGGTAATCAAAGCAAATTATTCCCAACCTCTCCCCATAAAATAATTTACCAGTTCCTCATTATCATTATGATAAACAAACCCTACCGTAAATCAATTTCTGAACTTAATTGCCTTTTCTTAAAAACGTTTTGACAATACCGAGCATTCTGATCTTTTATTAGATGTAAATTTCAAAGTCTTTTCTGCAACTTTCACAATTGAAAATAATTCTAATGGTTTATTAATCAAATAATCCTTTTTTGCCTTCACCAGATCATCCTTATAAGCTGCTAAAAGAACCTCATATCCTGCTTTTTCCTGCATTAATTTTGTTCTATGTCATTTTTTCTCTTTCCTATGTAAATTTCTCCTACACATGACTAATTCCTTTGAAAACCAAGGCACAGTAGGACTACGTCTTTTTCTCCTCACTAATTTTTCACAGGCAGTCTCATCTGCAATATTTTAAATGTAACATTCCACCATTTTGCAGCTGCATCTGGCAAACTCAAAGTAACTTCTTTTTTTTACCGTATCTCATGATTTAAGTAATAAATCCATAACTGATCCTCTGATCCTCTGATCCTCTTATAAATAAAACCATTCCTAGTATCTCTGGCTAATCCACTGTTAACTTACATTTTAAACAATGGTGATCGGACCAAGGGACACATAAATTGTTGATAAAGCAATAAACCCTTGCTCTTGGGTCTGATCCACTACTACAACCAAATCTAAAATATAACCATGATGATGTGTAGCCAGATCCACTAACTGATGCAAATCGGTTATTGAAAGAAACTTTTTCAATTTTTAACCTCATAAGCATTTTCATCAGCATAGTGTATGTTAAAATTCACCTAAAACTATAAGGTCATTATACTTCAAGTACAACATAGATTTCAAATCCAACTTAAGAGTCTAAACTCCCTGCAGGAAATATATAACAGACAAAAAAATCCACGATTGCAACCTTATTAAAACTCCTTCACAACCCTTTGGACAATCCAATAGTAGTTGCTTAACTACAAATTTTTCTCTATACAATATCAAAACTCCACCTCCATGCTTAACACCTTGTGCTACACCCACACAAGAATACCCTGAAGCACATAAGTCTTTACTCCTGGGGGAATTCTGCACAAAAAAATTTAAAATTATGTCCACAAAAATTGAAAATTCTGCGCATAAAAATTGAAAATTCTGGTTATAATAACACAATATACATGACAGTCTTTAAGTAATTAAGTTAAAATGTAATACAGAAAAAAGTTATTACTTAAAGATACAGTTTTAAATATTTTGAGCAGAATTTCCTTAGAAGTACAATGTAAGAGTGTCCCTTCCACTCTCTCTCCTACTCCCTTGGCCAGTCTCCTTTCACTTTGCCTTCTCAGCTCCCCAACTCCTCCACTCTCCAATATCTCTCCTCTTCCGCTCTAGGCTCAACCCCTTCCCCTTTATCTCTACTCCCAGAGTTTGACCCTCTCTCAGTACTGCCCCGACACAGGCTCCCTTCTGTCCCTCTCTCTCTCACACACATACACACAGGTTCCCTCTCTCTCATGTACATACATACCCCCTCATACAGGCTCCCTGTCTCTCATATACATACACACACCATCATAGAGGCTCCCTTTCTCTCGCATACCTCACACCCTCACACAGGTTACCTATCTCTTTCTCTCTCTCTCTCACACACATACCACTGCTCATTGGCTCTGTCTCTCTCTCTCTCTCTCTCACACACACACACACACACACACACCCCTACACACAGACTCTCTCCTTCCCTGATTAACTCTCCATGCTATCCGCTTACTTTGCATGCATCAGTGTAATGCCCTCCGGAGATTCTGGTAATGATCAGCGGCAAAGTGCTTCAATTTACCAAAATTTATAATTTTGGGTGTGACAAAACAGCAGACATCTCTCTCACACACATCCATTCATACAGGTTCCCTCTCACGCTCTCTCTCTCTCACACACTCACACACACACACTTCCCTTCAACCAGGCTCTTTCACAAATAAGCACTCTCACTCCCTCACATACACACAATCCTTTTTGCATGCACACCAGCTCCCAATCTCTCACACACATACTCACTCCTTCACAATCTCCTCACATAGACTCCCTCTCTCTGGTACACCCACCCTCACACATGCTCTCTCTCTCTCACGCCCATACCCACACACACACAGACTTGCAGTCTTACTCACACACACCCCTACTCACAGCCTCACAATCTCTCACACAGACTTGTTTTCACCAGGGCCTGCTCCATCTTTGCTGCAAGCGGGACTTTCTCCATTTTCACCGCACGCCGTGGCCTGCTCCATCTTCACCGTGAGCAGGATGGGCTTTGCTTGTGGCCGCCAGGACCTGCTCTCTCTCTAAACCATGATGCAGCACTCTGCAGCCTGCTCCATCTTTACCATGAGCAGGATGAACTCCACTCGTGACCACCGGGACCTGCACCTTCTTTGCCACAACATAGCACGCCAAAGCCTGCTCCATCTTCGCCACAGCGGGATGGGCTCTTCTTGTGGCAGGCCGGGACCTGTTTCATCTTTGCCGTAGCAGGATGGGGCCCGCTCGCGGCATGCCGAGGCCTGCTCCAAATTCTACGCCAAAAATGGAATTTCTGTGCAAGAGGGGAATTCTGCGTAAATTCTGTGCTCTGCAGTAGTGCAGAATTTCCCCAGGAGTAAAATCTCAATGTTCAAGAAAGTAAATAGAATGTTTAGATATTATTAGGAAAAAAACAGAAGATAAAACAGACATGTCATGCCTCTGTATCGATCCATAGTGCGACTGCACCTTGTGTCTAGTGTGCAGTTCTGGTCACCCCATCTCAAAAAACATATAGTGGAGCTAGAAAAAGTAAAGAGAAGGGCGACTAAAATGGTAAAGAGGATGGAATAGCTCATCTTTGAGGAGAAGCTGAACAGGTCAGGGGCTCTTCAACCTGGAGAAGAGATGGCTAAGAGTAGCTAAGATAGAGGTCTATAAAATCATGAGTGGGGTGGAACAGGTAAACAGGGAATGGGTATTTACGTAGTCTTTCAAATAACACTAGAGGAGGAGGAATAGCCTAGTGGTTAGAGCAGTGGGCTATGGACCAGGAGACCAGCATTTGAGTCGTGCTGTCACTCCTGGGCAAGTCACTTTACCCTCCATTGCCTCAGGTACAAAACTTAGATTGTAAGCCCTCTGGGGATAGGGAAATACCTACAGTACCTGAATGTAAACGGATGTGATATCTCAGATTAAATGTCAGTATATAAAAAAACAAAAAATCTAGGAGACACTCCATGAAGCTAATCAGTAGCACATATAAAACAAATCAGAAAATGTATTTTTTTCACTTGGTACACAATTAAATTGTGGAATTTGTTGCCAGAGAATGTGGTGAAAGCAGCGTAGCTGGGTTTTAAAAAGGGTTTGGACATGGTTGGAGAAAAAGTCTATAACCAATAACCATTATTAGCCCTGGAGACTTGGAAAAGCCACTGCTAATCCCTGTTAAGAAGGATTGGATCTGGGATCCTGCTGGGTACTTGAGACCTGGATTGGATATTATCAGATACAGGATGGAGGGCTTGATGGACCCTTGGTCTGACCCACATGGCATTTCTTATGTTTCTTATGTCCCGTTGGGTCTCTGTTTCCAAATGGCATCAACTGGCCCAGAGGCCAGTGCCATTCTGTTGTATGGCCATACCACAAAATATTAGAAATAATGCTAACCTCAGGACCCTAAAGCCGGTACTATTTTGTTTTATAGCCACGTGTAATACAACCATACAACAAATGGCCATAAAATAAAAAGGCATCAGCTGGCACTGTTTTGCAACTAGGACCCAGTGGGGCAGAAGCAACTGGGGATCCCTCCTGGCCCTTTTGGGCAACTATGACCCTCACAGACAGGGTAAGCTACTGCCCGCGAAAAGGGGAGAAAAGTTAAATTAAAACATCTTGCCTGTTCCCAGGGCTAGGAGGTTGCTAACTTTTCAAAACAAAAGTAAACAAAAAAAATATTGGTAGTGCTTTTTGGTTTAATTTTCAAACTAAATGAAAGGTAAAGGGTCGTCCCCCCCACCCCCCATGTTTTATTTTGTTTGGAAAAGAATCCACATCCCTACTAAACTAATCAGGCCTCAAGGTCCATGACCCATCCCCATCCCCAGAAGATCCACCAAATCTCTTCTGTAGGGATGAAGCTGCTTTCCCTCCTGTTGAGCAGAGCTCTAAATCCAATACAGTGATGCCAACACTCCGACCCACATAGCCAATTACACCAAGTGTCACCACAGCAATGCCCTATACCAAATACTTCTCAAAAATGTGTACAAGTCAGCTTATTGCAAACTTTATCCAGGAGCAGAAATAAAAATAATAGATACATCTGTAAATAATTCAGTTGTAGTTAAGGCTTGATTTTAGGGACTAAATTCCCAGCATGAAAGCCCCCCCCCCCCCCCCCCCGTTTTGTCACACCCAAAATTATAAATTTCGGTAAATTGAGGCACTTCGGCGCTGATCATTACCAGAATTTCCGGAGGGCATGATACTGATACATGCAAAGTAAAGCGGATGGCAGGGAGAGTTAATCAGGGAAGGACGTTTTTTGAAAAAAAAAACAAAAACAAAAACAAAAACAGCACTTGTGATCAAAATTAAAGGTGGACGTCATTGCAGGAGCTATAACAAGATCAGAAACAATATGTATTAGGAGAGAAGAAAGAAAAAAACCCTCCCCCTCCCAAATAAAAAAAGAAAACCCTTATATATATATTTATATATATAGCACCATAAAAGGAAGCAGGAGAGCCGGGGAAGCAGCATGCCGGCACTTTGAGCCGGGTCGTCGGTGCTGCTGCTGCTTTAAGACCTGGGGTGACACCCGAGCCGCGTGGGAGAGGTGATTTCTTTTCCCGCCGCCTCTTCCTTCCTTCCTTTCGGCCGTGCCGTGGCTGCCGCTTTTCCCGAGCGCGGCTTAAGGATGACTTTCTGAAGAACTGCACCAGGTATAGTGGGAGGGGAAAGGGTCATTTTGTCCCTGCCGCACGCAGGGGTCCAAGGCTTGTGTTATGTACTGAGGGGAGGGAAGGCTCTCGCCGGGCTCCCTCGCTTGGCGCCCATGAACGCTAACGTTTCAGGAGAAGCAGGGAGATATGAATTACTCGAACGAATAACAGGGACCCTCAGTAAGTACATAAAAAAAAACCCAACAGCAGTGCTACTGTAAATGCTCCAGAGTTTGAGCTTGACTTTCAAAGCGCGAAAAGGAAAGGAATGCTGTGAACAGGGAGCTAAGTTCAGATGCATTTTCGCCTTTTTTGCTGCGGGGGTGGTGAGAGAAGAAAGTTTTTTTTCTGGGCAGAAGAAAGCAACACAGAAACAGAATTCATTTTGCTTGAGGGACTTGCATTATTTGGCAATACAAAGGGAGGGAATATGATTAGAAATGAAGTTAATTACAAAACTATTATCGGTTGGTAAAACTGATTATTGTGCGCACTGTAAACACTCTATAAGGGTAATTTACTAATTTTCAAAGGAGTTACACATGTGAATGTAAGGTACTATTGCAGCAATTTTAAAAAGCTGTTTGGGCAGGTAAAGTGCACTTAACGTGAATATCTTATGGACAATTCAATGGCTTAAATTGTAGTAACTTTCAAAAGTCCATTTACACTTTACACATGTAAAACTCAATTTTAAGCATTTTTATTTATTTATTTATATCTTGTATTTTATACCACCTGTCTAGAGAGATCATTATCATAATGAAATGATATAACTTTACATAGTAAATAATATATCATTAATAAACGAAATTAACATAACACAGCAATATTGAAAAAACCATTAAGAGGAGACCCAGTCCATCCGTCCATATACTAATCTGCTGGCATGGTAAAGGAACAGCATGGATGGACGGATGGACTTCAGTGTGTTAGTCTGTCCATCTGCATGCAAGGCTGCCAGCCCAGTGAAGGAACAGGGGACACCATGGGGATGGCTTAGATGGACACACTTACATGGGGAGCTAGCCCCAGGCAGAGATATAAAGGTGTTTTGAAGTACACAGAGCTGTGACATTACAGCATTTGCAATGAGCACGTTTGGACCGTTACTGTATTCCAGAAAGCAATACAGCTTTCTAAACTGGCTTCAGCGACAGCTTCCGTGGCTGGCATTTGCTAGCAGAAGGCGATAACATAAAACACACAGACCGGCAGTGTGATCTGGTGGCGGACCCTGCTGACAGGAGGAGAATTTTCTATTAGCAAAACAGAGTGCAAAACATAGTCTGCATTTACTCTTTGAAATTGTTTTGATTTAACTCACTGTAGGAGCAGTGAGACTGAGACAGCTCTCATGGTTGATTACTAAATGTTCAACTTTCTGGTGATCATAAATAATAAAGCTGCTAAAAGCAAGCTCTTATTAAAAGATTAGTGCCATGATTTTTAGGGTTCTTTAAAAAAAAAAAAGTAAACTGAATATATGGGGGTGAATTTTCAAAGCACATCTGTGTGTAAAATTAGCATATATGTACATAAATAATCTGTACTGGCACAATTGCGGTTTTATAAACATCAAAAGACACACGTATTTTACGTTTCACGAGCACACATTTCATGTGAAAAAGGGTGGTCTGGGGTGCTCAGGGATGGAATCTACACTTTCGCATGTAAGTTGCTATTTTAAAAGACACGTACATTTGGCAACTTACTCGTAATTTTACATCTGCTAATTATCTTGAGCAATTGATATCAGAATTTTTTATTGTGTTTTATTGGCTGGGTGGGAGGTCTGGGTGAATTGGGGGGCAGTTCAGGTTGAAGAACCAGGACTGTCTCGATGACCTGGAGATGGACTGGGTGAACTGGTAGAGGTATCGGGGAAAACTGGTCATTTCAATTATGTGCCCATGGTTTAAAATGTACCGACTTATGGGTGTAAATCTGGTTTTACGTAAGAAAGTCCTGCTTTGTTTTTATGTATATTTTTTTTAATTGGTAGGAAAGGCACGTGCGTTCAATGCATGACATGCTCGCTTTTAATGCATTGCGTGTATTTGCACATAAGCGTACTGTGATGGTTATTATATACCCCGGGAGAGGCTGAGACAGGAAACCTGGGTGGAATCCTCAAAACCCAAGAAACCCCAGGTTAGGGGAAGAGATCTTTCTCTGAAAGGCACTGGGGGAGGGGAAGGGAGAGACTGCACAGCCTGCATCTCAGCAAGAGGGCGGGGACACCCAGGTGGACTGGGAGGAGCCTGGACAGGAACGGGGAGGGGAGGGGGCTGGACAGGAACAGGAAGGATGACTACTAAAGGGAGAGCGGGGACATGGAGGAGATGGAGGAGGACATGTTGGAGAGTCCGGAACCAGGGCCAATACCGATGGAGGTTGGAGAGGACTTCTGGAAACCCCCTCAAGGAGACCTGGATTGCCAAACTGTGGGTGGATGTAGCTGTAATTGGGCAAGATGGGGTGTCTAACTCTCCCTCTACAAGCTACGGTGGGTGGTGGCAGTAAGGGCCACAGGCCCTTGATTCGGTGCTTTAACAGTCCCAGTGGCAGGAGCCATAAACTCTGTCTGGAATGGCGAGGTTTAAACCTACACTCAGAAGCCATGAACTGATCACTCGGCAGTTCTCTTTATGAACTGCGGTGTGACCTGCGTAGAGAAGGCCGGGCCTATTTTCAGAGGGCCTGCCATAGACCAGGAGGTGGCGGGGGACAAAAGTATCTACTCCCAGTTGTTTGAGCTCCCAGCAGGATTAAAAGCACCCGCTCAAGCAGTGGCTGAGTTCTGAGGTGGCCACTCTACATGGAAAAGTCCTGCAGAGGGGAATTAGTCTCAGAAGCATCGACTGTGTTGGGGAATAGGATAAAACTACTCATAACCCATGGAAAGGCGGAGGACGACAATACATACGCACATATGTTGTGGGTAGACATATGCATATTTTATAATACACACGTATCTGATATGCGCGGGTTATAAAATACTATTATAGATCTCCACATGGCCATATATGCACGTATGTGTGGGCATGTGGAGTTTGAAAGTTATCCTCCTGTTTGATGCTAGGAATTGTGATGTGAGTCAGAACTGGATAGTGGCATTCTGATTTCAACTGGCATTAGTAATTCAGAAAATGCCTCTTAACAAAAACAAACCCTTACAATAGAGTGAAGCATAATTCAGTTATAGATTTGACCTGCTGAGAGCAGCAAAGTATTTTTTTTTTTTATGATATCAAAACACAGAACCCAACAATGTTTGACAAGAATGTGTCTAATGGAAGGAGATTCCTTTCTCAACAATCAACATCCAGTTATTTGTTTCCAAGATGTCAACTTCTTCTGTGATAAATCTTGCACCAAAGGGGAGCTGTTGTGAGAGAGAGGAGAGGACCCCCAATCCCGTCTCACCTGGAGGGAACGCTTTCTTTAATATCTTTACCTCCGGGACATCTGCGGGCTTCGGACGTCGAGACCTGAGGGAGGGGACCCCGGTGACGTCAGTGGACTGCGCCAGCTGTTATAAATCAGGCAGCTGGCGGGTAAGAACTTGGGAGCTGTTGTGAGAGAGAGGAGAGGACTCCCAATCCCGTCTCACCTGGAGGGAACGCTTTCTTTAATATCTTTACCCCCGGGACATCTGCGGGCTTCGGACGTCGAGACTCGAGGGAGGCGACCCTGGTGACGTCAGTGGACTGCGCCAGCTGCTATAAATCAGGCAGCTGGCGGCACACCGCCGCCGCCAGGGCGCTGCCTAAGCCGCACGCTCCATAAGGGGCGCGCGGCTTGGTCCGGCTTAGGCCGGCAAAGGTGGGAAGGTGGCCCTCTCCTTCCTGTCTGGTTTAAAATCTTCCAGATTCTTCACTTCAACCACTCTTTTTACTTTCTACAGAAGTGTGAGTAAACCCTGTGGTTGTTTTCTTTGTTTTATTTGAGCTAACTATTATGCCGCATACTAAACGCAAAGGGAAGGTTAGGCAGGAAGCCTCAACCCCCGCAAAACCTACTCCCATACAAACAAGACTAACAGGGTATTACCCTATTACAGAAAATTTGACTCCGGAGAACCTGGTTGCAGTTGTAGGTGAGGAGCAAGCACCTTCACGGCTAGGCGATGTTAGCCTTAGTCCCGGAGCCCCAACGACTCCAACTCCTCCCAAGTGTATTGCAAGCACCAGTGAATCAGGCTCACCTATGCTACGGACTGTGTTTTCGGAGTTCAGCCTGTTTGAGGAGGTCTCTGGTGCAACAGGGGGCAATACATGAAGAAATGAGTGGAAGAGATCCCATTTGTCATCTAGTGGAGCAGAGAGATGGAGCAAAATTGGGTGGAAAAGAAGAGAGCTCTGAGATACTTGGAAGAAAGGAACCTTCAGTATTTGTGGGGGATAATGCTAAACAAGAACTAGTAGGATTATTAACTCTTTCTTCTACCCCTAATGCTAAACTTGAGAGCCCTAAACAAATATCTCTGGAAACATTGTGGCAAACTATGACTTCGTTACAAAATAATATCGTAAATTTAAATACTAGTATTAAAGAAATGCAGCTAGCCTTGTTAAGTATTAACCCTTTGGTAACTAGCAATGAAGTAACATTGAAGAAGGTAGAGCAAGATATACCGTATTTTTCACTCCATAAGACGCACCTGACCATAAGACGCACCTAGGATTCAGAGGGGGAAAATTAAAAAAAAAAAAATTGTGCTAAACCGGCTCTGCGTCTGGGAGTCTTATGGAGCAAATTAGGGGAGTGCATAGCTTTTTTTTTTCTCCCCATTTTGTTTTCGGGTCTGGGGAGGGCCATTTCGGTCCACTCCCCAGATCAGAAAACTTTTCTTTCTCTGGGAACCCCTCCCCCCCAAACCCCCCCCATCCCAACCCTTTAAATTAACAACCCCCACCCCCCTGACCCCCAAAGACCTGCCGACTTAATTTCCTGCAACCCCCCCCCAAGACCTGCCGACTTAATTTCCTGCAACCCCCCACCCTCCTGACCCCCCCAAGACCTGCCGACTTAATTTCCTGCAACCCCCCACCCTCCTGACCCCCCCAAGACCTGCCAAACGTCCCTGGTGGTCCAGCGGGGGTCCAGGAGCGGTCCGGGAACGATCTCCTGGGCGTGGGCCGTCGGCGCCATTTTGTTTACTGGCAGCCGACGGCCCTATGCCCTCACTATGTCACTGAGACCGACCGCTGCTATTGGTCGGTCTCAGTGACATAGTGAGGGCATAGGGCCGTCGGCTGCCAGTAAACAAAATGGCGCTGACGGCCCTATGCCCTCACTATGTCACTGAGACCGACCGCTGCTATTGGTCGGTCTCAGTGACATAGTGAGGGCAAAGGGCCATCGGCGCCATTTTGTTTACTGGCAGCCGACGGCCCACGACCAGGAGATCATTCCCGGACCGCTCCTGGACCCCCGCTGGACCACCAGGGACGTTTGGCAGGTCTTGGGGGGGTCAGGAGGGTGGGGGGTTGTAGGAAATTAAGTCGGCAGGTCTTGGGAAAGTCAGGAGGGTGGGGGGGTTCAGTAAATTAAGTCGGCAGGTCTTGGGGGAGTCGGGGGGGTTGTTAGATTTTTGTTTGGTTTTTTTTTTATATTCGCTCCATAAGACGCACATACATTTTCCCCCCACCTTTGGGGGAAAAAAAGTGCGTCTTATGGAGCGAAAAATACGGTAAATGTGATAAAGAATGTACAAAGTAGTATAATAAAGGGTGAAGCTATACTATCTAGGAAGGTGGAAAATTTAGAGAATTCTGCTCGTTATTTAAATTTGAGAGTGGTAAATTTTCCTAGATGTAAATTAACTTCACCTAGGGAACAGCTGAAAAACTACTTCACTGAAATATTGTTGTTATCACGAGATAATCATCCGGTGATTGCCAATGCCTTTTTTTTAGGGGTAGGTAATCAGGGATTAAATATTAATCAGGTAAATCAAGAGACAACCTTAAATGTTACCGAATTGCTAGAAGCGTCGTATATTGACCAGATAGAAAGTAGAGGGACCCTTATGGTGAAGTTCTCTCTATCTACTGATAGAGATAACATTTTAAAGCTGTTTATGATACATAGGTCCTCTACCTATCTTGGGCAAAAGGTATGGTTTTTACCCTGATGTTTCAAAAGAGATTCAACTTAGAAGGAAAAGGTTTATTACATTGGCAAACCAAGCCAGAACATTTGGCATCCAAGTTATTATTAGGTTCCCCTGTAAGTGCATTATGCGAGTGAAGGGAGTTAAATATATATATATTATGAACCAGAGCATTTAGAAAAGTTCTTAGAGGAGCATAGAACCCACAAAGAAGAGGAAGGAGACCTTAACCAAGAATAAAGTTGGGTTAATATATTGAATCTGTAAAACTTCTGTATTATGAAAAGTTTCTTATTTTTATGTTCTTTAAAATCTTGCTTGGTTGTGCTCCCAACACAATGGTTTAGTAACTGGTAACCAGGTTTAAAGATGTCTTTGGCTTAATACTGAATGTAATTATTGGGGTTGAAACCTGTTTTCCTTAAAAAATTTCTCAGAGGTTGTTTTTTGTTTTTTTTTTGAGAATTATATACATGTATTGCTTTACTTTGTATTCAAAGTCATAAATAAATAAATAAACAATCTTGCACCAAAGCAATTAGATGTATAGATTCAAAAAGAAATAGTTAAATAACTGACCATGATCCATGTACAGAGGATTATGTGGCATTTATTTAAGATTTTTTTTTATTCCACTTTTTGGCACGTTAAAGCGGATTACATTCAGGTACTTTAGGTATTTCCCTATCCCCACAAGGCTTTCAATCTAAGGCCTGGATTTATCAAAATATGGTAAGTACCGCATGCGAAAGCAAAAATTCAGTTTATTGCAATAATTACCTATATGAAGAGCTAAGTTAGCGCACATTGTGATAACATTATCAGAATTTACAATAGGTGTCAGACCTGTTGTATTTCCTGCACTGGGTGACCATGAGAGAGAGAGAAAGAGAGAGAGAGACTAGCCATAATATCATCCCCATAGGTAGGTATTTGTATCCCTATGGTAGGCCCACCTAGTAACTCGAGGTGGGGTTTAGGTATGAATGTAGGGGGTTAGGGGCCACTTTGACATTCTACGTGACACGTACGAACAGAACAGTGGTTTCTTGTGAAGATCTAATGGTCTTCGGAGTGAGGAAACTCACTTCAAGATGAGATTTGGGCAATGTTCTCTCAATCTAGCTTGATGGACTCTCTACCTGGGTAACATCAAGCTAGGTGGAGAGAACATTGCCCAAATCTCATCTTGGAGTGAGTTTCCTCTCTCCATCAGTCCTCAGATCTTCACAAGAGACCACTGTTCTGTTCGAACGTGTCACGTAGAATGTCAAAGTGGGCCCTAACCCCCTGCAGAACGTAGAATTTGCACAGAATTCCCCCTTGTGCAGAATTGCCAAATTCTGCACAGAAAATAGGGTGAGACAGCTTGGTTGGTAAGAGGGGGAGTGGGGGGGGATGCTTGAGTGTGGTTTTCAGAGAGGGAGCCTATATGAGGGGAGGGTGACAGAGAGCAGGAGGGTGTGAGAGAGAGAGCATGGGAAGTAAGAGAGGGTGTGTCGGGGGATACTTGAGTGTGGGTTTCAGAGAGAGGGGAGCCTATATGAGGAGATTGTGAAGGAGTGTGTATGTGTGTGAGAGATTGGGAGCTCGTGTGTATGAAAAAGGGAGAGTGTGTGTGAGAGGGTGCTTGCCTGTGTGAAAGGATTGTGTATGTGTGAGACAGAGCCTGTGTGAAGGGCTGCGTGAGAGAGAGACATAGGTAGCCTTTGTGAGGATGTATGTGTGAAAGAGAAAGGGAGCTTGTGTGGGTATGTATGCAAGAGAGAGGGCCCTGAATGAGGGGATGTGTGTGTGCGCGAGAGTGAGGGAGCCTGTATGAGGGTGCGTGTATGTGGAAGGGACACTCTTACAGTGAATGTCTAGGGAAATTCTGCAGCTTTAAGTAATAACTTTTTTCTGTAATAATTTAAAATGTAATTAACACAATTTACTTGACAGTCTTTATTTTGACCAATATAAAGTTTGCAGAATTTTCAGTTTTTGTGCGCAGAATTTTAAATTTTTTTGCACAGAATTCCCCCAGGAGAACTGTTTGTACCTGAGGTAATGGAGGGTAAAGTGACTTGCCCAAGGTCACAAGGAGCAACAGTTGGATTTAAACCCTGGTTTCCCTGGTTCATAGCCCGCTGCTCTAACCACTAGGCGACTACTCCACAAAATGTGGTACAGAATCTCAGTTGATGTTGGTTGTTGGGCCTCTAAAAACACAGTCAAATATTAAGCAATTGGACACATAGAGGTCCATATCCATCCACTATGAGGTCCATATCCATCCACTATGCAGCTGAGCTAGCTAGCCAGATAAACCCGTCTGGATAACTTAGCCTGGATATTCAATGGCACGACTGCGCCACTGAATATACCCAGCAATCTAAAAGTTAGCCAGAGAAGTCTATCTGGTTAACTTTAGGACAGTTCTATGGCTCGCCCAAAGTTAACCGGAATATGAATATTGGAGTTATCCAGATAAGTTATCTAACTCGACTCCTCCCAGTTACACCCATGCCCCATCTGATGCTTAGCTGGTTAACTAGCCAGATAAGTAGTTATCAGATAAATGGTAGCCATTGATCCCAGGCAGATATTCAGCTGCTGCCTCTTAGCTGGATAGGCTTCCAATGTAGCTCCCTAGGGATGGTAAAAGCACCAGGCCCAGGTTGCAGTAGGTTGTTACTGTGATCCAAGCTGAAAATAAAAAACAGATATAAGATACGGGGAGGGTTAGAGTTGGGGAGGGGGCCTGTAGGTTATTATTTATAATAGATTTGATGGGAGCTGGGGGCATGAGAGAAGAGACCGGCACCAGCCCCTGGCCCTTTTTATTTTGATAATTATGAGGTGGAGGAGTTTTTGTTGATGGGGGAGGCTGCGGGTTCAGCCCAGCAAGGCTGAGCATTTGGAGCTCAGGTGGGAGGCACCTCAGCACTTTAACTGGCTATATTCACTTGGATATCTTTATCTTTATTAAAAACTTATGAATCGCTTGGTGCACAAAGACTCTGAGCGTTTTATAAAAATATGTACATAAATGCATAAAAATACACACAATTGACAGGGGCAAGAGGTAACAAAACTTACAACACTTGGCTGGTTGAGTCCTTCTGTGAAAAAAAAAAGCCAGCAAATTTACAAAAATGCTAATCCGTACAAGTAAGATTTTAGCTCAGTCTTAAATTTCTTTGTCTCGGACTCAAGCCTCAGATGGATGGGGAAGGAATTTCCAAAAGTCAGGGGCTGCGACAGAAAAGACTTTTCTCTCGCATCTCCTGCAATCACACCAGCTTTTGTGATGGAATTTCTAACATGCCTTGATTAAGGGAACGCAAACTTCTTGTAGGAATGTACATTTTCAATAGCGCGTTAGCCCAGGGAAAGGAGTGGAGCTGAAGGAGGTTGTGCACCATGACAGCAATCTTAAACTTCACATGCCATTGAATGGGAAACTAGTGCAACTTATATAGTTGAACTGGTTAAAGCTAAAGTTATCTGGCTAACCATAGCCAGATAACTTTAGACTAGATATTCAAAATAAAATGTTTAAGTAAGTTAGCCTGATAAAACCTATCCGGTTAACTTACATGGGATATTCAGCAGCAGACTGGTGGAATGCTGCAGAGATGGTTGACCTTCTGGAAGGTTCTCCCATCTCCTCAGCAGAACTCTGGAGCTCTGTTAGAGCCACTGTCAAGTTCTTGATCACCTCCCTGACAAAGGCCCTTCTCCCCAGATTGCTTAGTTTGGGCAGGCAGCCAGCTCTAGGAAGAGTCCTGGTGGTTCCAAACTTCTTCCATTTAAGAATGATGGAGGCCACTGTGTTCCTCGGGACCTTTAATGGTGCAACAATTTTTTTGTACCCTTCCCCTGATCTGTGCCTTGACACAATCCTGTCCTGGATCTCTACAGACAATTCCATCTATTTCATGGCTTTGATTTTGCTCTGACATGCACTGTCATCTGTGGGACCTTCTATAGACAGGTGTGTGCATTTCCAAATCATGTCCAATCAATTGAATTTATCACAGGTGGACTCCAGTCAAGTTGGAGAAACATTTCAAGGATGATCAATAGAAACAGGATGCACCTGAGCTCAGCTTTGAGTGTCATAGCAAAGGGTCTGAATACTTATGTAAATGTGATATTTCAGGTTTTTAAAAAAATTAATTTGCACAAATTTCTGCAAACCTGATTTTGCTTTGTCATTATGAGATATTGTGTCTAGATTTAGGAAGGGAAAAATGCATATTATCTATTTTCGAATAAGTCTGTAACATTAAAAAAACGTGGAAAAAGTGAAGGGGTTTGAATGCACTGTAAGTCCTGGAGACAACGCCAACAGGACAAATACAGTTATGCTGCTAATTTAGAGACAGCCGGGGAGGACGTGTTGGAGTCTGGGGAAGAACAGCAACTAACCCAGAATGTTTTACTTGGCCCTTTTGAGTGGGAAAGGGAGAGGTGACCCGGGGATTTTCAGATGGTCCAGATGAAGGATGAGTCCTTTAAGTGAACCCGGAAGCATAATCAAAGGGTGAAGGAAAAGCCAGTCCCTGGGGTGCAGCTAACAGAGCCTATACCTCCCTTATTTTGTAAAGAAAGGGGACCTAGTTTACCAAGTTACAAAAGGAAGTACGGAGGAGGAAACTGATAGAACAACTCCTAGTTCCCAAACCATATCACCAGAAGGTTATGCAACTAGCACACAGCCACTTTCTAGGGGGTCACCTGGGGGAGGAAAAGACCCGAGGAAAAAATATTGGCACAGTTCTTTTGGCCAGACCTACATAAATAGGTCCAGTTGTATTGCCAGTCCTGCCCTACCTGCCACCTCACAAAGCCTGTTGGCATATGGGTGGCACCTCTCATATCAATGCTCATAATTGAGACCCCTTTTGAAAGGGTGGGCATGGACCTTGTGGGGCCACTAGAGAGATACTAGAGGAAATAAATACATTTTCATCATTATGGACTATGCCATAAGATATCCGGAGGCAGTGCCACTATGGAATATGAAAACACCAATGGTGGCGACAGCCCTAATGGAAGCTTTTTCACTACTTGGGTTGCCCAAGGAGATCCAGACAGATCAGGGAACCCCATTTGTGTCCAAAGTATTAAAACAACTCTGCACCTTGGCTCCAAGGTAAAACTTTGCATACTTCAGTGTATCACCCGCAGACTGATGGCTTTGTCGAGCACTTCAATCAGACACTCAAACAAATGTTGAGGAAATTTGTGGATGAAGATGGCTAGAATTGGGATGTATTGCTCTCCTATGTGCTGTTCGCAATCTGCGAAGTTCCACAGAGCTCGATGGGGTTTTCCCTTTTTGAGTTGCTGAATGGGAGGAGACTGAGAGGAACCTTGGACATGATTAACGATACTTGGGAAGATGAAAGGAATCCCAAGAAGAGCCTTGTTGACTAAGCTCTCTTGGTGCAGGATCATTTAAAAGAGGCTGGGGAGGTGGCCCACCTATGCCTCGAAGGCTCAGGCTACCCAAGCCTGGGGCTATAGTCGCCCCCATGGTACAAAGAATATTCCAGCCAGGGGACCTCATCCTTGTCCTCCTCCCATCTTCAGAAAGCAAGTTGTTAGCCTGTTGGCAAGGACCCTATGAACAGTTGGAGAAAATGGGGCCCGTGGATACAAAGTAGCCCAGCCAGATAAACGATAGAAAAATCAAATCTACTAGAGATGTGAATCGTCTCCTCGATCGTCTTAACGATCGATTTTGGCTGGGAGGGGGAGGGAATCGTATCGTCGCCGTTTGGGTGTTTAGAGTATCGTGAAAATCGTTAAAATCGTGAACCGGCACACTAAAACCCCCTAAAACCCACCCCCGACCCTTTAAATTAAATCCCCCACCCTCCCGAACCCCCCCCCAAATGCCTTAAATTACCTGGGGGTCCAGCGGGGGTCCGGGAGCAATTTCCTGCCGCGAATCGTTTTCCGTATGGAAAATGGCGCCGGCAGGAGATCGACTGCAGGAGGTCGTTCAGCGGGGGTTCCCCAAAAATGAAACAAAAAAACCCAATTTTCCCCCTTCTCACCCCTACTAAGTAGTGCTGAATATTGGGTTCAATATATCTAATCAGCAATATTAAAAACAAATCTGGTTAGAGATGTTTATCCCACCAAATCTGTGTTCTTTTGCACAGAGTGGGGGACAGAGAAATGTATACGATATAGACCTTGGGCGAGAGTAGGGCAAAGTAAAAGCGCAGTGGGTTGTTTATCCCACATAATATGGCTAACTTTAGCTGGTAGATTATCCATTTTCCCAGTTTTTGAATATTGGCCTTGTTATATTAGGACAGTGTCCTTATTATATTAGGACAGTTTATATAAAACAGATAGCACAGAGCACTGCCTACTCAGATACTAGATCAAAGCTTTCCAAATGTGTCTGGGTTGTCAGGGCATCCACAATGAGATCCATATTCAAAAGATAGCTGGCTAGGGAATTTGCTGGATAAGTGGTGCTGAATATTGGGCCATTGAATATGCATGAGATAAATGTGCGTGCATGCATGCATTGGAAGCCCAGTATCTGTAAACCTTTCTCATGCATATTCACTGTGGATATCTTGAAAACCCGACTGGCTGTGGGGTCACCAGGACAGGTTTGGGAAGCCCTGCCCTAGGGAGAAGAGTAAAAGGTGCAAACCCAGAAACTGCTGATTCAGAATATAACATTTCTGTCACTTTTTAAATGTTAACCTGCTAGGGTGGAAGCGGGACCCTACTGGTTTGTCTTACTGATGTTCGAAAATGTATACATGTACCTTTCTTATTTCTTATACACATAAAATGTCTGGGGGCGGGAAGGGAGGGCTTAAAGCATCAAAGAGACTTATTTTAACTGACTTGTTACTACTGTAATGCCTCACTTCTAAATCTCTATATCATTCATTTACACAAATGTAACTTGTCTCTCTTGTTTTCAACATTGCTCTGTATAAGTAGTATTGTTATAGCCTCTCTGATGGAAAAATCAATAACCATATTTAGTATAAACTTGTTTTTCAACGTAATTTCCAAAAACTTTCAAAATATTTATTTCTAGTATTCTGGCAAATAGCTTACGAGTCTGAGAAATACTGTCATGCTGTACCAAATTCTTCTGCGCTACATCTCAAACACGACATCCTGAAAGGAAATCATTTTCCAGAGCCACCAATACCCATGAAGAGAGTAGGACTTCTGCCTAAGATAAATATAAGATAAATAAAATAGTAGCAAAAGTGTGGTGTTTTTTTTTTGGGGGGGGGGGTTAATTTTTTTTTTTTTTAAAATAATTGATTGAGACAGTTCCAACTGGGTCCTAGTTGCACAGATAAACTAAGCTGTGTTAAAAACTGTCATTAATATGTTAACTACTGATTTTAAGACAGGCGCTAGCCACAATTTTAAATTCCATTTTATTAAAGAATGTAAAGCCTTTAGCAAATTCGGCATTAGAACTGTATTGGTGAAACTTCTAGCACTAATGAATTACTGTCATAGATAACACACCTGCGTTTAAAAATGAAGGTAACCAGCTCTGATGCGAATGTGGTAACCAGAGGTCGTATGGCAACATCTGGCCTATAGGGGGCTCTCTTCTGCAGTCTTGGCTTGCCTGAGGAAGGAATTTAGGCCAGTGTAAACGTGGTCAGGGCGGTCAGGACTTCAAGGAACTGGGTTTACCATCCCCCCCCCCCCCCCTTTCCTCAATGACTTCTACCTTCAGGCTATTCTGACCCTTTGCTCTATCAGTAATGGTGCAATGCTGCTTTATCAACACTCCCTCTAATGGCACAGGCTCACTATAATTACACATAAGTACATGCCATATTGGGTCAGACCAAGGGTCCATCAAGCCCAGCATCTTGTTTCCAACAGAGGCCAATCCAGGCCATAAGAACCTGGCAAGAACCCCAAAACTAAGTCTATTCCATGTTACTGTTGCTAGTAATAGCAGTGGCTATTTTCTAAATCATCTTAATTAATAGCAGGTAATGGGCTTCTCCTCCAAGAACTTAACCAATCCTTTTTTAAACCCAGCTACACTTTCTGCACTAACCACATCCTCGGGCAACAAATTCCAGAGTTTAGTTGTGCGTTGAGTGAAAAAGAACTTTCTCCGATTAGTTTTAAATGTGCTACTTGCTAACTTCATGGAGTGCCCCCTAGTCTTTCTATTATCCAAAAGAGTAAATAACCGATTCACATTTACTAGTTCTAGACCTCTCATGATTTTAAACAGCTCCCCTGTGAGGAAAGACTAAAGAGGTTAGGACTGTTCAGCTTGGAGAGGAGACGGCTGAGGGGGGATATGATAGAAGTGTTTAAAATCACGAGAGGTCTAGAACAGGTAAAAGTGAATCGGTTATTTACTCTTTTGGATAATAGAAGGGCTAGGGGGCACTCCATGAAGTTAGCATGTGGCACATTTAAAACTAATCGGAGAAAGTTCTTTTTCACTCAACGCACAATTAAACTCTGGAATTTGTTGCCAGAGGATGTGGTTAGTGCAGAAAGTGTAGCTGTGTTTAAAAAAGGATTAGGTAAGTTCTTGGAGGAGAAGTCCATTACCTGCTATTAATTAAGTTGACTTAGATAATAACCACTGATATTACTAGCAATGGTAACATGGAATAGACTTGGTTTTTGGGTACTTGCCAGGTTCTTATGGCCTGGATTGGCCACTGTTGGAAACAGGATGCTGGGCTTGATGGGACCCTTGGTCTGACCCAGTATGGCATGTTCTTATATTAACATGTAAAAAAGAATATTCAAATTCTGGTGTCACCTCAGCAAAATAATCCCTCTTCCCCCCCCCCCCCCCCCCGCCAAGGCTCCCATTCTTCTGCACACAGATGCGCACCCAGGCTCCCATTCTCACCCACACACACACAGGGCTTTTTCATTAGGCACATCCAAAGTCCTCCTTCTGCCACCGTGGGGATGGAATCCTACGGGGACCTGTCTGGCTCCTTCCTGTCCACGTTGACTCTTTAATGCAGTGGTTCTCAACCTTTTTCCCCATTGTGACACACCTGACAGACCATGCTCACATGTGTGACACACTGCTCATTACAATTCACAGCGGAAATAAAAAATAAAGGTCCAGTATTATTTTTATTGTTAAGAATGACACAAGGAAAGATACATATTCTGTCTGAACAGAAATTGCATAAATAGTAAACATCCCACACCAAAACAGCACCAATTTCCAGCACTTAAACAGTAACCACCTTACCTAAGAAAGGCAACACTGAAAATGTTACACCAGGCCTTAAGACACCAATACATCTTCTATTAGGAAAACGGACCAAGTCAGGCTGCTATAGAGCCCTACACAGAAACTACACGCCAGCAGAGAACGAACCTCACCCGAATCACATGTGCTGACCCTCACCTAACAAAGAAGAAAGAGACCAAAACGCATAACTAGAAGCATGCAGAAAAAACTGAATTGGAAACTGTAACAAGCCAGAGTCTCTGTATGCAGTGTAACAAAGGAAAAAAAGAAACATCACCAGTCCTTATAAAACAAATCAAGAAATATAAAATCAGTAGCAGCAAAACCATACTAACAAAAAGAACAGATTATTTCAAAACAGCTGATGAATGGAATAACCAATAATTAAAAAATCATATAAAAAATGTCTAGATACCAATAAAATATTTCAAAATAGCAGACACAAAGACCCAGTAATGAAAAATAAGGATACAAAAATGTTTTGCTCTGTATACTTGAGAACGTTTGATATCCAGTTGCCCTGAGATTGTTTTGAATTAGCAGGAGGAGGGATGGTTTGCTTGCAACTTTCTCCTTTCTCTCTCTCACACACTGGGTCTCAATTGCTCACATATACACACGCTTTTTCTCTCACTTATATTGGCTCTTAATTACACATTTGCACACATGCTGTCTATCTTTTCACGCTTACACGCTTTCAATCACACACATACATGCTGTCTTTTTCTCTCACACACAGACTCTCATTCACATGCTTACAAACATGCTCTCTCTCTTTCTCTCATTTACACACAGGCTCTGAATCACATACTCCCTCACCTAAACCAGCTCTCAATCATTCACATAAAAGCTATCTCACACACACAAAGGATCTCAACACACATGCTTGCTCATTCACTGACCCCCCTCCCCCCGGAACTAGCGGCAGCAACAGCTTCCTCCACGTCCAACCCTAAAGGCAGCAGCAACCTACTTCACTTTCAGGCCTCGTGGAGGAGGAGTCCCATCGGCGGCGGGGATTGACTATCTTCTTCATTTTCCTCCGAGCTGCACTGCACATTCTTCAGGCCGTGCCTCTTTTCTGTTCTCCGGGCCGACGCTGACCACACTAGCATGGTATCTTCTTCCCACGCACACGCACTCGCTGCTTACCACTTCCGCTTCCGGGCCGTGGGGGGGTGGGGGAGGCGGGAAGAAGAGACCATGCCGGTGCCGCTGACTCCAGCTGTCCTGCCGCGTTCTGCCCAGGCTGACAGCATTTTAAGCCCGGGAGGAGGAGGACTGGGGAGCAGCTGGGTCAGCGGGGACCAGATCCTATGATGGCTTTTCTCCGAAAGGCCTCTTCTGGTTGGGTGGGACTGGGTCCAAATTGGGTGGGCAACTGCCCACCCGTGGCTATGCCACGGGTGTATACCATCCAGTCTAGGTGATTTACTACTCTTCAGTTTGTCAGTCAGGCCTACCACATCTTCTAGGTTCACTGTGATTTGGTTCAGTCCATCTGAATCATTACCCATGAAACCTTCACCAGTATGGGTACCTCCCCAACATCCTCTTCAGTAAACACCGAAGCAAAGAAATAATTTAATCTTTCCACAATGGCCGTATCTTCTCTAAGTGCCACTTTAACCCCCCGATCATCTAACGGTCCAACTGACTCCCTCACAGGCTTTCTGCTTCGGATATATTTAAAAATGATTTTACTGTGAGTTTTGCTTCTACGACCAACTTCTTTTCAAATTGTCTCTTAGCCTGTCTTATCAATGTCTTACTTTTTTTTTTCCTTCTTTATTTAACAATTTTCTTGCACATATCAACAGATATGTACAATAGAGATTGCTATTAATAAGTACAAATTATATCATCTCAGGAGACTTGTTTACACCAGCCAGTCTCTTATTCAATAATTTCATGCAGTCTCTTGGATATCGAAGCTAATATCAATGATAATGACAATATATCAATCTGCTCCCTCCCCCTGCTCCCAAGGGTCTTCCACGTAGGTTGGAAGTTCACTTAGTCCAGAGACTCCAGTTGACCAGGCTTCACCTCAGTCCCTCTGTATTCTTCTGCCTCCAATCTCTCAAAGGAGGTGCGCTGAAAGAAGATAAATACCCCCACTGTTCCACATTGCATTTACGTCAGGTACCATTAGGGATGTGAATCGTTTTTTGACGATTTAAAATATCGTCCGATATATTTTAAATCGTCAAAAATCGTTAGGGCCACGATACAATACCAATTCCCCCGATTTATCATTAAAAAATCGTAAATTGGGGGAAGGGGGAGGGCAGGAAAACCGGCACACTAAAACCCCCTAAAACCCACCCCCGACCCTTTAAATTAAATCCCCCACCCTCCCGAACCCCCCCCCCAAATGCTTTAAATTACCTGGGGATCCAGCGGTGGTCCAGAACGGCGGCGGTCCGGAACGGCCCCCTCAATTGAATCCTGTTGTCTTCAGCCGGCGCCATTTTGCAAAATGGCCGCCGCAAAATGGCGGCGGCCATAGACCAAAACGATTCGACACAGGAGGTCGTTCCGGACCCCCGCTGGACTTTTGGCAAGTCTTGTGGGGGTCAGGAGCCCCCCCCAAGCTGGCCAAAAGTTCCTGGGAGTCCAGCAGGGTTCCGGGAGCGATTTCTTGCCGCGAATCGTTTTCCGTACGGAAAATGGCGCCGGCAGGAGATCGACTGCAGGAGGTCGTTCAGCGGGGGTTCCGGACCGCCGCTGAACGACCTCCTGCAGTTGATCTCCTGCTTTCTGGATTGCGCGGGAATAACTAATAGGGCCATCAATATGCATTTGCATGTTGCGGGCGCTATTAGTTCGCCCGTATGACATAGTGAGGGCAAAGGTAGCGCCGGCGCCATTTTGAAGATTGGCAATACGGCCCGCGCGCAGGAGGTCACTCCCGGACCCCCGCTGGACTTTTGGCAAGTCTTGTGGGGGTCAGGAGGCCCCCCCCAAGCTGGCCAAAAGTCCCTGGGGGTCCAGCGGGGGTCCGGGAGCGATCTCCTGCACGCGTGACTTCGGGAGCCAGGAACCAAAATGGCGCCGGCGCTACCTTTGCCCTGTCACATGATAAGGGCAAAGGGCCACTGGCGCCATTTCTCTTAACGCAGCCGTGGCCAGAGAGCTGGAGATCACGCCGGGACCCCCCCCCCCCCCCCCCCCCCCACTGGACCCCAGGTAATTTAAAACATTTTGGAGGGGTTCGGGAATGTGGGGGATTTGTTTTAAAGGTTCAGGGTGGGTTTTAGGGTTTTTTTGGTGTGCCGGTTTTCCCGCGCCCTATTTAACGATACAATACAAATGCCCCTGACGATAAATCGGGGGCATTTGTATTGTATCGTGCACTCTAACGATTTTGGACGATTTTTAAATTATCTGACGATAATTTTAATCGTTCAAAAACGATTCACATCCCTATTGTCCAACTCCTTTCATACTGCACTTTTACTTTTCTTGTTTGCCCAGGGTCTGTATTGAGAGAGAGCACAGATTCAGTGGTTAAAATAAAGTCTCTGTTAACAGCAGTCGAAATCAACTTAGCTTAAATGCTGGCAATGTTCAAAAATCATTTGCTAGCTTATCAGCAGCAGAGGATTCCTCCACACTGGGTCTGCAGCTGCTGCTGTTGCTTCCTTCTGCCTCTGCCTGGCAGTAGCACTCCTCTCTTATAGTGCCTACCAATCTATAGCTACCAAAGTGCTGATTCATCATGCGTCAGCTGATTACTGCTGGTTCTCTGGCATTCTGGACAATGCAGTCCCACTGGCAGCCATCTTAGCTTTTTTCCAGCCTGTGGTTTTTTTCCCCAGTAGCTCCTTTCTTTCTGTGCCTGGTCTCACAAAAATACTCTTTGATTCCCAGAGTCTGTTGGCATCTGCAGTCATCCTCTGCTCCCTCCTTCCCCTTTCACCTTTTCAGTCCGCAGGCTTTCTAGGCCTCTCTAAAGGTGGGGCTGGAACTAGGTTCTTCCTTCTTACTGAGCTCCACCCAGGGACTTCCTTGCCATGCCTGTTGGCACTTCTCTTGTAATTAATTGACCAAACTTTTATTTCTACATCCTTCTCACTGGGGTACTGCATTGTGTCCAGCAGTTTCCCAGCTGCGTCCCTCCCTCCATCCTCATGTGCCATACAAGCCACCCCATTGCAAAGGACCGTGCAAATTGTTATGAGACTGATGTATTATTACTCTCTATTTCAAGCATGTGTTGGTCCAAAAACTTGCATGAAAGATTCCAAAATATACAAGGCCTCTGAGCTGTGTTTAATTATTTTTATTCACTGGACTTGGTTATAAAAGTTTCTAAGTACTGATTTTGAACAGATTGGCACAAAGCAAGCAGTTATACATGGTGTGTATTACAGAATTTTTCTGCATATGTCAGCTACATTGTCAGATACAAGATGAAAGGCCAAATGCCTTCAACATGTGGAGGATCCATTGAATTCTTTTAAAGTACCTTTTTACTGGCCCTTATTTTTCCTTTACAGGAAAAGGCAAAAGGAGCCCAGGGCTCACTTCTACAGATAATGCATGTTTCTAAAGTATAATTTGTTTTAAAATCCCCCACAGTGGTTTATATTGCCATAAATAAATTTTTACTTTCTGCCACTGAGAGAATGATGAGTGAAACAGAGTTACTCCCTGTAAAATTGTGCATGGATCCCTTAAACCAGGCTGGACTCTGCTTTATATATATCATGCAACATATTGAAGGAAAAAAAAAAGATTTTCTAAAGAGGGAGGATCCTGATAGAGCCCCCACCCCCACATACACAGATTCATTTTAGCTTCATTTTTAAGGAGGGAAGGTGGTGATAGACAAAAATGAGATTGTGTATGAAAGACACCTTAACATACAACCAGATATGTGCTGTTGTGCTTATTATCAGGCCGATACAGTAAGGGGTAATAGTGTGTTGAAAATGCGCGTCCAAACCCCCCCCCTCCCCCCGAACCTAATAGCGCCCGCAAAATGCAAATGCATGTTGATGGCCCTATTAGGTATGCGTGCGGGATACAGAAAGTAAAATGTGCAGCCAAGCCGCACATTTTATTTTCAGAAATTAGCGCCTACCCAAAGGTAGACGTTAATTTCACCGGGCACCGACTTAATATCATGGTGATATTAAGTCGGAGGTCTCGAAAGTTAGAAAAAAAAAAGTAAAAAAAAAAAAAAAAATTTGAAATAGGTCCGCGGCTCGCGGGTTGAAAACCAGACGCTCAATTTTGCTGGCGTCCGGTTTCCAAACCCATGGCTGTCAGCGGGCTCGAGAACCGACGCTGGCAAAATTGAGCGGCGGCTGTCAAACCCGCTGACAGCCGCCGCTCCTGTCCGAAAAGAGGTGCCAGGGACACTAGTGCAACCCTAGCGCCTCTTTTTACTGCCGGCCTTAATTTAAATAAATTAATGTACTGTATCGCACATGATTTTTACTGTATCAGCCCGTATGTAAGTTTAATTACTGTGGGGGTAATTTCCCAAAGGATTGGCATGTGTAAGTGTAACTACTTTAGTAGCAATTTTCAAAAGGCACTTACTTGCTTGAAGTGCCCTTAACATAGGTAAAGCCTATTGACAATACAATGGTACCAATTTTCAAAAGCCTATTTACACAAGTGAAGTGCATTTACACATGTAAAACCCAGTTTTAAATATGCAAATGCCTTTGAAAATCAAGCTTTTTGTTTTAATAATTGTTTATTTTGGTTTGTCATTTGTAAAGCTTTATATTGTAGCTCACTCACATCTCTGCTATAAGTGAAACATAAATATTTTAAGTACATTCAATATTGTGATATATAATAAATTTAACGAACATCAGTAAAGCGAGAGCAGCTATTAAAGGTGCATTGTCAGGAAAGACAGCTTCATTGTCTATCAATGGCATTTGATACACAGCCATGCGGTACTGTCAGACGAATCAAAATGCTTGAGGTTTTTTCCAGTCATGTTCTAATAATACAATCCTGTGTTGTATTTGGAACCCAAACAGGTAAAAAAAACAAAACCAAAAAACAAACATGCCCTGCATATTTTTCTGCAAAACACTGTGTAGACTGTTGCCGCACTCAGTCCGGGCTTGTCATCAATAGTCTATAACACATCAATTATGAAAAGTTTCAAGTCCATGATAAGCAGAGAAGTCCAACTGTGCAGGGCCAAGCACTCCAAATATGAGAGAGAGAGAGAAAAAAAAAGGAAATATTTTATATGTAATAAATCATTTCTCACTGCAGAGTGTTTTTTTTTTGTACTTCAGATTGCTGTTTTAACAATTATCTCACTTTTGCTCTTAACTTTCTGTTCAAAGCTCTGGAAAGAGTTATCTATTCGCTGTAGTCTGGTAGGCTGTGAGACCTTTCAAAGGACGAACAAAAAGATGTTGTGGTACCTGAGTTTTCAAGACCTCATGGGCCCATTCCTCACGTACTACAATATCTTTTCTTTTTGTTGGCTCCTTAAGAGGTCTTGCAGACTTCAAACACTCCAGTTGTCTCAGCATGTCTTCTTCCTCATTTGCTCCTTTATCCCTTTTCATCTGTCATGTGTCCTGACCCATCTCATGAAATATTCTCTCCAAAAAAACACACTAATGATTCTTTATTAGCCAAAAGTTGCTGACCCAGTCATTGAGTCTTATTTATTAGTAGCTGCTTGTGACCTGTGGACCCTTCTGTTATTTTTTCACTTCCTTTGACTCTGGCTTTTCCGTTTCTCTTCTTATCTCTCAAGACTATCTTTTAATATTTCCCAGAATGGTAATTTCTCTCATGTGCTAGTGTTTCTCAGGCCAAGTCCTCGATTACAGCTCCCCAGCCAGTCTGATACTCAGGCTATCCACAATGACTATGCAAGAGCTAGAATTGCATGCACTGCCTCCATTGTGTGCAGATCTATCTCATGCATCTGTCCATACCAGCTAGGGGATACTCCAGAACCAGCCTGAGAAACCCTGACCCATTCCTCTCTTAGGTTCACATTACAGCAAACCTTTTTGACAGCAGTACTCACTTCAAGTCCTCAAGGGCCAGCAATAGGTTGGGTATGACCATGATATTATATTTTGTTGTAATTGTTAATTATTTTATGTTGGATTGTTTTTAGTCATGAGGACTAGGATTGCAAATCACCTTGGGTGGTGAAGTCAAGGAGATTCAGAAATAAAAGCTTTCGTTCATGTTTTATCGAGCCAGAACTAGAAGCCTTTTATCATTCTCCATTTATCCAACTTTAGCAAAGTTCTATTACAATTCTTTATTTTTCATTTGTTTTTCACTAGCTAATAAAAAGTCTCCAAGAGTACTTTTCAGAAAAGAATCCATATAAAAGTTTGCTTATTGAGGTGCTGAGCTTATTAAAAAAAACCCAATACCTGTAAAACTGATTTTGTAACCAATTTTATGTGATTTTTTTTTCTTATTTGCAGCAGAAGGACCTCTCCCTTGGTTAACATTTGAATATTGCTGTGCAACAGCATTGAATTTGGGTAAGTCAACTTATAGCTATAACGGATTTTTCCATAATTGAATACCTTTATGAGATTTTGGAAGGATTTTTTAAATATTGTATATTTTTCTTTTTTCATAAGGTATTGGATCTCCCCCTCTTTCTCCCTGCTTTCTCCCTCCAGTGCAAGTGCTAAGAGTTCCTCACCAAAGCCTAGATTTATCATTTTGCTATAAAATTTGCAAAAAATAGCACCTGCAATAAAAAAAGGAGACAGGCTTTTATTACATTTTGGGCTGCTGGAGGGAGGGGGAGAGAGAAAGAGAGAGAGACTATTTATAAGGCTCTGATTATAAGTAAACTATTTATACCACTGTAATAGGGGCATCTAGTAACTCAGGGTGAGGTTTTGGTGGTGGGAAGGTATTGGGGGTCAGTTTTACATGCACAGTCAGAGGTTCAAACAGCACAGTAAGCATCAGCGAAGATTTTATGTGATCTGGAGTGATGATAGCTACACAAAAATGAGATTTGTACATTGTACTCTCGACCTAGCTTGATATCAATAGGTAGAGAGTGCATCTAGCTAGGTCGAGAATACATTGTACAAATCTCATCTTTATACCTTTTGCCCCCCAAAACCTAGCACACCACCAAATCCTTACCCTGAGTTCAGAATGCCCCCTCTTACAGTGGTATACAAATTTGACTAATATGCGTGTCTACCTAGATTCTCTCTCTCTCCCTCTCTCTCTCTCCCTGCCTGAAACAGGATTTGCGATATTGATCACAAATCCCGGTTTGGCCATAACACACAGCTATTGCAGGCTTAATGCCAGGAAAAAAGGTGTAATTATTTCTGGCAGTAAATCCCTCAGTAACTTGCATTACATTATTGCACGCAACGTTATGCACACCTTGTTTTCATAAACTCTTCCCACTTGACTAAAATTTTCAAATTTGCATATGCATCTCGCGATGTGTTATTTATCGCATGCGTTATGGCATTATCGCGGGTGTTAGGGCCCTAATGCCCATGATAAGGCCCTAATGTGATTTGAAAAATGATACCCCAAGCTTGGCATAACATCTAAATGATAATCATTCTGAACTTACCTTTGCAGCCACCTCTTTTGAGAACTATATTGGCTCTTTTTTCCTCTTCTGTTTGATTACTTTCCTAATAAAAAAGTTTATTGCTGCTGCAATAGCTTCTTTTTGTTTTATCAGCTATTCTCTTATTCCATCCATATCCTCTTCCTTTTTAACAAAGCTGAAATTCCTGAACTCCACAATCTTTAACTTTGTTTGGGCCTACTTTGCCTTTGTTTTTTATAATGAACTACACTATATGGCAGAGGTATTCATTCCCAAAGGTAAGATTTACAGGATATCCCTAATGAATATGCATGAGAGATTTAAATGCTTGCTACTTTTATTGTATGCAAATCTATCTTATGCATATTCATTAGGGATATCCTGAAAACTCAACCTGTTGGTATCCTTCAAGGGTTGGGAGTGAATATCACTATTGTATGATGATCACTTTATCCCAGGTGGTCTCCTACTGTGATATCAACAATACTTTCTCAGTTTGAATTCTCACTTTGAATTCTGTTACTAATTGACTGATACCCATGGGGGTCCATATTCAGCGGCACCACTGAATATACTTGGCAATCTAATAGTTAGCCAGATAAGCTTACCTGGCTAACTTTAGACCAACTGAATAGCAGGTCTAACTTATTTGGCTAACTTACCCCTAGATTTATCAAAATGCTATAAATATACTGAAAATAGCACCTGCGATTAAAAAGTGGCATGGCTAGGCTGATTGATACAACTTGGGAAGTGTTATGGTGAAAATATTGAGAGAGACTCTATATAGGGTCAGTCTGACACTCTTTATATATAGGAACCACTCTAGAGGGGCACTTTGAATCGGGTGGGTTTCGGAAGGTGGAGTGGGGTTTGGAGGGGTGTTGTAACAGAAACATTCTGAGGTATTCATAGTAATATTGACATCACTAAACATTTGTAGTCATTATAATGACTGGATGGAAAGTATAACAAGAGGAGTTTATTAACTTCTTCTTCTTTATATCCTGCAGCCTAGCCTCATAATCCATAACCTTAGCTAAAGCAAGCTAATAAAACAAATCATATAATATTGTACATGATATTTTATTAGATATCAAGTTCTAATTGTTCTTTTTTATTTAATGCTGACTGTTTGTGCAGAAGTGTATAAAGGAAGTAGTAAGCACAGTTAACTAAATACAGGATGCAATAAATGATAAACATAAGTTATTCTGGCATGACGTTCCCCAAAGTACTTATAAGTCAAATGTTGTGTTTTGCTACCATAGCTCAATAGTGTATGTGCTTTGTACGTTCCTACAGTAATGATCATGAAATACACCAAAGCCGGTAGTACTTAAATACTTCTAATAAACTAAAAAAAATGTTATGTGAATAAGTCTGCTTTTCTTAACCTTGGTAAACATTCTTGTGTGGTCCATAGTTGTTGTGTATACATGATGCATTTCTAAGTTCTCTAAAGTTCTTTTGTCTGAAATAATAGATTTAATACGCTGTCCAGATGTTTATACACTAAAAGGAAACTTGAACTCTAATGCTGAGCCCCTATACAACACAGCTGTGGAATATTTATTGGAAAAAAATGCAAACATCTGTAATCCCCTTTCTGTTGGGGTCACCGTTGATGGTTGTAGGGATGATGAGTGAACCTTCTGGAGCCCCGGAACAGACAAAAGTCACTTAAACAGTATTCACCAATTGGGGACCAGAAAATCTGGGAGACTGACACAAAACCCAAGATCCACTCCAATTTGTAGTTTCAAAGCAAACAAAAATTATTTCAGAGTCCAAATAATTCAAAAGTAAAAAAAAAAAAATGATTAGCACTAAATTAAGCAACAGTCCAATCTCATGGTATAAAATGAAAGAAAAAGTGAAAAACATTAGTCACGTACAGTCTCCACTCAGTTAAAGTTCTGAAAGCAGAATTTTACTTCAGGTGTTATCTCAGTTCTCTCTATTAACCCAAAGTTGCCAGATTAAAGCTCCCAAATGCCGTTTTCTTCAGTTTTTCTTTGCTGTGGGCTTACCCAGTCAGGACAGACTCTCTCTCTCTCTCTCTTCAGAGTTCTAATCCCTCTGATTGGTTCTCCAGTGATTCCAGCAGGAAATCCTCCTTGGCTCCTCCCAGTGACTTCAACATTTCTCAGCCTATAGCCTCCTTCCTTGAGCCTGTAACTGCTTCTTACAATTTTTACCTCTCCATTCTCCTCAGTTGGGAATCCTTGGCAAGGAACCCCTGACACTTCCCTCAACTTTAAATCACCAGTACCTTTTGCCTGATGAAAAGCACTATTATATTCCAGATAAACATCTCCCACCAGAACAGTGAATAAGTAAAGATCATTAAACTCTTCTTCACCTTCATTTATAGGAAGCTTCTACCTCTAGAGAAAAAAACACAAACTTTTAGTGAATTCAGGACAGGATCACATATCTTTCGTTTTAGTGTCTGGCATTAGTGACATGCAATGTTAAAGTGATTCTCTTCTTGCCTTTCTCCTTGATTTCCACATAGAGGGGTGGATGCAATAAAGTGCGCCCAGCCTAGCACACAAATTTACATGTGGCTGTATGCGCTAGACTAGCACCTGATGCGATAAGGAGATTATAGCACATCTAAAAAAAAAAGTGCCCAAACAAATGCGTAGTCGATACTGCCCATCACATATAAATTCCATGTAGATGAGGCCATTAGCTGTTACCCCTGGTGCATCGCTGGGCTCCCAACGCACATATTATAATGTGGCAAATTTAACTCCAGCCCCAGAGGTGGCGTGAAGTCAATCCGCGAGTCAAGGGCTCATGAGAAATGAAAACATACGGTCCTTTGTGGTGCCTCTTAGTATCGATGTGACACTTAAATTTACTGCTTGCGGTGTTGAAAAATAAATGTGTATTGGCTTGATTAAAAAAAAAAAAAAATTCTTCTGGATACACAGTTTAGATGACCATAGCAAGAGGCACTTAGCTTTGGGCATATTTGGCAACCTCAGCAAAATTGGCCAGAAGAAGCGGGATATAAAAGGATGCTCGTATTGAGCACCCGTTGTAATTGTGGGCGCCTGATGACATTTGAACGCTAGGGACACACAGTTCTCCCCTAGCGCATCCTTTTTTACGCAGAACGTCATTTAAATAGTGGCTGCGTGCAACGGCCCCAGAGAGCTGTCAGACAGCAGAAGAAGGCTGGACTTGATAGATCACTGGTGTTTCTTCAACCTTACCAGCTACTTAAAAAAAATAAATAAATAAACAAACTCTTTATATATTTGCATTTAAATACAATTTCCAAGGCAAAGCATCTTGTAAGATAACAAAAGATTACAGAAGAAAATGAAAAATATCAAAAAGATAAATCTTTCTGCTATCAAAGTCCTCTAACAAAATGAGAGGGGAAAGAGAAAAAGGAAGGATCCCAAATAAATCGCAACTAAAATCAGAAATAAAGAGGCTGCCAAACTCTTAACATTGACTTCACAAAATTAAAAAAGGAGGGATATCCATCTTTAGTCTCCAGACAAAGAATTAGCACCAGATACTACTGAAGTTTTATCACTCAGGAAAAAGGAAAGCTGAGCAGGTTCAAAAAAGACATATTTAGCTGGTATTTAAAACTAATTACACATTTGCAAGGAAACTTAGAGCTCTAATTTGCAACACTCTCGAGGCAACAAAAATTGCTTCCTATTTTGAGTGGCCTTTGCCACATCAGTAAACATTCATATTTTCATCTTCTCAAACAGATAGATCATTCTTAGGTTTGAAAAATAATTTCAAAATCTAGTCACTGTCAGATTCAATCACAAAATTCACTATTAGAATTGTAGAAGTAATATAAATTCCTCCAGAACTTTCTAAAACAGCTGATAATTTAAAACTCCCAGATGATTATAGGAGATAAATCCTCCTTTCCCTCATGTTTAGTCTCTGTAGAGGGTAAGGGTATATAAAAAACCTCTAGACAACAACGGCAGGGCTTCTGGAAGGATTATAAGCAGTCCAGCATATCTCTCTTAAACATCTCCTTTGCAGAAATGTTAGCAGATTTAGGAAATTAATCAAATGAAGATTTTTACACTTAAGAACATTCTCAAAGTTCTCCAATTTCTTAAGAGGTATGATATTATCCTTAATTAAAAAATAATTTTCATTATGCACTTTATCCAAGTTTGTTTCAACAGCATTCAGTTTTTTGGTTGAAACCAGTCAAAGCAGTCTCAAATCCCACTTATTTCTAAGGAACTCATGAAATGCAGCATCTGAAACCAGGTAAAAATCTACTGTTTGCAGATTCGCATTCAGAAAAGGAATAAGAGACCGTCTCTCTTAGCATTACATTTTTCATAAGGCTGACAATGAGACTTATCTAACTCTATTATGCACCAAATTGAAATCCCCACCTATAAACAGAGTTTTGAAGTCATACTATGATAGCTTCTGTAGAAGTGTAAAAAAAAAAAAGAATGATTATAGGCATTAGGTGTCTAAAGGTTACAAAGCACAATAGGCTGACCAAACAACTCAGCATTGAGAATCAAAAAACATCCACCTGGATTTTGTATTACTTGTCTAGCTGTTTGAGAGATGTTTTTATGGGCCAGGCTGGCAACACCAGCTTTCTTAGCTTCTGCAGAGGAAATCCAGACATTACCCACCCACCAATGTTTTAATTCACTATGCTCAAATTCATTTGGGTGTGTTTTCTGAAGAAGCACAATATCTGCTTTTTTCCTATTCAAAGCGGCTAATACTTTTTGCCTTTTAATAAGATTTCACTCCCCCAACCTTCCAGGAAACAATTTTAATCAACTTTTTTTAGTCCTCCCACCACATTACTTATTATCTCACAAAGATGTTATGTTTCACAGTGAAATAAAGGGGGGGCCTCCCAGCCCAGCCTCCCACACTTCACAAGGTCCTTGTAAGTATATAAAAAGGAAGCACCATGGACTACCCCGCATAGTGTGCAGAACAATTCAATTACTATACAATCCTCAAACCCAAATCCCTTTCCCCCCCCTACCAAAACCCCTACTCCACTCTTCTCCACCCTGCATAGTAACCTCCCCGAAACAAATCTAAAGAGGGAAAAGCCACGTACAATACTTAGGGAAAGTGTAGACTCTCAAACCCACCCTCAGAACATATTAGAAACACATTCAAACATTATTCCATACCCTCCTTTCTAAACCACCCATGTATATGCAACAATCCAAGTCAGCAGAACAACTATATAAAAAATTAAAAATAACAAAAGATTGGAAAGCAAGATCTTAGAGTGAGCAGGTCCAGTCTCTCAATATCGAGCCCCCCTACACCAAACTTCAGTCTTATATAACTTCTTTAGGAGGGAAAAAGTTTAAAAAAAGGCACATAAAACAAAATGATACAGAGGAGCCATGTTAAAAACTAAAAAAAGGAATGATAGCATGGGAAAAAATCCTTGGATAATAAAAGGACTAGGGGGCACGCCATGAAGTTAACAAGTAGCACATTTAAAACTAATCAGAGAAAATTCTTTTTTACTCAACACACAAGTTCTGGAATTTGTTGCCAGAGGATGTGATTAGTGAAGTTTGGATACATTCATGGAGAAGTCCATTAACTGCTATTAATCAACTTGTCTTAGAGAATAGCCACTGCTTTTACTTGCATCAGTAGCTTTTACTTGCCAGGTACGTATAGCCTGGATTAGCCACTGTTGGAAACAGGATGCTGGGCTTGATGGACCCATGCTCTGACCCACTATGGCAACTTCTTATGTTTTTATGAGTTGAATTAGCTGATAATGATTGGGATTTATGCTTTCTGTTTGTTTAGATGGTATCCTACACTGGACCACCTTCACAAAATCTATTCTTATGTAAACAATGAATGTTGGCACTTATGGTGTAGGCTCGATATATCATATTTGGTGGGAATGCCCCTTGGCCCAGTAATATTGGGATACGATTATTAAATGGATTCAAGATGTTACTAGAGTTACTATTCCAAAGGTCTCCAAGGTTTTTCTTTTGGGTTTCCCAATTGAATATATTATTAGAAATGTGCACTTACTGGTGGATTTTAAAAGTTCTATGAGCGCCAAAGCTGGGAGATTTGTGCATGTCTCAGCCCAGCGCATGCTTGTTGCGTCTGTTGGTCTTAGACGGCTTTGTCCCATTTTCCTCACCTTATTCACTGCTCCTCCCGCTTACCTGGGGAAGATGGCTACCGCCGGCCTACAAGCCGACCTCTCTGGCATCCCCGGAACGGCTATGGTACAGCCTCCCACCATTGCTCCTCCCAGGTACATACTAGGGTGCGCACGCGCACACAACCTACGTTTTTGTACCACCCTTGGCGCGAACCTCGAGGGCGTTCCCTCATGCTGACATCATGCCATCCGGGTATATTAACTTCACTAATTTGCTAGCTCGTTGAGTTAGCAAGGACTCAAATCCATTCTTGTCTACGCTACTTTGCCGTTTCTGTGCTGCTGCAGGAAGCTCTCTCTCTGCCCTTCGGGGTAACTGCTAACCTGGGTACCCGCTCCTCGAGGGCCCTCTGCTTTATTTCAGGTGCCTTACAGGTAACAGGTACTCGCTCCTCGAGGGCCTGCTCTCCCTGCCTCGGTGCCTGTACCTTCTACAACATATCTGGTGGAATCGCATATCTACAGCAAACATCTAGTGAGTACTCTAACTCTCAGTCTATCTCATCCACAGTATCTCCTCGCTGGGAGACCTGCTGTGGGACCTTCTGACGTCATCTAGGAGAGAAGGGCTCCCTTTGCCGATGTCCCTGAGACTGCAACTATGGACTGCCTCACTACTGCACCTGGTGGCTCTCTTCAAGCTGTCTAATAAAGAACTAATGTGTTTTTGTGTAGTACGAGTCCAGCCCAGTGGTGTGGCTCCTCACGGGGCTCCTCCCCGTGGGCATGGTCATCTCCACAGCACCCAAGGATCCACCAAAACACACGTAACCATAAAAGTGCTGCGCAGATTTTAAAAACTGTGCAAGTTGAGGTGTATCTCCTGGTACGTACACAAATTGAAAAGTTCAAAAAATGGGTGGAATATGGGCAGGCCGAGTTTGTACCATGAAGTCTGCGAGTGAGTATTTATGCGCACAAGCACGTATCGGAGTCCCCTGCTGCATAACTTTATTTCTGCTATGGTCGGTGGGTAAGTAATAAAATAACAAAACCTAGGCTACTCAGCACGGTTTTAAGGGTTGGGGCTAATACGTAAAAGGGAGGTAAGTTAGCTAGGGGGTTTAGGAAGTCCCCTCCTTTACTGGGGTGAACTGGGAACAAACTGGGGAAACAGGTAATTGTGTCGGCACGCGTATCTACTAAAATCCCTCCCCACTTGTGTGATCGAGGCGGCATTTGCGCACACATGCACGCATCAGAATAAAGTTGTGCACGCATGTAGATGTGTACAGCCCATTTTATAACAGGTGCACATATGTGCGCACATACACGAGTATGTTATAAAATTGCCGTGACCATGTGCGTGAGCCGGAAAATGTGCGCACATCTGCACAAACACTCGTGTCTTAAAATTCACCTGTTATTGATTATTCAGATTGTAATTGCAGCTTGGTGTGCATTAGCTGCTTGTTGGAGATTACCCTCGGTTCCAGGTTATGGTCTGTTTCTTAAGGGAAGTTGAATGCGATTAAGAATGATAAATAGCCAAACATTTTCAAATTTAGGCAATCAATCGTAAACATAGTGGCGAGAGTAACGTGACTGGTATATCATGTTGAGAGTATAGTCCTAATCTCTCTCTCTTTTTTACTTCTTGGATCTTTATTATTTAATGTTTCCTTTTGTTGATGTTATGCCTTTCTCTGAATATGTAATTGGGAAGGTTGGGTGGGGGGTAAACTAGGATGGGGCATCATGATTCCTGTAATGCTTTTTGTGTTTTTATGTTGATTGTATGCAGATAATTAATAACATATTAAAAAAAAGCTAAAAAAGGAAAACAAAAAACTGTGAGGGAAAAACCCTTGAAGACAGTAAGATGGCAAAGACCCACAGATATATGCCCAAAGTCAATGAAGTTGCCCCATAACAAATAACTATGAAAATCTTTTTGTATATTAAGGGGGTAAGAGAAAAAAATGTTCATCCACATAACATGACAGTGATGAAAGGAATGCCACAAGAGGAAGTCTTCTGAGAGAACCCTAAAAGGTCAATTTTAAAAGCATTGCTCATGCAAAAATTCCCAAATATGCGCATATGTGAGCAGCGCAGATTTTAAAAAGCTGAGAAGTATGCTCATATATACCCGTGCGTGCATAAAAAATAGGAGGGTGGAAAAGGGACTGGGTATGGGCAGAGCGTGGGCGTTATAGGGCAGGGCCAACAGTTATGCATGTAAATCCGTATTTTAAAACCAGAGATCATGGTGTGCGGCAGCTTGTCATCCGCGCACTTTGCTGCAGCTCCTGATGAGGGGCAAGTCTGTAAATCTCGAAATTTAGGGCTTACGGGACAGGGTGAGGGATCCGGGTCAACGGGTGGGTGTGCAGGATGAAGAACTAGAGGGGTTTTGAAGATCTCGATATTAACTGGCCAAACTGGTGAACTAATTGGAAAAACTGGGTTGTCTCTCAAGTGAGCATGTTTTAAAATTTGCCTACATATGCGCACAAAAGCCAGTAAAAGATATGCGAAGTAGGTTTTCTTGAACAATCTCTTAAGATTAGGCGCATATTTGTGTGCGGGAGATGTGTTTTAAAACATACGTGCACAAGTGTGCACAAGATTAAAAATTGCAGCGTATCTCTGCTTGCGCGCCGATACGTGCGTGCATGGGCGCACTCATGCTCATTGTAAAATTTAGCCTGTAGGTGCTCACCTTCCCTCAACAATGGAAAGATAAGAGAAAAAAAGGGAAGTAAAGGAAGAAAAAAAAGCAAATAACACTGCAGTATGAATATCTGTGAAACAGCCTCTCAAAAAAAGAACTGAAGATCCTCCTCCAGATAGGAACGATACAAAACCGAAACTGCAGAAAGATCCAACAGTGAAAACATTATCATTCAAAGCTGAAACGCAAGCCACGGCAGGAAGAATGAATCCTGCACTAACCCTCTGGAATTGAGGTTTCTAACTTCCTTTCCAGTTGCACAATGAAATCCTGAGCTTCAGAAACAGACGTGAAGAATTTGGTCTCTCCATTATGATCTACTCGCAGCTTTGCCAGGTATAACAGAGTGCAGAGGACTTTGAGTCTATAAAGCTTGGCGCACAGAGGAAAAAGCCCTGCCAAATAATCCTGGAAAACAAGAATAGTTCCATTGTCACTCTTTAAGGTCTTAGCACCTCAGAACGCCCGAAGGATTTCCATCTTGTGGGAAAAGTTCATAATCTGCACACTCACAACCCACGGCTTACCAGATGCCAAGTTCCTCAACCCCAGCCCGTACGCATGTTCCACCAGCATGTGGCCATCATTTATTTATTTATTTGTTTTGTTTTTCTATACCGATGTTCATCGGACATATCACACCTGTTTACAGTATAACAGAGGGGTCTATCAACGTAGACTTCCTATTTTACATTGGAACTTCGTGACCTTATATTGAACTTTTGTAACATTATGTAACATTATACATTGAACTTTATAACTTTTTACAATGAAATTGTAACTTTTTACAATGAATTTTTTGATAGTAAGCTTCCAAGGTCTAACTCGCATGGGAGCAACTCCTTCAAGAACCCGTGTAGCTCATTCTCAACTAGGCTCTCTGGGAGGCCCTTGAACTGCAAATTATTATGGTGGGACCTGTTTTCAAGGTCCTCCAGCTTTTCCTCGTGGCATCTCACTGATGACTTTAAAGCAATGAGCTCACTGGCAGATGCTTGCGTGTCATCCTGAATGTTGGAGACTCTCTGCTCAACTGTCACTCACATGCTATCCTATCAAAATCAATCAACCTCAACACTGGTGTCCCTCAAGGATCAGCTTTATCAGCCACCCTTTTCAACATTTACCTTCTCCCCATATGCCAACTACTAAAAGAATACAAGATCACACATTTCCTCTATGCTGATGATATTCAGCTACTCATTCCCATACAAAACTCAATTGATGACACATACAAGAAAACCTCTGAACTACTTATCTCAATCAAAAACCTACTAAACTCCCTTAAACTCATAATCAGCTTTGACAAAACTGAAATACTACTCATGGATAAAAAACCTAATCCATCTCTGCCACCCCTGACAATTCCTGACAAACATATCATAATGATAATCCCTACCAATTATACCAGAAACCTTGGAATTACCATTGATAAGGAGCTTTCTTACAAGAACCACATCACAAACAAAACCAAGGAAGGTTACCACAGACTCCTTACCTTAAGACACCTAAAACCATTCCTCAATCCCCACGATTTCAGAACTGTACTCCAACTTCTTATCTTCTCCACCTTTGACTATTGCAATTCCTTATTAATTGGATTACCTCTCTCAGCCCTCAAGCCACTACAAATCTTACAGAACTCAGCTGCCAGAGTCCTAACTGGATCAAAAAGAAGTGAACACATCACACCAATTCTGACAGCACTTCACTGGCTACCTATCAACGCACGTATTGCATACAAATCAATGACTATAATCCACAAAATCCTAAATAATAATAATCAAGGTCTTAACTCACTAAACATAATCCCTCAAAAACCTTCAAGAAACCTACGATCCAATAACTCTTGTTACCTGAACATCCCCCCTGTCAAGGATGCACATCTGGCAACCACTAGAGAAAGAGCCTTCTCAATTGCATCACCCAAAATGTGGAATACACTACCTAAATTCTTACGAATTCAACACGACCTAAAAATATTCAAAAAGGACTTAAAAACAATAATGTTCCGCAAATTCCTCACTGACTTTCAATCATCTAATGATCCCGACCTCCAACTGAACTCCCAATTGTTTACCGCATAATTCACCCCTTCCTCCCTTTTTCTTCCTTCCCTCCCCCTCTATCCTAATTTTAAATCATTCTGGACTTGATATCTATTTCTCTGATATTGTTTAATAATTCAAATGGTTTTGTACTGCTACCCATCTGTTAAGAATCTGTTTACTGTTCTTACTAATGCTCAGTTACAAGATATTGTACACTTTTGTAAACCGTTATGATGGCTCAACCGAATAACAGTATATAAAATTCATCAAATAAATAAATAAATAAATAAATAAATAAATTTGCTATTACTCACCAATGCAGAGAGGTACATAGGCATAGCTTGAATTTTCTTAACCCTGGAAATTTAACTCCTGGTCATAGATGGAGTAAAGTTTCTGGGGCTAGTGTTAGTCTATAGGGCTGAACCTGGAGTTCGTGCTGCTGCTAGGATCCTGTACTTGGGATTTCTGAACATAAAATTGATTTATGGGATCTAAGATGGCGAGTAGATGTGGTTTCTGGTGCTTCACTATGGAGAAACTTTTTTTTTTTTTTTGCCTGCTTTATTGCCTAAATATGCCACATACAAAGTGGACGGGCAAGCTTAGAATGCAGACCCCAGTGGCTTCAGAAGCTAGCTCAGGTCAACCAAAGATTGTTGAGTGCCTTACCCCACTGCTTGGGAATGTACCCGAGCAAAGGTTTGTTACAGGAGTTGCCAGTGAGTAAGCAGCCACCCAGCTGGAAAAGGAGGTCTGTCTGAGCCCTGGTGCTCTGACAGTTCCTTCCCCAATCATTTCACGGTATGTCAAGAGTGAAGGGCTTGGGCAGTGGCGAGGTATGTTGACGACAGCTTCGCTTCCACTAGCTTCTGGGGAGGCAACCTTTCCAGATCCCGCAGTATCTGAGACTGGAGTTATGGATGCCGGGAGTGCAGCCCCAGAGGAAGACCACAGGAAACTGCAAGGAATGTGAGCCACCCTTGGAGGGCATATGCTTATCGTTTCAGCATCTCTGGAATTTGGGGACGTGAGTAGGTTGAGTAGTGTTCAGCCAGATCCCAATCTAAAGGTATTTACAAGCTCCTTAATGAAGTCAGCGTGAAGAAGCTCGGTGTTATAAAGCTGGAGCCAGTTTGGTCAGCACTTGTTTCCCTCAAGCAATCAATCTCCTCCTTCTTTACTTTAACCTCTGATATTCATCAAGAAATGCAGATTAGCGTGAGAACTCTTGCATATCGGAAAGAGAAAACTGAGACTTTAGAACATTGGATGTCTTGGACGCAAAATACCTAAATGGGGCTGGTGCAGCAAGGAAAGAAAATTGGAAAATTTAGAGAATTTTTTAAGACATGTGAATGCTCGTGTATTAAATTTTCCTAATTCCCCCACCACTTCCCATTAGAACAATTTAAGAAATATATTTTGAATGTTCTTAAGGTGCCAGCAGAGGCGATACCTCCTATTGCCAAAGCCTTTTTTTCTACCTACTGGGAAGCAGGGAACTGTTCAAGGGATGTTTCCCGAGGCTGGACTTGTTTCCATGGATAGCCTTGATCTGACTGACACTTTGGAAAAGTCAGGCAAAAGAGGATATTGTGAATAGAAGGATGATTTTGGCTTCTTTTGTATTTTCTCAAGCCATGATTCTGTTATAATTAGTGAGGTTTGGGTGGACCCTTGGACACTGTGGCAGCTGACCACACCCACGGGGTCAGCTGCCACAGTGTGGGGCCACAAGTCAGGCTCAGCTGAGGACACACAAACACAGAGTTTGATCTTTATTTAGACAATGTTGTGTAGCCACCAGAGGTGGCAGTGATGAGTAATTGAAGTAGCCCGGCTGGGCTAGGATCCCTCAGGCGCTGGAACAGCGACTCCTCCGGTAGCAGTGCTGTAGTGGAAAGAACTGAGAATAATGGAAACAGTGGAATATGAACAAGCCCCGGTATGGAGAACCCCAGGATAAGGAGAGCAGGCCCTCGAGGAGCGAGTACCTGATCCCTGAGAGCTGAGAAGCTTGAAGGTGATGTACTCACACAGCGGTTCCACATAGGAAATGGCACCAGGGCTGGAACGGAGGCAGGCCCTCGAGGAGCGAGTACCTGGTTCCAAGAAAAGTAAGGTAGGCGGGGCGAAGCCGTCATAGACCGGTCACAACAAAATCGCATTGGTCACTCTTTAGCCGTTGCCCTGGGGGACTAATACGTCTCTTTCAACTTTAAAGGATGTGAGTGCCTACAAAATACACTCTGGAGGCTCGGCCTGAGTGTCCAAATGAAATCTTTACTGTCCGAATTCTTAAATTTATTTATTTATTTAAGGGTTTTTTATATACTGAGGCACGTTTGCAAAACATCACCTCGGTTCACAATGTAACATAACTTAGCAACAAGCTTTACAATGATATCATTTTTAACAGGAAGTGGGATTAACAAAATTGGAGGAGATAATACGAAACTTATATACATATGTACATATATATTATATATATATATATATATATATATATTTATATATATATATAAATGGTAGAATGGGCACTTTCACATCAGATCTTGGCTTGAAAAAAGTGAAATTGATAGTTCTCCAATCTATCTGTGCAAGCATCTCTTAGTATTGAGCAGGGAAACTGAGCAGGGTCCTCAGTTGGGCAGGGTATCCTTAATATGGGCAGAAATCTCCTTCCAAGAATACTGATGGCCAAAAGTTTAGTCTTTGCACAGTCTTCCCAAAGTCAGTCTCTCCCTGGGTAAAGACACCAAATGAGTGTCCTCAAAGTCGAATTTTAGGTCTTACTCACAGTTCTCCTCTTCAGTTGTCAAAATGGGATTTTTTCATAGGAAAATGGCCACTAGCAGAGAACACAGCATCTCTCTACAGATGTCCCCTCTTTAGGAAGGAAGGAAGGGTGGCCACAATCTTCCTCCTGGGAACACAGACAAAAATCTTCACAAAAATGGCAAAAGGATCAGGAATCCTACTGCAGCAGGTCACTCTGATCCAGCCCCCTCAGTGAGGGCTGGAGAGCACTGGAAACTTCCCAACCCCCTGATCTAACCTAACAGGTGGGTGCCCCCGAAATCCTTCAGCCAAATGGTACCAGGGTTCTCACAAGAAGGAAACCTCAAAAATATCCAAAAATCTTCAAAACAACTATGGAACTAGCACCCAGAAAGCCATGGATCCCCCATCCCACTAGGGTAGTGGCCCAGGTTATGAAACCCAGTACCCAAACAGGGGAACAAATAAAAAAAAAAACCCACTCCAGCTCTCACTAACTCCTAACCAAAATGCCACACTGTGAAATGCTATAGGCTGCTTTTATAGACAGCAGGGTGCTGGCCATTCCAGCAATCCCAGAGATGGAGCTGTTCTGAACGGTGCATCCCTCTCTTCACTACCTTTCCTATCCTAACTCAGAGGGTTCAAGACTAGGGCTTCTACAAAGACAATCCCAAAGGGTCATCACATTTGTAATAGATTTTCATAATGTTTTTCTGTTCTGTTTTTTGTGTTAAATATTAAATTGTCAATAAAAATATATATATATACAAACGCGATTTATGTGGGTTTGGCATGAACAACCTACGACATTGATTTTAAAAGTGGTGCTCGGGCTAACCTGCCCACGTACACTCGTATGCGGTCCACGTGCGAGTGGATTTTAAAATGCTGTGGTTTACGCGTGTATGTGCCCATGCATGCGTGAAAAAATAAGAGGGGTATAAAAAGAGTTGGGGCATGAACATCCCAGGCTGGGGCCAACACTTACGCACATAACTCCATATTTTAAAACTGGAAGCTGCAGCACGCATCTGCTTGATATCCATGTAACTTTACTGCTGCTCCTGATGAGGAGAGAGTCTGTGGGTCTCGAGTTTTAGGGCTCACAGCACAGGGTGAGGGGTCTGGATCGACTGGGGAGGAGGGTGGGGCGTGCAGGACGAAGAACAAGAGGGATCATCTGGAAGACCTCAATATTAAATGGCAAACTGGTGGACTAATTGGGGAAAATTGAGAATGCCCTTCGCACAAGCATGTTTTAAAATCTCCTTACATACGGGCGTAAAAGCCGACAAAGTCCTATGAAAGAAACACGCACTAACTTTGCTCGAGTAACTTCTTTAAAATTAGGAGCATACTTATGCCTGGTTGGTGTATTTTTAAAACTTATGCGCGCAATTGCACACACGATTTAAAATTCCAGTGCATCTTTGCTTGTGTGCCAATACACAAGTTTAAAGGCGCACGCATGCTTGTTTTAAAATTTGGCAGCATAAGCATATATTTTACGCCCTTAACTCATATTTTATGTGCACATCCTTTAGGACTATAACTTGTGTTCCTAATGCATGTTTTGTGCATAGAACTTTCAGGAACATAAGTTCTGCTCCTAACTTTTGTGTCATGCATGCAACTTTTACGAGCATAAAAAGCTATACTACTAACTAACTCATGTTATTGTTTTGTGCTCCTAATATATCCTGTTAAATGTGTAACGCTCCGGCGTAAGTTCCTGTTCATTGTACACCGACGTGATATCTTTGATGAGCGGCGGTATATAAAAAACTATAAATAAATAAATAAATAAATAAATAAATAAATATAGGAACATAAACTGTGCTGCTAACTCATGTTTTCTGCTCCTAGTTTGAAAGTACAACTTTTATGCTTCTAAATCATGTTTTGTATGTACAACTTTTAGGGGCATAAATGTTGTGCTTCTAACTTGTTTCTGCTTCTATCTCATGTTTTGTATGCACAATGTTTAGGAGTACAAATCATGTTTTCTGCATACAACCACATAAATCATGATTTTTCTCCTAAAATATGTTTTGTGCACAGAAAACCACATTTTGTGCCCCTAAAGCATGGTTTGTGCACATAAATCATGTATTATAAGCATAAACCATGGTTTGTGAGCATTAAATGTGATTTATGTGCGCTATTCTTTTTTTAATGTACATTTTTTAGGTTTACATGCTTTTTTAAAATCCCTGGTCAAATTGTTTTTAGCAAGTGCATTAAGAAAATGTCTGCTGAAATATAGCACACGTTTTAAATCTTGTCTTATTACATTGGGCCCACAGCTCTTTGTGTTACTCATGCTCAGATTCAGGCATCAGTACCCATAGATACTTCAACTTTCAGTCTTACTATGCCATCTGGTGAACATTTGGTGAATAGTATCTGATTTATTTTGTATGCCAGGACATACAAGGTGGCCACCTGGTTTGCATTGCAGCTGACTTTTTAGGTGTTAATAAAATATTGCAACAAACGTTTATTGTAATATACTAAAAGTGATATGCTTTGTGTAACTGTTTTTTTCTTACATGTTTTTTATATTTTTAAATAAATATTTGGTTTACTATTACATTATATAATATGTTATTCAATTTGATGGTCTCCAGGTAACAGATCTGTCTAATTATGCAAAGTGTACATGGGGTTGTGTATGCTATAAATTTTTCTTCTCATGCAGCACTCCCAGTACTCTTGCAAGGAAGGAGTGAGAGGGATGGAGGTATCATTGGCACTAATTGTGAAGAACTACAATGGGGGGAAGATGCTGCAATCAGCTGCAAAGTAGAACTCAGGCCCTGCGACACTATTGAAAACCAGTGACTATGTATATAGTCACAACATAGTGACTATATACATAGTCACTATGTTGTGACTATATTATCCAGAACTCCCACAACACAGATACTGGATTTGCTGTTGCTTATGTTTATCCTCATCTTGTGATACTCAGGAGTAGGCTGCATCCACCTGCAAGAGGATGTGGCTGCATCCACGTGCAAGAGGACTATTATTGATACTGCAAGCAGTCACAATAATAGTCCTCTTGCACGCCTATATAGAATATAGGCGTGCAAGAGGACTATTATTGATACTGCTTGCAATGAACACAATCAGTGGCATTTGTTTTGCTTGGGATTGCAGGATAACATTTGAGATGAACTGACCTGAGTGGAACCACCTGAAGATTTGGACTGCTTTATAGCTTTATGGTAGATATCAAGATCTACTCTTGTCTAAGGGAAAGTCATGAGGCAAGAAGAAAAAAGGAAGACTGGACACTACCATGATTCCATGTCTGGGGTTTACTGAGAGCAACCTTCCTGTGCCCATGCAGGTGGATGCAGCCTACTCCTGAGAATCACAAGATGAGGATAAACATAAGCAACAGCAAATCCAGTATCTGTGTTGTGGGAGTTCTGGATAATATGTGGCAATGTAAGCAATATGTGAAGAATGTTAGCAAAGAGAACAGGAAACGCTTTGTTACATCAGACCAATGGAGCTCAGATATTGGATAGTCAGTGGGGCTAGCAGCCTTGGAAGGGTATAACAATGGGATGAGGTATGGAAGAACAGCATCTATTGTTCAAACTGAGATGACCAAGGCACAAGGACAGTGGAACAAAGAGAAGGAGGATGTGAAGGGTGGTAGATGTGAGAGCCCTTTGTGCTGTGGCATAGTTGCAGCCTCAAGGGCAAACTCACAAGGCCTATGCCGGCAGCTGGCGAACATGCCCTGCAGTGGGATAGTCTGGAGCTTCAACTTTACCAGCCACCTCCCTTGCAGTTTTAGCCCTTGAGTTCTGCCTGCTGGCAAGATTTAGGTGGGTCCCTAGGGCGGTGGAGATGACTAAACTCCAAAGGCACACTGGGGTCAGAGCAGGCAGCAGACTAATAGAGTCAGGGGCAGGCTAAGATTGAGGCAAGCAGCTAGCAAGAGCGGTCAGATCCAGGCAAGGAATCAGGTCCAGGCGGCAGGCAATCATGGTCAAGTCCAAGCAAGAGGTCAAGATCTAAAGAGGCAAGCCAAGAGTGGATGGAGACACACTGAAGACACTGTACAAGAGAAGTAGGACAAGGCGGGGTTGGATGAGGCAAGGCTGGAAGGCAAGGCATAGAAACCAGGAACGCAGACAGGAATCAGGAACCAACATGCAGGAGCAACACATACTACTTCAGGAGTAGAAGACCCGTTGCTGAGGCGAGAAACTGCTACAGGGCCTTAACTTATATAGGCCAGGAAGCTGATGACATCTGGAGGTGCCACTCCATGTTTCCTGCCATGGCGCGCACCTTATGTGTGTACATGCATGCACATTAGCAAGTAGCACATTTAAGACTAATCGGAGAAAATTCTTTTTCACTCAATGCACAATAAAGCTCTGGAATTTGTTGCCAGAGGATGTGGTTAGTACAGTTAGTGTAACTGGGTTCAAAAAAGGTTTGGATAAGTTCTTGGAGGAGAAGTCCTTTAATGGCTATTAATCAAATTTACTTAGGGAATAGCAACTGCTATTAATTGCATCAGTAGCATGGGATCTTCTTAGTGTTTGGGAAATTGCCAGGTTCTTTTGGCCTGGTTTGGCCTCTGCTGGAAACAGGATGCTGGGCTTGATGGATCCTTGGTCTGACCCAGCATGGCAAGTTCTTATGTTCACACCTATGGGGAGGCAGCAGCTTGGCTGGGAAGGCAGCGTCAGTGATGGTCAGCAGTGTTTGGCGACTGTGGGCTGCCACTGCAATGAGAGGCCTCTGGCAGCATTGGGCAGTGGCAGGGATGAGTGTGGTGGCTCATGGGATCGTCCCATGAGCCACCAAACATAACACAATACTCTCCAAAGCTTCACCCCCATCTTCTGGGCTTGGACTTCCTGGGGTACTTCCTATGGAACTCTGTGATGAGTTGGGGGACTTGCGTATTGGAAGCCAGCTCCCATGAGTTTCCCTCAGGTCCATAGCTTTTGCAGGAGATAAGATACTGTAACTGGTTTCAGACCCTTCTGGAATTCAAAATCTCTTGGACCTCAAATTGAGTGACTTTTTCTGTAGCAACTTTGGTGGATGGAGAGACGGTCTGCCCAGCCAAGAAAGAATTGCAGGTTTCAACAGAGAAACGTGGAACACAGCATGAATCCATAAAGAAGCTAGTAATTTGAGCTTGTAAGCCACAGGATCCAATTGTCGCTCAAGGGGAAATGAACCCATGAGCCAAGGTGCAAACTTCAGAGATGGCATCATCAATTGAAGATTTTTAGTGCTGAGCCAGACTAAGCTTCCTGGATGAAGTTGAGGTGCTGGGCGACATTTCTTGTCTGTGTGTCTTTTAAATCAACCAGCAGCTTGTTCAAGAAGTTGATGTGCATTCTGCCACAGTTCCTGGAGTTCCTGTCCCATCAGGTTATTTGCAACTGAACTATCTCTGAAGTGTCAGAGATAGGAACAGGCCTGATTTAGGGGGATGGTGCCCAAACACAATATAGAAGGGTGATGACCATGTGGAGCTGTTCACGTGGTTATTATGGGCAAATTCAGCCCATGGAAGGAGGGATGCCCAGTTATCCTGCCATTGGTTCAGGTAGGTCCGTAGAAATACCTTGAGACGGATTCACCCACTCGGTTTGTCCATTGCTCTGGGGATGGTAAGCTGAGGAGAAATCCAACGTAATTCCAAACTTCCTGGATAAGCCTCTCCAGTAGCAAGCTGTGAACTGGACTCCCTGGTCAGAGAAGATGTGAAGGGGGAGCCTGTGCACCCGGAAGTTATGTTGGAAAAAGAGCTTAGCCAGTTCAGGTACAGAAAGGAGACACAGAAAGGGCATGAAATGAGCCATCTTAGAAAATCTATCCATTATCACCCATCTGGTGGTGTTGCCTCCAGAGAGGGAAGGTCAGTGCTGAAGTCAGTGGCCAAGTAGGTCCAGGGTTCCTTGGAGGATGGCAGCAGCTGTAACAACTCCCACAGTCATGCTTGCACACTTTTATTCATGGCAAAGATGGGGCAAGACTCTGTAACATTTCATGTCTGTCTTCAACAGAGTTCACCAATAATGTTGGATGATGAATTCAAAGGTTTGTGTGATGCCTGGGTGCACAGACGCTGGGGCACCACAGTTTTTCGAGGAGAAACTGTAAATGTGGCAGCAACCACAATCTTTGCAGGGTCAAAAATATGCTATGCAGATTCTAGAGAACCCTCTGTATCAAAGGAACATGAGAGGGCATGGGTCATCTGTTCTTCTAAGCAAGACAGTATCGCAACTCGAAGTCAAACCGATTTAAAAAAAACTAAAAAAACCAACAACAACACTAACGGGATTGCTGGGGGTTCCGTTTCTGCACTTATTTATTTTTATTTTATTTATTAAGGCTTTTATATACCGACTTTCTTGATACAAATCAAATCAATTCGGTTTACAATGAACTAAGCAGAATATACAATTAACCAATCAACAAGAGATACGGAGCATACAGTTACATTATAACAAGGAAGCCTTAACTTGGAGTAGGAAAATAAAGAAGGGGTGAACGGAGCAATAAATATATAAATAAAATGAAATAAAATAGAATAAATACTATATACAGAATGTTCTGGGTTTTTATGATCCGTATACATAATTACTGGGTGCTTGGCTCCTTCCAGTAGATGTTGCCATTCTTCCAAGGCTAGCTAGGCCACTAGTAGCTCATGATCAACAATAGCATAATTTTTACTGCGGGAGAGCATGTCTTTGAAAAATAGGAGTAGGTCATGAGAGTACGATTATGGTTATGCTGTAGGAGGACAGCATCTACCCCAAGAGTGGATGCCTCTGCCTCCAGGATGAATGGCTTGGATGGATGTGGGTGTAGGCACGGTCCAGTTCTTAGGGTCCAAGCCCTTTTTAGTTAGGGCTGTGAGTGGGGCCGCCAAGAAGGAGTAATCTTGGAAAAATTGTCTGTAGTAATTTGTGAACCCCAGAAAGCACTGCAGTGCCTTGAAGCCCATGGGCCGGAGCCACTCCAATATAGCTTTTAATTTCTCTGGATCCATATAGAGACCTAGGTGAGAGATAATATATCCCAAGAATGGAAGCTCTTCCTGTTCAAAGGTACACTTCTCTAACTTGGCGTAGAGGTAGCGCTCACAAAGTCTTTGGTGGACTTATTTCACATGACGTCAGTGCTTTGACAAAGACTAGAATATCATCTAGGTAAATTACCACATGAGTAGAGGAGGTCCCGGAAGATCTCGTTTACCATAAATTGGAAGACTGCGGGGGTGCTGCACACCCCGAAGGGCATCATGGTATCTGTCATGGGTATTAAAGGCGGTCTTCTGCTCGTCACCTTCTCAGATTCTGATCAGGATGTATGCCCCCTGGAGGACCACTTGATAAACACTTGTGCACCCGAAAGCGGTGAAAGAGCTTGGCGATCAAGGGAAGAGGATAACAATTCTTCTTAGTAATAGAGTTAAGACCACGATAATAGAGTTAAGACCACGATGGATCCTTGTGCAGGGGCACAAGGATCCATCCTTCTTCCTTACAAAAAATAGTTCAGCCCTAGCAGGTGAGGAAGAGAGGCGAATGAAGCCTCTATCCAAGTTTTCTTTAATATAGGTGGTCATAGCCTCTGTTTCTAGAGCAGAGAGCAGGTATACTTTGCCTCTGGGTGGAACCTTGCCAGGGATCACGTCTATGGCACAATCGTAGGAGTAATGAGGCAGCAGGACCTCCTCCTGGTGCTTACTGAAAACATCAGTGAATTTGGTATATTTTGGGGGCAGACCCGGAAGCCCCGAGGTAACTGTCTGAGCCATAGACACCACAGGTGAGACTGTGACTAGGCATTGCTTATGACAGGACTCCATCTGGCAGCTTGTAACGTGGTTCAATGTGGGGCTGATGAAGCATGAACCATGGTAGGTCCAGGATAATTGCATTGATTGAAAATATAGCGGCTGATTTTCTCTCCCTGCAGGATGCATATTTGCATGGACAGTGGGACTGTGGCTCTTGTCACATTTTCGGGTAAGGGTTCTCCATAAACAGAGGAGATTGAGAGCAGAGTGTCCAGGGGAACTGCCAGTATGCAGAGCCTCATGGATAAAGCTGCCCCTAGTGTTGTGTCCATCGGTCGCAGACGGCTGCGACCGCTCTGCCTTACCTCTTTTTCTCCCCTTTCTCTCTCTTTGGGCAAGATTGCTGCCTCCGGTGCCGAGGGTCTCGGTGTTTCCAAACCAGCATGGGCATCCCCATCCACCATGCTCACTCCTGTGGCCTCCTAGGGCGCGAGGGCGCCCATCTCCTACACTCAAATACACGTCATGGCGGGAACCTCGGGGGCGGCCCCACCGCATGATAACAGTACCTCTGGGTATATCTAGCCTCCATTTCCCCTACCACCTTGAGTTAGCAAGGACTTCGGTTTAAGCTACTCTGACCGCTCTAAGCTGCATGCTTAGATGCTGCTTCACTCCAAGGGCCTCGCTCCAGTAGAAGCTCAAGATACCCGCTCCTCGGGGGTCTCTCGCTTCCAACTACCCTTCGGGGTCCTCTCTAACTAGACAACCGCCCCTCGGGGGGTCTTTCTCTCTCTTCTACATTTCAGGATATCAGATCATCGGATACGCGCTCCTTGAGGGCCTACCAGCCATTATATCCTGTACCACGGACCTTCGGTCCCAACTTTCCACCATCAGGAAGACGCCATCATTCCTGTGAGTATCTCTACGATCCGGTGCTCCAGTTCCACCCACCAGCTGCGACATTACCCGCATTGCGGGCTTCCGCCTATCGTGAAACATCTGGGTGAAACTTCACATCTGAGCCTGTTGAACGTACTGGCACTTCTTGGATCAGTGCCTTACCTTCCTGCTTTACCATCTATCTACAGCAGTACAATAAAGCCTCTATCCATACTGTGTCTGCTATCTGAGTTAAGACTATCTCAGTGGTTCCCCGCATGGCCCCTCCCTGTGGGCAGAGTCATCTCCATTGCGACCAAGGGTCCACAATGCCACAAACACAACACCTAGCACCAGTATCCAGGAAGGCTAGAGCATAGATAATGTCCTTAGAGCTAAGCTTACTGAGCCTAACAGTTGTGGAGAGGTGCAAGGATGACCTAGGGTGGCCTCTCCCACCAGGCCTATGTCCTTGAGTTTCCCAGCTTGTTTGGGCAGCAACTTGCGAAATGCCAAGATACTGCATAATATAAGCAGAGGTTAAGGTTACAGCGCTTCTTTTTCTTCTCTGCTGTCAGTTTGAAGCGATTCACTTGCATGGCTTCTACTGCTGCAGGTCCTAGTTCCGGAGGAGACTATAGGATGCTGGAAATTCAGGGCAAAGTGGACAGGGCTGTGAGCTGAGCCTCTCTCATGGGCCCATTCCTAAAACCTCAGGTCTAGTTTTACGGCTAGGCTAATCAGGCCTGCCAAGGTATCCAGCAGGTCCCGAGCAGCCATCTCCTTGTCAAAAGTCGCAATCAGATTGTCACTGCCCTACTGAAGTTCAGAGGCCAGAGTGCAAAAGTGCACTACATACTCTCCCACAGTCCAGGAGCCTTGCCTAATCTGAAGGAGTTCAGAAGTCTTGGAAGCCGTGCGACTGGACTCATCAAAAATTTGTCTGAATTCTTGCAGGAAGTGCGCCAGCTCCCCCAAGAGCGTATCATCCCTTTCCTAAAAGGGTGAGACCCAAGCCAGTGTGGTGCCACCCAACAAGGAAAGAATACAAGTTACTTTGACTTGATCAATTGGAAATAAAAATGCATGCAATTCGAATTGCATTCAACATTGTCTGAAAAAGCCTTTACATTTTAGTTGGTCTCCATCATACCTCAGAGGTGGAGACAGGTGGAGCATGGGAGTAGCAGGCCATAAGACAGGTGCCGCAGCAAGAACTGGAGCAGGCCTAGCTGCAGTGCCCTGCAGATATTCGGCTATGTTAAGCTGATCCTGCTGCTGTTGAAGCTGGTGTGCTAAGCCGGCGATAGTGGAAACTGGAGGCACGTCTTCCGAGCTCATGGCCTCAGCAATCTCTGAAGGGTGGAGGGTATGTGAGCCTTTGAGCTGTGATGCAGTTGATGGAGCCTCGAGGACAAACCTATGAGGCCTATGCCGGTAGCTATCAAATGCGCTCTACAGCAGGACAGTCTGGAGCTTTACTTTTAACAGCCGCCTCCCCTGCAGGTTGAGCCCTTGGGTTCTGCCAGCCAGCAGGACTTAGGCAGGTCCCTAGGGCTGTGGAGTTGACTAAACTCCAAAGGCACACTGGGATCAGGACAGACAGCAGACTAACAAAGTCAGGGGCAGCCAAGGTTGAGGTAGGCAGCTAGCAAGAGTGGTCAGGTCCAGGCAAAGGGTCAGGTCCAGAGCAGGCAGTTGTAGGAAGGTCCAAGCAAGAGGTCAAAATCTGAAGAGACAAGCAAAGGGTGGATGGAGTCACACTGGAGTAGGACAAGGCGAGGCCGGACGAGGAGGGCTGGAAGAGACAAGGCTGGATGAAGCAAGGCTGGATGAAGGGAATGCACGGGAACCAGGAATGCAGACAGGAATCGGGAACCAACACGCAGGAGCAACACACACAACTTCAGGAGTAGAAGACCCGTTGCTTAGGCGAGGAACTGCTTATACAGGCCAGGAGGCTGGCATCATCTGGAGGTGCCGCTTCAGGTTTCCCAGCTCGGCACACATATTATGCATGTACATGCGCATGCGCGCGCCTGTGGGGAGGCAGCGGCCTGGCTAGGATGGCCACCGCAATGGGAGGCCTCTGGCAGCATCAGGAAGCCGTAGGGGTGCGTGCGGTGGATCAGAGGAGTATCTCGTGAGTCACCAAATGTAACCGAGGGAAAATATTCCAGGCTCCAAGATCAAGTGGAAAGAAGTTTTCTAGCAATTACCACAAAATTGGATGGGAACTGTTATGAAGTCCTGTTCTCCAGGACTTCCCAGTGGTGGAAAAAAAGAGTCAGCAGTAAAAGGCCACTATTTATCAGGTGTTTGATGAAGTTTGGCTTTAGGAAGAGAAAGTGGAGCTTAATAACCATTCCAGTAGCAACAGGATCCTTGCTCAGAGAGCAGCCGCAGTGCAGGATTTGAGGAAAGAAAAGCCCCAGTGCAGAGTCTGTTGATGCAGTATGAATCTGGATTCCCTAAGATTTAATGAAAGCAACCTGCAATTAGTGTATTCTGAAGAATCTAAACTTGCTTTGTCAGACTCTGGTTATTCTCTGAAAATACTAGAAAGGATACATATTCCCAGAAACCCCAGGAAGGGTTACATTTATTTATCTGCTTGTTTTTAATGTAAAATGGTAACTAAAATGGGGAATTTCCATTGGGAATTGGATCTTGGGTTATGAGTGCTCCCTTGGTGGGGAAGGGCATGATGTAAGGGAAAAAAGTTTTGAACGGGTGGCTTGCTGTGGTGGAGGCACTGGAGGCTGGTGTCCTGCTGCTGAGCCACTAGCTGGTTCTATTTAGGGTTTAGGAAAGGCATGGAAACCAAGCACTAATCCTGATATCATCACCAGTAACCCTGCCCCCCTCCCAAACAATCCAATTGGTCCTCTGGACTATAAAAGGAGTTACTGTGTATGAGGATGTTGCTCTTGTCAACTTGAGGGCTGCCTAACTGTACAGCAGGCACTAGCAAGCTACTGAAACCCAGATCCTGTGCTTCATGGACTGTGAGTTGTGTCCCTTCCTCTGTGATTCACCAGAAGCAAGTAGTGTGAGTAATGTCCTCACTAGGGAATGGATCAGTGTATCTGTGGGATTGTGTTACGCATAGAATAAAGCACATTTGACATGCTGCAAGATACAGATGCATCTTTCCATCCTGATTAGGAACCTGACGCCTGCATGGTCTCAGACAAGTCCCAGACAGTCTTTGAGGATAAACAAATAATTGTATATATGATTATTCACTTTATGATAAATCACATGGTCATTATTCAAGAGATTTTGAAGTTGAGGCATATTTTGAGCTTTGTATGTAAAAGTTGAGCTTGTAGAACTCCCAAAAGCATCTGAGCATTATAAATTGTTGCACTCGGGGGTGGACCCCTGTCATGTGGCAGTACAGGGACTGGCCACAGGGGGCGGAGCACGGAAGGAGACAGAGGCAGTGTAGATCTTCACCACTGGAAGCCCAAGGTCCCCATGGGAGGAGCCGTAGGGACCCGGGCTGCTGGGACTTAGGTGGGCCTCGCAGGGTCTCCTGGGAGAGTCAGAGTCCGGCATGCCCACAGACACTGGGAGAGCGCTATCGGGTTTGAAGCTGGAAACAGGTTGGAGGAGAGCGAACCAGAATAGAGTTGGTGAGGACAAGGCAAGGCACAGAGCCAGAATCAAACAAGGTCAGAGTCCAAGAATCAGTCCAAGGAGTGGTCAACGTAGCAAGGGTCAAGATCCAGAGGTCAGGCAAGGTCGAAGAGCAGGCTGAGGTCTTGGGCAGGTGGCAGGCAGGTCAGGAACAAGCTGAGGTCTTTGGAAAGCGGCAGGCAGGCAGGCAGGTCAGGAACAAGCTGAGGTCTTTTCCAGAAAGTCAGTCCGAGGTAAGACCAGGGAGACGAACAAGGAACACTGGAACAAGCAGGGCAAGGAAGCAGATATAAGCAGGAACGGAACTGGAACAGAAGGATCCTGGAACGAAACTAGGAACAAGCAAGCAGGAACACGAGCAAGGGCAATCTCAGGAACAAACTGACCCGATTGCCAAGGCAAGGAAGTGAGGTCAGGAACTTCCTTATAACATGAGTTCAATCAGGGTGCGCCGCGGAACTAGGCCCCGCCCTGGAACCTACATCAGGGCGGCTGGTCCGCGAATAGGGGTGTGGCTAGCTGCTGAGACGCCAAGGTCTGGTGTGAGGTTCGGCGCATGACTGAAGGTCCGGCGACTGCCGCCGCAGGACGCCGGGGCCTAGCTGGACTTGCAAGGGCCGCGAAGGAGACAGGACCGGGACCCGCTGTGTGACCCCGAAGGTGAGTGGTCCCATGCGTAGGACAACCGCGGGCGGGGCACGTAACATAAATAGTCTCAGAATAGGAAAAGTTCTGATGAGTCCTGTTTGATTTTGGCACAAATTTAAAGAAAAGCTCTCTTAATTACATAAGAACATAAGGCTTGCCATACTGGGTCAGACCAAAGGTTCATCAAGCTTAGTAACCTGCTTCCAATAGTAGCCAAGCCAGGTCACAAGTACCTGACAGGATCCCAAGGGGTAGAGAGATTCCAAGCTGCTTATCCCAATTATAAGCAGTGGATTTTTACAACTCTACCTTAATAATGTTTAATAGACTTGTCCTCTAGGAACTTGTCCAAACCTTTTTTAAACACAGCTACACTAATATCTTTCACCACATCCTCTGGCAATTAATTTTAGAGTTTAATTATATATTGAGTAAAAAATATTTTCTCTTATTAGTTTTAAATATATTACCTAGTAACTTCATTGTGTGTCCCCTAGTACTTTTCAAAAGAGTAAACAGATGAATGTTGACTCGTTCCATTCCACTCACTATTTTATAGACCTCTGTCATATTGTTATGCTCGCCCTGTTCAGGGAACATCACTTGAGGGAATAGTACAGGACGGCTCAATGGGATATAGGACGGTCTTCTGACTAGCTAGCCTCCTTCCCAGCAGATTGGGCCTTTGGATGCTAGGGACTAGTAAAAATTCAGTGTGGCGGCATGATGAGTCTATGAACGGGCTGGATCAGGTGAAGCTGTGGACAGGTTGGGCAGGTCTGGAACAAGGCCGGGTCTAGAAGCAAGCATAGGACAAGGACTGGGACAGCACACAACAGCACCAGATTAGGACAGGACTGGAACAAGACTAGACAGAACAAGGGCTGAGCAAGGCAACACAGAAAACAGAATGAATATGCCCGAAGGCATCTAGGCAGAAGACCCGTAGGCCACTAGATAGCAGAATAAGACCAGATAGGCCACAAGACAGACAAGACAAGGAGCAGAAGGCTCAGACCCCCACAAGGCAAGGTTAGGAGCAGATGGCCTGGAGACCACAAGGTAGACAAAGCAAGTAGCGAAAACCCAGAGGCCACAAGCAAGGCAAGGTGCTAGAAGGCCCAGGGACCACAAGGCAAGACAAAGAGGGAAGAAGACAGAGGCCAGGACAAGGAGCCAAAGGTAACTCCATGAAATAAGGTGGCTATGGTAGGGCTGGATTACATAAGGCAGAGACCTGGGTGTGGTAAGAACAGAGAGGAGAAGCTTGGCCAGCCTGAAGAGTATGCTCGTTGAGGTTCTCGTGGTGGAGGGGAGGCTGCAAGAAAGGCTGATTCATGAGACCAGGGAAGAGATGGTGAGGAACTGAGTGAAGCTCACTGGAGGCCTCTGATGGTGGGGAGGCATCATAGGGTAAGAAGAGGCTGTGTAGCAGCTGAAGTCATAACACATATCTCCCTTCAACTGTCTCTTCTCCAGGCTGAAGAGTCCTAAACTATTTAGCCTTTTTCATAGGGGAATTGTTCCATACCGTTTATTATTTTGGCCACCCTTCTCTGTACCTTTTCTAATTCTGCTATATCTTTTTTGAGATGTAGTGACCAGAACTGCTCATAATACTCAAGATGAGGTCGCACTATAGAGCGATACAAAGGCATTATGATATTCTCTGTTTTATTCTCCATTCCTTTCCTAATAATCCCCAGCATTCTATTTGCTTTCTTGGCTGCAGCTGCACACTGAAGAGAAGATTTCAATGTTTTTTCAACTATGACACCTAGATCCTTTACCTGAATGGTGACTCCTAATGTGGAAAATTGCATTTTGTAGCTATAATTTGGGTTACTCTTCCATAAGTGCTTCACTTTGCACTTGTCCATATTAAATTTCATTTCCCATTTGCATGCCCAGTCTCCCAGTTTTGCAATGTCCTCTTGCGATTTCACAATCCTCTTGAAATTTAACAACATTGAATAATTTTGTCATCGATAGATTTGATCACTTCACTTGTTGTTCCCATTTCCAGATCGTTTATAAATATATTAAAAAATAGTGGTCCCAGCACAGATTCCTGGGGCGCTCCACTATTCAACTTTCTCCATTGGAAAATTTAGCATTTAGCCCTACTCTCTGTTTTTTTTATCTTTTAACCAATTGGCAATCCACAATAGGATACTGCTTCTATCCCATGACTTTCTAATTTCCTAAGAAGTCTCTCATGAGGGACTTTATCAAATGCTTTCTGGAAATCCAGATACATTACATCAAGTGGCTCACCTGTAACCCTTTTTTCTGGGGGTTTGCTGTTGCTATCCTTCCTCTTCTTTCTACACCTCCTAAGGAGTGAGCTCTTTTTTGGGGGGGAAAGGAAATCCTTTATGGCCCAGATGATGGAGTGTTTCTCCTGCAGTGTGTGTATCTCTCTGGTGATGTATTCTCTTCAGGGACAAAAAGGCTGGACTTAGACTGGCTATTCAAATAAATTTTACTCATTATTTTCAAAATGTCAATCACTGTTCCACAAACATTCCAAAAATACGAAAGTGTACATTAGAATGCTTTACCTTGTCTCTCTGTTGGGGTGCTCCTGGGAGGGAGCTACCTACTGTCTCCTCATCTGTGCAAACAGCCCAAGAATTTGGGGAATCATAAGGGTTGAGGCCCACGCCATGGAAAGATCCTACCTGAGTGCAAAATTCAATCTGATGCCCATTACCTATGTCCTGATGTCTTTGGGGTGGGGATCCAGTTGAGAGTCTCCAGATCTTGATGCTACAAATCCTTTTCTTCCTCTCTGTGTGACTTTTCTGGGAGAGAAGCCTGATGTTCCATTCTTGACTACCATCATTTACTATCTCTATCTCCTTTCTCCAAGTTGTGAAGAGGGGTGGGAAAAAAACATGCACACTAACAAAAAGGGGAAAAATCCAAATGTCTATATCCAAAATCTCTTGCTGGGTAGTGCTGTCACTGGTCTTGCTTCCTCTAGGGAGTAGAGGGGTAGCTGATAGGTCACCAGCCCCTCCTCTCTGGATTTGGGTAGTTGCCCTTCTCCAAAGGGTACAGGGTATTCCCCAGAACAAGAAAAATGAAGCAAAAAACTGACCAAAGTCTACAAAAATCTCTTTCTCTCAAAAATAAGGCAGACCTTCTCAGACAGGGTATGTACTGATGAGGAATCTCCTCTAAATGCAAGAGCTGAGTTAGTGGGCCCAACTCAGCATGGAGAAAGTAAAAATAGCTTCTTTCTCCTTAAAACATATCTCAAAATGACCATGCTCTCTCTTCTTTTAGCTCTGCCTTATGCCCTTGGGATAGCCAATCACAGTCAGCTCAGTTGTCAGTTGAAAGACTGAAAAGGAATGGAAAATCCTACAGCTGTTATTATTCCTGATAATAAGGGACCTAGGGCCATCTAGTAATAAACTGAAGGGTCGGTCCCAAAAAACAAAGCGGAAGCTGATCCACAATAGCTATACAGTGATAAAATGAAGAAGGATCAGTATAAAAAGGACTTTATTAAATCTTGCCCGAATCTGACCGAGTTTCACTCTTCAAGTAGCTGCCTCAGGGGCAGCTACTTGAAGCACATCTATTAGTATGAAATCACACTAGTATTGCGTGCCGCAGGCAAACTAGAACAATACAACTTCACCTTGTTGTTTTTTCACAGCTCTGCTGTTGACAGTAAGCACAAGTATTGAATTTGAAGCAGTCACAATACTAGTGTGATTTCATATTAAGTTCACAATGTGTGAAAAAAATCAAGAGTCAACACCTTATTTTCAAAAGTAGTATGATCGTGGAGGCATTAATAGATGTGCTGTTATAATTAGTGAGGTTTGGGTGGATCCTTGGACACTGTGGCAGCTGACCATGCCCATGGAGGGAAGTCCCGTGAGGGGCCACAGGTCAGGCTCAGCTCTGGACACACAAACACAGATATTTCTTTATTTAGACAGTTTGAGAAGCCACCAGAGGTGGCAGTACTGAGTAGAAGATGTAGCCCGGCTGGGCAAGTATTCCCCAGGGCGCTGGAATAGTGGTTCCTCCGGTAGCAGTGCTGCAGTGGAGAGAACTGAGAGAATGAGTACAATAGAACATTCACAGAGTCCCAAATATGAGGAAGCCCCGAGATAGGGAGAGTTGGCCCTCGAGGAGCGAGTACCTGGTTCCAGGGAGACAGCTCTGAGGAGTAGATAATAGTAGTATTCACTGATGGTGTCTGTAGCGACTTCTTCCAAGTAGAAGAGGAGATAGATGCAGGCAGCGAGTCAGGGAACTTGGGCCCTCAAGGAGCGAGTACTGGTTACCTGATAGCAATCTGAAAGAAGCAAAAGAGGTCCCCAAGGAGCGGGTACTCCGTTAGCAGAAAGAGTCCAATAGAAGTTGGAGAGGCAGAGTAGCTGGGTATGGAGAGCGAATCCCATCCGTAAGAATCCCCTTGCTAACTCAACGGCTAGTAATAAACTGTAGGCTTAACTATCTGGGCAGCATGACGTCATCACAGGGGGACGCCCCTGAGGAACGCGCCAATGAGGAAATAAGAATGAGGGCCATGATGGCGGGAGGTAGTGCCCAAACTGGTCCGGGGACGCTGGAGAGGATGGCAGGCGGACGCCACGGCAGCCAGGCGTCCGTGAAGAGCAGGAAGAGCCGCAGAAAAGGAAAGGTAGGTGGAGTGAAGCTGTCGGGAAGTGATGGTTGCAACATGTGCTTGACAAGTAGCCCCTGAGGCAGCTCCTTGAAGAGCGAAACTCGGCCAGAGTCGGGCAAGATTTAATAAAGACCTTTTTATACCGATCCTTCTTCGTTTTAAATCTGAAGGGTTGGCCACACACCTTTAACCACATGCTTTTTTATGCAGTCAAAAAAATTTAGCAGATTTTTTAGGAAAGACTTCCCTTGACTAAATCCCTGTTGGCTTTGTGTCATTAAACTATACCTATCTATATTTCAGAAATTTTGTTCATAATTTCATAATTCTTTGTAAATAAGAGATGCATTGAATTTTAATTTGCTGCAAATACTTATGAGCAGGATGAAAATATTGCTTTGTGCAATGATAAATGTTACCAGTGTAGTACTATTTATAGAATTATTTGTTGCTAATTGTTTTAAGTAGTCTTGCACTAGAAAGGTTGGACACCAATCTAATAGACAGAAAGGAAAATCAGTCAATGACATTGGAATCAACAGAGCCCCAGCAGGAACTTGGGCTAACTACCATACCTACAGAGAAGGGGAAAACAGTGGGTATTTCTATAGGTAATGAAGAAACTAAGATGTCCACTTTTGCAGATGGGACATTACTTTTTTCTGTTAGACCCTGCAAACTCTATTCCAAATACTTTAAATATGATTTAAAAAAATTGTGGAAATTTGCAGGATTTAAGATCAGCATTGAGAAATTGGTTGCACTGGGCTCATTAACATTTATGCCTCACTCAGAAATAACAGTTTATCTCCAGAGAGCAAAAGTACATCTTAAATATCTATGAATTAACATACTGGTTAAATATCTATGAATTAATATATCAGAGAACCCTTCCAATTTATGTTTGAATGTAGCTCCTCATATCAAACAAACTGAATATCTACTGGCTAGCTGGAGTCATTCACTTCTTTTGCTAATGGTCAGAGTCCAATTTGTTATAATGATCATCTTGTCCACATGGCTGTATGTGCTATAGAGGTCCACCTTGATACTTAATAACTGTGTTCTTAGAAAACGTATTAGAATGGTTAATGATATTTGCCTTTATTTGGAGGGGAAGAAAAGCAAGGTTAGCAATGAGGAAGGTAGCACTTCCTTGGAGTGAAAGTGGCTTAGCTGCCCTTGAATATAGCAAATACAATAGGGCCTGCTTGCTTAGATTTCCAGGGAACTAGTTTGCAGATTCTTCAAAATACCATGCCCCAAGAGCAGAAAAACAACTAGTTAAAACTATATTCTTTGAAATATGTCTTACCTGCAAAATTCCAGCTTTTCCCAGTAGAGCTACATAAGAACCCTCTTTTTGGCCTCATACTATGAGTATGGCAATCAGCCTGCAAACTACTGAGAATCTCTCAGTATCATTCAACTCATTTGCCTATTGGAGGTAATACTGAGTTCCAGCCCGGGCTGCTATACACCAGCCCATAAATGGTTGCTGGTGTGTAGCATTAAATCTTTTCCAAAACCAATGGCTTCCCAATCTCCTCACTTCAAAACAATAGAATATTCTTAGAGATTTCTCTACATATTTACAAGTTTGCCGTTACTTGAACACTGTAATCTTTCGAGTCTTTAGATCGAATGAGCCAATTCAGAGACTTTACCTCCTCCATGTCTGAGATCAATTATACAAATTCCTTAGGAAATTGAATCTGTATGAATGGATGGCTCAGCTGACATCCAGATGGCAAATGCAACAATTACTACAAACCGGAATCAAAGTTGATATGAAGATATTAAAAGCATCACAGAAGATGTCCTTCTGTGGGAAATACACAAAATCATATACCTGTGTATATAATTAAATAACTCAATTTTTATTTCTAAACACTTGTTTTTTTAAAATTACACAAAGCACACCTATTACATCAAAAAACCATTCATACCACTCTCATTCACTCTTCTAAACATACAATGTTAAAATACAACAAAGTTACATTTCAACTCGCAAATTACACAAATATTGCAACAATCCCAAATTACAATGTATATATTTCATTTAACAAGGATTCCCTAGTAAATTGATTAATACAATGTATACATTTCATTTAACAAAGATTGACATTGCTTATAAATTTTAATAAAATCAAATTAGCAATAATAGTTCAATGGCAGCTTTAAAATTAAGTGGTTTACTGGGAAATCTTTGTTAAATGAAATGTATACATTGTAATTTGGGATTGTTGCAATATTTGTGTAATTTGCGAGTTGAAATGTAACTTTGTTGTATTTTAACATTGTATGTTTAGAAGAGTGAATGAGAGTGGTATGAATGGTTTTTTGATGTAATAGGTGTGCTTTGTGTAATTTAAAAAAAACAAGTGTTTAGAAATAAAAATTGAGTTATTTAATTATATACACGGGTATATGATTTTGTGTATCACTAGTGATAATACCTGTGGTAGACCCATAATAATCTAATTTATATCGGACTTCTGTGGGAAATGACATTTAAAATCTTTCATCGCATATACTGTAGTTTTACCAAAGGCCTTTCAAGTTGGGCACTGCCAGTTCATAAGTCTGTCTGAAACGTGTAAGAGAGGATGATATGTATTGTATATATCTGTCACTTGTGGTCTTCTCAACAGATATCAGTATTTTGGAGAACGTTAGTACATGAGGTAAATAAGATGGACCAACATAAGAAACTACCATGCTGAGTCAGACCAAGGGTCCATCAAGACCAAGTGTAATCTCTCTCCATCTTAGCTTATGTGTGTTTTAGACCATCTGGTTTGTGTGAAATGGCATGACAAATATGTCCACCTACTTCTCAGGAAAGATGCTATATCACTGGGAAATGTGCTATGTTTGAAAACTTTGAGAGAGACCTGCACACTTTGGAGGATGCAGCTGGATCACATGATGACAACAGAATGAATAAAAGCACTGGCCATACTGCAATCACGGAATACCTTTTTTAAAACTTGGAGACCACAAATATACCCTCCTTTCCGGAGAAGATATATAAAATCTATCTGGAGATGTCAAAGAAGAATGCCATGTGAATGCCCCCACTTTGAAAAGGTTGCACTTGCTTTTGTTACAAAGTGGATAGCAATTTGGTTTATTATTTATTTATTTAATTTATATTCCGCTTTTTGGCACTTCAAAATGGATTACATTCAGGTACTATAGGTATTTCCTTATCTCAAGAGGGTTTACAGTCTAACGCCTAGATTCATCAAATTGCTATAAATATAGCGGAAATAGCACCCGTGATTAAAAAAAAATAGGCATGGTTAGGCAAATTATAGAGCTACCACATTGTATAGGTAAATATCACAATGCACACAGTATATTATCACAGCACAACTGCTGAGAGAGAGAGAGAGAAATAGTCTCTGTACAGAATCAATATGGTATGCTATATATGTATTACTGTAAGAGGGGGTGGGCTTGGGGGACGGTTTTACATACATAGAGGAATTAACTACAAATTTGATATGACTGATGAATTTCTATCATTTGAATCGATGAAAGTTATCAACAAGAGGAGCTGATTTGTACAATGCAGTCTCTAGCTAGCTTTCATCGATTCAAATGATAGAAATTCATCAGTCATATCAAATTTGTAGTTAATTCCTCTGACTGTGTATGTAAAACCACCCCACCAAACCTGCCCAAAGTTGAAAGTGTCCCCTCTTACAGTGGTACATATATAGCATGCCATATTGCCTCTACACAGTCTCTCCCTCTTCCTCTCTCTCTCTCTCTCCGACTGACATTAAATCCTGCACTGCTGTAGCAGACCTTCATTTCCAATAACTCCTCCCACTTGCATACTAACATGTATTGCATTATTTGTCACACATTAGGGCTCTAACGCAAATTGAAAAATGACCCTGTATGTTTGTACCTGATTTCACAGTTTTGGTTTTTGTATGAAGAAAATATGAGTAGATTCATTCTGTGCTTTTCCTGTAAATAAAATATATTGTGAGACAGAGGAAGGTGGTTTTTTAGTTTTGCAATATTTCTAGAGATGTGTTTAGTATCAGACATCTCACATATTAATAAGCAAAATCATTTTTTAATCATATTTTATTCAGTGTACTTTGCCATTTATTGTATAGTGGTCTGATTTAGATTGTTAAAATATAAATAGTTTATGTTTAAAACAATTTTTATTATTATATGCAGAACCAGACAATAATACAAGAAAATAGTGAACATAGAAATAGTCTCTGCATCAGAATACCCCAAATCAACACTGTAGAAGAACCCCCCCCCCCAACCTCCCGCCCCCTTTTACTCTTCCCCCTGCGATTAGACGGATCAACCCATGTTTTCCATTATTATAACCATTACTCTGCACAATATATCAAGCAACGAAATAAACTCCAGTTCAGAGTAAGCCCATTCGTTTAGTATCAAGCTGCGGGACCGATGTGGAAGAGATTGCAGGTACAGATCCCAGACATTCAGGAACTTTTTCTTAAGCCGCGGAGATTGGCGCACCATCGCTGCATCCATTTGCATCATCCGATGCACGCAATTGTGCCACGTCCAATATGAAGGGGGAGCTGTTTCTCTCCAGTTCATTAAGATGACCTTCTTAGCTATAAAGCAAGCCTTACGAATTAGTAAACGAGATTCCAAAGCTCTCACTTTTAAGGGAGAGATACACCCAAAAAGAAACCAATAGGGAGAAAGTGGTATGAAAATCCCCAAAAGAGTAACAAGGTATCGCACCTTTCTGCCCCAGTAGTTCTTGATAGGTGGACATTCCCAAAAGGCATGGGACAGCATGCCACACGCATGACGACACCTCCCACTCTCAGCAGTGGGCGATATCTTTAAATGAAAGGTGCTTTGGGCTGAAATATAGCTTCGATGAATAAATTTAAATTGCATTTCCCTATAGTACATATTCGCAGAGATTTGGGATACCTGTTTAAAGCATGCTCATATCATAACCCTGGTAATCGTGAATACCCCAATACTGTTCCATCTCTCTACAAGAATTGAGCATGTATCAATGGCAGTTAAAGTTTTCAATCTTTTATAGTAAAATGAAAGAGAAGGCACTTGGGTTTCCTCAAACAAAAAAATATTGTCCAGTGACTTGAAGGTAGACGCCTGATGTGAACCTGAGGACAATGACCCCACATAATGCTGAATTTGTAAATATAGGAACACCCCCTGAGCTGAGAGGTCATACAGCTCCCGGAGTTCTAGCCAGGGTAAAATCGAACCCTCCGGGATGAGCACATGACCCAATTGTGAGATTCCCTTGTCTATCCAGTCGTGAAAGGCAAGCGTCTGTGAGCCTGATGTAAAGTCAGGGTTTCCTTGAATCGGCAAAAAATACGCACATATGTGATCAGCCTTTAACAATCTGATCAGACGGACCCAGGCAAATCGAATGGGTTTAATGAGGACATGTTGTACACGGAATGTTGAAAGTGTATTAGACTGTGATTGAAGAATGCATTTTAACTCTAAAGGGCTGGCCAAGATGTTATCCGCTATAACATTAATGAGTGTGGAAGTATCCATCAACCAATCCCTAACTACGCGGAGGTTGCTAGCCAAGTTGTAAAGCGCTAAGTCTGGGACCCCCAAACCTCCTAGACCCCACGTCTTTCTCAGCCAGCTCAAGGGAATTCTCGCCTTCCCTCCCCTCCAAAAAAACCCTCCACTGAGCTCTATCGAGCTGCATCAAGTTCGCCCGCCATACTTGTAGGGGTAAATTCTGAAAGAGAGATATTTTGGGGAGGAGAACCATCTTAAAGAGATTGACTCTGCCTCTCAAGGACAGCGGTAAATCCTTCCAGGTTAGTAACTTATCTTGTGTGTACTTAAGCAACGGCTGTATATTTAACTTATAGAGTTTCGCTATTGATCGCGGGATAATAATACCAAGATAAGAAAAAGACTCCTCGGCCCACTGGAGAGGAAAGTCTGCTCCCCAAGTCTGTGGAAGGTCTTCTGGGTAGGCCAATGCAGTGGATTAATCCATATTTAGGTGCAATCCCGAAAAAACCCCAAAGTCCCAGATTAATTGGAGGAGGGGTAACAGGGATCTCCGGGGGTCAGTAATATACTAGTTTTTATCATCTGCAAAAGCAGCGTATTTAAAGGTAGCCATCTGAATCTCATGCCTTTTATCTCTTTAGATATCTGTATGGATTTCAACAAGGGTTCAAGCTGGGGAATAAACAATAAAGGAGAAAGTGGGCATCCCTGCCTGGTGCCCCTGGTAACTGTAAACACCTCTGCTTTGGAGCCATTAGCAACAATAAACGTCTCTGGAACCTGGTACAAAAGGCGCAGAGCATTATAAAAAAAAGCCCATCAAATCCCATCTTACGCAGAATATGAAAGAGGTACTCCCATTCCACACGGTCAAATGCTTTTTCAGCATCAAAACGTATCGCAAGAAATGAGTCGTCCATTTGCTGACACACTGTCATAGCTGCCAATACTTTCTAGATGTTTGATAAGGCATAATGTTTTCTCATGGATCCTACTTGGTTTTCCCCAATGAGGGAAGGGAGAACCTCCACCAACCTATCTGCCATGATTTTTGAAAAAATCTTTTGATCAAAATTTAATAGTGAAATTGGACGATACGTTTCAGGCAACAAAGGTTTCTTCCCAGGTTTAAGAATGAGTGTAATATTTTCTGTATTGGTATGTGCAGGGAAGGAGCCACTGACCAGCAGTTCCATGTAAACACGAACTAAAGGGCCACCCACCAATTCGGCCATACATTTATAAAATACAGCATTATAACCATCAGGTCCAGGGGCTTTAAGGTGCTGAGACTTCCGGATAGCTGCGGGAGATTTAACTGGGAACAAAAACGATCGCAGGCTTCGCTATCCCATCCTTCCGAGGAATATAAGTTACTATAAAATTCCCGAAAGCACTGCAGTATGGCAGATGTCTCTGTAAGAATCTGTCCAGAGGGAGAACACAGCACTGGGATACAATGGGACCCGTGAGCCGTGCACACTAAGTTGGCCAGTAATTTACCTGCCTTATTGCTATGCTGGTAAAGTTTATACTGATAATACATGAAGTTCTTCTGATCCCTCTGGTGTATTATGGTATTCAGCTCAGCTTGCAGAGTCAAGAACTGAGTCTGAGTCGCACTAGAGTTTGCTCTATTTAAAATCATCTGCGCTCTTCTTAATTGAGCCACCAGAGTCAATATGCTACGATCCATGGCCTTCTTTCTATGCGCCATATACGAAATGATGTCTCCCCTCAATTCAGCCTTTCCCGCATACCAAAATAATACAGGGGACTTCTCATATTGCGCATTCAGCTCTGCCTAGTCTGCCCATCGAGCCCGTAAATACTCTTGAAATTTGTCATATGTAGCCAGATAGAACGGAAAATGCCAGTTAACAGAGACTGCGTGAGAAGTATCCAGTGCAATCTCTAGCCATACCGGGGCATGGTCCGAAATAATAATGTCCTCAATAGCGGCTGATCGGACTTTGGCAATTCCTTAGCACTGATCAAGAAATAGTCTAACCGAAAAAGGATACCATGTGCTCTAGAGATATGAGAGAAATCTCGTTCCCCAGGGTGCAAGATGCGCCAGACATCCAGTAATTGCAAGGAGCGCTCCAAAAAGGCAGGCCCCCATCCATAGCCAAAGTCCTGCTTAGAAGGAGGAGATTTATCCAGTTGAGGATCACAAATTGTGTTGAAATCTCCCCCAATTATAATAAATTCACCTAAATAAGGTAACAGGAGTTGATAAATCTCACGAAAAAAGGAAGGGCTATGATTATTAGGAGCATAGAGATTACATAAATTCACTGTAGAGTGATGGATCTCTGCCACTAGGATGAGATATCTTACAAGAGAGTCTTTGATTTCTTTGTGAATACTGATAGGTAAATTTTTATTAACCAAGATGGCAACCCTTGCTGACTTGGTTGTGGCAGAAGCATAGTGCACCCCTCCCCCCCAATATCCATGCAATTTCTCGTGTTCTGTGTCATTAAGATGCATCTCTTGTTAAAAAAAAAAAAAAAGCTATAGCGGCTTTCCGTCACTTAAGGAGTGTCAGTATCTTAGACCTCTTAATTGGGGAATTGATCCCATAGACATTCCAAGTAATTTAAACCAGTAACAGTACTAGAGATAACATACAGTTAGGTCCATTGTAAAAAGTGTACAAAACAGTAACCACAGCGAGAGTCCTCTCAGCAAAGACCCTCAGCTTTCTAAAGAGTGAGAACTGAATGGCTTTGAATCAGAGTGAAGACATGACATAATATGAAACACAGAGCATCTATATATCGCATCGAATCCCCTCATCCCTTTCCCCTTCCCTGCATCCCATATTATAAATGGAGAGCACTACCATGCTGGCATACCCTCCCCCCCCCCCCAATCAGGACCCCATCCGCACCATACCAGTCCCCGTCAGAGACTGAGATAAACAGAAAGGATTAAAGACTTGAAACTAACTGCGCTTCAGATCCAAAATAAGCATAACAGTGAAATTGCATTATTGAACAGCCATAATATTCTGAAAGATACGAACAGATGCATGTGCAGCCAGTGGAATTACATTCAGGAAGTATGAGCAATCATAATGCCCCGTATAACTCAGTTATTTAGCTGGAGTCTACGGTAGCCATTGGCCAGCACTGCATGTTGAGCAGATGCCCACGGTTTCTCTGCGTGACTTGGAATTCAAGGGAGAAGAATAAAAATACGACCAAAGGGGACTTTTATCCCAAATCACCATTATTAACTATGGCATCATATCAGGCTCCATCAAAGAATAAGATACACAGAAATGAGTAAATGCTGGCAGTTAACTGCGCTTCATATCTCAAAACAATCCTAACATTAAACTGTATTATTAATCAGCCAAAAGATGCTGAGAGAGATAAACAGATTCATAGGCAGCAGATGTGAGTAGCTTCAGGCAGTATAAACAATCATAATGCCCAAATAGCTCAGGTATTCAGCTAAATTCCACAAGAGCCATCAGCCAACTGTTCCTACTGATCAGATGGTGTTAAAAGGCTCTTTGCTTCGTCAGCAGAGTTGTACCAAGAGATTCCCTTCTCAGTGGCAACTCACAAACGAGCGGGGTACAGCAAGGTGGCCGGACCCCCTGGGCGATCAGTTGAGTGCAAATAGGGGCCATAGCTCTCTTCTGTGCTGTGACCGCTGTTGAAAAATCTTGGAAGACCAGCACGTTGGTGTTTTCATAATGAAGAGCTTTCCCTGCCCTGCCCACTTCCAGGATTTCATGCTTGTGAGCAAAGTTGAAAAGTTTAGCCATTACTACTCGCGGCCAGGTGGTATTTTGCTTTCGGGGTCCTAGCTGATGAGCACGCTCTATACGCAGCTTGCCATGTGCTTGGGAGATATCCAGCTCCGCCGTCAGCCACGACTCTAAGAAGGCAGGTAACTTTTGGTCTTCCAACAATTCCGACAAACCGAAGATTTGACCGGGATCGGTTTTCTAGGTCCTCGATAGTTTAGCCGCATTTTTCTCGACCTAAGCCTGCAATGCCGCTATATCAACTTGCAGCCTGGAGGCCATCTTGGGTCTCAGACACGTGGCTCTCTAATTCAGCGAAATGAGTTTCAATCTTGTTTAAATTCATGGAAATCTCCGCAACCTTAGAGGCAATGTTCTTAATATCAGGACCCAAAGCTTCCAGCATTGCGGTTTTTATATCCGCTATCACCGCTACGGGGGTTGACTCGCTCGGGTGAGTAGCCGCGGTCTGCTGATGGTCTTTTCCCTTTTCCTTGTCTTGGCATTCCGGGTCAGACTAACATGTGACTATCGTGGCTTCAGCGCACTAATATTTTAGGCTGACTTATCTGTTTTTAATCGTGCAGATGAGGTCCGATGGAGAGGGCCTGGCGCCGAGAGAGGGTTACATCCTCCTCCCTCTCCGCATCACGTGATCTCCCAAATTATTTATATATAACACAGAATCGTAATCCTTTTTATTCACCTAAATCAACAAATACCTTTTTATTATGTTTTATGGTTTATTTTAAATTTCAGATATATTTCCAAGACAGACTAATGGTACATATCTTTTTGAAAGAACAGTTTGGAAAGTCAAAGAATAAGCATATAAACCATAATTAAACGCCCTCAGTTAATGGAAAGACCACAAATATGGAGACTTCCATACTGATTCAAGCTTCTACAAGAGAAACAGACCAATTAATAGGAAGCTACCTCCTCATGTTCCTGCTGTTGGGCCTTGCGCGTGTTCAATGCATTTTAGAAGAGGCCTAGCCTCGCGAGTAACCCCCGTTACAAGCACAAGAGCCAGGCCTCTTCCAAGGGGCGGGGCAGAGCTGGAGGCCGCTCTGCTGGTGGATTGCGCACCGGCAGCCTCCCGGCATGTGCAACTTACACCAGCTTAGGAGCTGGTGTAAGTTTGAAAACAAGAACAAAAAAAAAAAGGTAGGGCCTTCAAAGGGGTTGGGCAGGAGAGGGGAAGAGGGAGGGAGGGTAGGTAGGGGGGTAGGAAACTATATAACTACATCTCGGGGTGGTGTAGTTAGGGCTTAGCATTAAAGTGCTTACTTTACCATTTGTCTCATTTGCATGTCATTCTCATTGGCTATTAGTCTGTGCAATGAACCCCATGTTAACGTTTAGCACACTTTAGTACAGTGTACCCTACATTCTTAACATCCACCAATGTTGACAGTTTACATGTCATATTTGAGATTTCTATCACTTATTTTACAAGTATAAAGATAGATGAATAAAAGGCCTTGGCAATAAGAGGTAATCTTTCCCTATTTCCAATTCTTCCATGAAATAATACTGCAATAATTCAACAGGGAGAACAGAGTCAACCTTTAAAAGTTAATTATTCTTAATTGTTCCTAATCTTGACAAGATTCTTGAAGTTCTCTGCTCTTCTTTTCAAAAACATGTCCAGGCATGCAGTTAGCCCAAGGACCTCTTTTAATGCTTGTAAACATTCTCTTTAAAGATTTAGATGTTGCCACTCTCCCCAAAGTTTTATTTTTCAGCTCCTCCAATTCATTTTCTATTTTCTGTTGAAAAGTTGCCTGATTTTGAACATTTTCTTCCAGTTTTTTTTTTTCACATTAGTTTGGACACCATTAAAATTTCCAGTTACCACATATTACAGTACAGTACAGGCCATTATTATCCACAATGTTTCTAGATGAATTTCAGCCAGTGGAACCAGCTTCCTGAAATCTAAAGAAATCCCCAGTGCCAGTGGCATAGTGCATCAGAGACAAAATTATCTCTAGATAGAGGTGCATGTACTAGGTTGGGCAGTAAAGTCCCTGGTTTAACTACTGAAGATACCAACTTTGCAGAGGAAAAATGTAGCTTTCCAGATGCCACCTGCAAAGGAGTTAGTCCTAGCACAGGCACAAGATCAGCCACTGTTTTTGGTAGAAACGTAGACTGGACCCATTTGAAAAATTGGATCTAAGGACAAGAAAATGTCTCCATGCCTGCCACATAATCTATAAGGACCAGTGTTAGGGATGTGCAGTCTGAAATTTTTCAAATGTTTTTCAGTTTATTTTGAAGGGGGTTTCCTATTTGTTTTGGATTTAATTTTTTCATTTTCATTGAATTTTTCTTTTATTTAGTACACACTAAATCTCATTTAAAAAAAATCAGTGTGCACTAAAAGTGAAAATGAATCAAACAAATGCACATCCCTAACTGATGTATGCTGAGATTGTATATTCCAAGAGCTGAAGGTGGTATGGATCCTATAGAAATCGATTACACATATAGAGCTACCACCATAGGAATTTAGACATACTTAACAGCATCAACAGACCCAAATACTCAAAAAGTACTGCAATACGAAAGTGAACGGCTACAATAGGTCGCCATCCTTAAACTTGGACAAGTGTTCTGATGAACAGAAGAGATATGTGAGAATCCATCAGCATGCTTGGAGAAAGAAACAGAGTTTTAAAAAACAAGAGAACATTCTTTAAAGAGCTAGACTAGCAAACAAGGAAAAACAATTGGTAAAAGCATAAATACAATGGGAGGTGCAAAGTGTTACTTCAGCAATAATATGTTTATAAATGAGCTGGAAATGGGAACAAGTGAGATGATCAAATTTGCCAATGATACAAAATTATTCAAAGTTGTCAGGTCACAAGAGGATTGTGAGAAATTGCAAGAGGACATTGCAAAACTGGGAGACTGGGCATGCAAATGGCAAATGAAATTTAATGAAGACAAGTGTAAGTGATGCACTTAGGGAAGAGTAACCCAAATTATAGCTACAAAATTGTTATGTTTAAGTGAGATTGTGAACCCCTGGGCTGAGATGAGCGATGACTCTGCCCAGAGGGAGGAGCCCTGTGAGCCTCACCGTCAGCAGGCGTGTTTTCAGTGGCGTGGCACACAGCTGCAGAAGGAGACTTTATTATATAGGAAGGAAAGCAAAGTCCACAGTATTAGCAATATGGAAGTACAGTCCTGGGCAATGGGTATTACCCAGAATGAGACACAGTGGAGAAGATCCGGTAGTGGCCCGTGGGACGGGGTACGCCGTTGATCCCCTCTGGCGAGAGTAGGCACCTCAGGCTATAGTGCTGGTAGCGGCCCACGGAGCGGGATACGCCAAGGATGTCTGTACAGTTGTTATACGTAGCGATGCCAAACCCGGAAATGGTTCTGTGAGGATGGTGAGCAGGAATACTGTAGAGCAGGAAGGATGAAAGGCTCTCACTGAAGATAGGCGGTAATGGCCCGAGGATCAGGGTTCGCTGCATAGGCTCCTCAGTGTAGTGCAGAAACGAAGATGTCTGTAGAAGTACTCACAACTGATGGTTCCTGGAGCAGGGTAGATTTGAGAAGCAGATCCAGCATCAGACAGGCAGGAAGGCTCTCCAAGGAGTGGATGGCTGGGAACACCGGGGAGCCCCCAAGGAGTGGGTACTCCGAGCGTCCAAATGCCAAAGCTGAATCAGGAACAGGAAGTCTTTGAATGAGCAGAGCATAGCAAGACGGAACTCCTTGCTAACTCGATGAAGGCAAGGGCTGGTTCGATTAAATACACTAGTGGGTTGACGTCATTGGGTGGGGATGCCCCCGAAGTTCCTACCATGACATATTCAAATAAGGCCCTTGTGTGTGCATGCGTGCCTAGGTAACTCCGGGTCCAAGATGGCAGCCAGCAGCGCCCATGCTGGCCCGGGGACGCCGGCTGGCAGACACAGCCATTCTTATTTATTTATCGAGTTTTATATAACGTCGTTCAGTTTCGCTATCACAATGGTTTACAAAGTTTCGATATTTAACAGAGTTTCCAAAGATTAATGTGATTGTCAACATAAAATATTGTAGGCTTTCTAAACGTAAATCGTATTTCGAGCTATGTGATTTCAGTTATGTTTGTATTACGTGCTTGTGTTGGTTCCATATGTTTGCATAGGTCCAGTCAGAGTGACGTAATATCTGAGAGTCATTGGGTGCTTTGATAGGCTTTGGTAAACATCCAGGTTTTTAGTTCTTTTTTGAAGGAATTTAAATTATGCTGAGTTCTAAGTTCGGTTGGGAGGGTGTTCCATAGTTTTGGGACTTCCTAGGGATATGGCTCTCTTCTGAGTTGAGGTAAGTTGTTTGGAACAAGTAGGTGGAATCTTTAATAGACCTTTGTTAACTGATCGGAGGTTTCTGTTTGGGGAGTGTAGTTTTAAAGATGTACTTAACCAGTTTGTACTTAACCATTCTTCCCAGACTAAATGGAGTGGAGAAAAAAAGAGGTGAGCATGAGAGGTCGCAGCCATATGCGACCGACAGGTGTAACAAAAATGCATGGTTCCATATTAGGAGTCACCACTCAGGAAAAGGCTCTAGGTGTTATTATTGAAAGTACATTGAAATCTTCTGCTCAGTGTGCAGCAGCAGCCAAGAAAGCAAATAGAATGCTTGGGATTATTAGGAAAGGAATGGAGAATAAAACAGAGAATATCATAATGCCTCGGTATCGCTCCATGGTGTTACCTGCAAGAGAGCTCCTGAGTGTCGGCGTTCCTCCCCGGAACTGACTTCCTCCTTGGCGCGGCTCCGCACGAATCGGGACGAGGCCACGCCCCCTTGTGACGTCAGACGCCGACGGAGGTCTTGTTCTGCGCGGGAAGGATTGGGTATTTAAAGAGAGTCTTTCCTCTCTTCGCTGCTTCGGCCACAAGTAGTTCTGGGTTGCTGCTTCCTGTGATTCCTGTTGCTTGCTGTCGCCTGACCTGGTCTGCCTTTGGATTATCGTGGCCTGCTGCCTGCCCTGACCTGGACTGCCTTTGGATTATCGTTGCCTGCTGCCTGCCCTGACCTGGACTACCTTTGGATTATCGTTGCCTGCTGCCTGCCCTGACCTGGACTGCCTTTGGATTATCGTTGCCTGCTGCCTGCCTTGACCCGGATCGTCTCTTGGATATAAATATCTGCTGTTTTCACAGACCTGGACTGCTCCCTCGAGACAAGGTAAGCGGTCACCTGTCTTGGTTCCACGTATACTCGTAACAGTTGGCCGAAGCCATGGAGCTAGTTGATTTGACCGAACTTCAGGCTATTCCCGGTTTGGCGTCCCGGCTACAACAACAGCAGGGGATTCTCAGTCAAGTTACTGGAGTCCTAGACCGGCTAGTCGCCCGCATGGATGCCATTGCACCTACACCTGCAACTTCAGTAGCTTCCGTCGACGCTTCACCTAACCCTATACGTCTACCTCCTCCACCGCATTTCAACGGAACTCCTGCACAGTGTCGAGGCTTCATTAATCAGTGTCGAATGCACTTTTCTCTTCAGCCATCTTCGTTCCCCTCAGATAAGACTAAAGTTACCTTCATCTTGTCTTTGCTGGAGGGTTCAGCTCTGGCTTGGGCCTCGCCTTTATGGGAGAGAGATAACCCCATCCTTAACAATCTGGACAGATTTTTGAAAGAATTTCGTTTCATTTTCCATGAACTGGGACGATTGACTTCAGCGGCCAATGATCTACTACAGATCAAACAAGGCTCTCGCTCAGTGGGTGAATATGCTATTCAATTTCGGACCTTGGCAGCGGAGCTCGCTTGGGGAGAGGACAGTCTTACCGCTATCTTTCGACAAGGATTGTCAGAAAGTATAAAGGATTAATTGGCGGGCAGGGATCCCCCGGAATCTCTGGAGGAACTTATCCGCTTATCCATCCGTTTGGATTTACGGTTTCAAGAAAGAGCAGGAGTTCAAAAATAGCATGTACATCGGTCTGTGGCCATCAGCAGATATATTTTTACCAGAAAGTTTTAAGAGTTCGAAATGTAGATGAATCAAATATTTTGTGATGGGGTAGCGCTGATGGCCACCTGATCTCTTGGCTTTCCAGGATCTTTGATAGAATCTGCGAACATCACCCTTTTCTGGTCTGATTTATACATTTTTTTTGGCCACTATCATACCTTTGTAGGATGTTGGGTCCTAAATCCGGAAAAATTGATGCTGCATTCACCATTGCTGCAGGAACCAAGCGTTCTAAGCAGGACCCGCTGACTCAGGAAAAGACGGTGCAAGCTAAAGCTATGATGTCAGCGGATTTGGTGTTAAAGGAGCTTAAAGAACTGAAGGTGATGCTCCAGTCTACAATGGATGACACCGCTGTGATGAAAAGTGAGGTTTCCTCTCTTTCTCAGTGAATGACGGCATTTCAGGATTATCTTGAGGCCGTGGAGCAAAAAAAAAAAAGCATCACTGACCACTCTTGGGGCCTGCTATATCCGGCCAGAATGAGGGTTACCTGCCATAACAAGACTCAGTCGTTTGAATTACCAGATGATTTGAATCCCTCCTTATCCACATTGGAGGCCCCTCAGGCATTGATCACTTGAGATATTTCAAGATATGGTCTTTTCAATTTCTTTCCACTCCAGTGTCATTTTGAGCTGATGTTTGAATTGCATACACTGTTCTTTATTTAATTGTGGCATATTTTGTTCTAAGGTGTTGTGGTAATTCATTCTTTAATGTTTGGTTAAATGTTCACTTGCTTAAGTGTTTCTCCGGGTGATGTATTCATCACGACTGGCGCTGGATGTTGGATGGCTATGCTTCCTGCCAGAGGCCCATGTTGTCTGGGCATAGCCTGATCCCATTCGTATGGGTATGGGTTTTTTTTTCTCCTTTTTGCTGATGCAGAATTGTCTTTTTACTTTCCTTTTTTTTCTTTGCTCAAGAGTTGGCTATATTTCTATGCATTTCACTAATCAGTTTACAACGGCCATCAGGTTTTTTTAGTGCTGCTGTGCATGCTGCAGTTATATCGTACTATTTACTCATGAAGAATGGCTACCATTTCTGATATTCTTGTGGTTACGCACATATGCGAGTATGTTATAAAATTTGGCTGTTCATGTGTACATGTGCACTCAATTTTATATAGATGCGCGCATGTGCGCGCAAATGCTGCGACTACCGCATAAATGGGGGAATTTTATAAGGGGTGTGCGCCGAGGCTATTTACTCTTTTCCCAGTTTGTTTCCAGTTTGCCTAGTGTAGGGATAGGACTTCCTAACCCCCTAGTTTTAAAGGCTCCTTTCTTCCCTGTTAGACCTGACCCTTAAAATCTCGCTGACTAGCCCTGATTTTTCTATTTTTTGACTTACATGCCGGCAATAGCAGAAGTAAAGTTACGCGGTGGGGACCTCCGGCGCATGCTTGTGTGCGTATTTACACGCACATCTCTTGGTCTTCCCCCGACATGCCCAAGCCCCGCCCAGTTAACGTCCATGCCCGCCCCTTTTTTGAACTTTTTGATTTGTGTGCTTACAAGGAGATACATGCGTTCACAGGCACTTCTTAAAACCCGTGAGACGCGCGCCAGCCCAAGACGCGCATGTCTCCCAGCTTTGGTGCATGTAGGGCTTTTAAAATCCACCATATTGTGAGAACATTAGTGAGAGAAAGAGATGGAGGGAATGTTCCCCCTGTGTGCTTTGGGTCTTGGAGGATTTATCCTCCTCCATACCAGAAGTGACCTTGGCAGCCAGGGCCTGTGGATAGAAAGAGTTTGTGGCCCTGGGACACCATTTACCGCTGTATTCAGGACACCCACTGAAAAGGGATTACATTTGTATTATATTTTGCCTATTTCAGTACTGTCATAGACTTTAATGATATCAGCCCCTTTAATGATAGTGTTATTACCATGAAATGTTATCTTCCAGTTTCAGAAAAAGAACTCCAAAATATCCCACTATATTGATGGTTTTCCTAGATAAGTCTCCCAGATCACTAACCTGAACTCTTATAATTCCCCAAAGTACGTACTGTACTTTGTTTGAGGATCTTTCTTCTTCCAGCTGGAATTATAGTTGGCATGGTTTCTAACTGACATTTTGAGATACAGATATAAAAAGTCTATTGAAAACACAAGGCAGACCACATTAGCAGACTGTAGACTTAACAAAGTCGCAGCCTTTTAGTATTGCTTGTCTCATGTCTCTTTGTGACTCTCTTTCACTTTGAGGTAAATTTTCATAAGGTTTAAGAGCCTAACTTTGGGAGTTAGGAGCCCATCTTTGCACCTTTGAATAATGACTAGGGCTGATGGCTTACATTAAGGTGCCAACGTTTACTAGGAGCAAAAATTTAGGACCCTAAAATGTGGGTGCAAGTATGAGACTGGATTTAGGATTTTGTTCTTCAGGTTAGCTAGCTGATCAAGGGAATAGCATTGGAGGAAGGAACACCAGTATACCAAGGAAGGTCCAGTACACAAAGTGGTGTCTGGATCTGTCCTTTTTTAATTTGAGCCTTTTGGTTTCACAGAGGAGGAAAATTTTGATTTGTGTGTCCTGTGTCTTGTTGGATTCTGTTTTATTGAGTATGTTTTTAATTAAATGACTATGGATATTCTACCATAAGCCACTAAAAACTATAGATTAGTGGGTTATAAATCTTTAAAATAAATAACAGTCCTTTCTCCTCTATTGCTGTCAGTTTTCTAATAAAATAATAATTTTTTTTATAAATTATTGAATGTTACCTACATACATGTAAAATTTTGTCAAGAGTTAATTATACATAGATACCTGAATGATGTAACAACGGAGTAATTGTATCTGAGTATATCTTTTTCCATGATTATCAAATGTAATACAAATGTAATACATTTGATAATCATGTTTTTGTTGTAAGTCCTTACATTTACCCATGTGAACTGCAAAATGTACAAGATTATATATTAAAACCCAAAAGCTCTTTCTGTTTAATGGAATGTTTAAATGAAAAACCGATGTTTGCTTTTTAATTAATGAGGCAGAGGTTTAGAGGACCAGCTGCATGTAGCATCACAATGATGATCAAAAGAGATGAGTGGATAGAAAGTTATTTAGGCAAAGAGGAATATGTATACAAAGCTGTTTCAGTTGTATAAACCAAACGTTTTAAGAGCATTAGAGCTTTGCAGCTGTTGCCAGACATTAGCCTGTGCTACCTACAGTTTGATATAATGTCATCTTGTTCTTGTGTGTATAAATTTGAAGTGTTGATCATGAACTGAATTTATTCTGTTAGGATCAGCATTTGATATGAAATGATCCAACTGAAAATGTAGGATTTATTTTTAGGAGGTAAGCCATGACCTATACGCTATCATGATTAATAGTGATCAGCATTTAGTAATACGAAAAAGAGAATAAGGCATAGTGCGACGTTTCAAAAACAAAAAAAAGTACATTTAATCTACCTCTTTTCGGGAATCTCCGGGAATCCCACTGTCACATGGCTGCCCCCGGAGCCACTCTTCTCACACCACTCTCTTTTCTCACTACAATCACATTCCGCTTGGCCCCAGAGTTCAGGGGTTCATTCCAGCAGGAAAGAGGATAAACCTCTGGGACCCTAGGCTCATGGGGGTGGGGACCCACGTACAATTTCTCACTTTCTTTAAACTCTCTTTTTTTTGTTGTTGTTGATATATCGTGTATGCTGATTTCTTTGTAAGCCGCTTTGGGCTGTGAATAAGCGGCATAGAAATCGAATAAATAAATAAATACTCACGCTTGGGCTGTCCTTACTGTAGGGCACCTCTGAACGTGAACAAAGACTCTGGATACCGTGGTGGGGGTGTTCAACAAACATTTACTGTAACCAAATGGCTAAATGCCTCATGCCCCCCCCCCCCCCGGGAACACTCCCATCTTATCCGGCTAAATTGTAGCCAGATAACTCATAATCCAGCTAGAATTTAGCTGGATAAGTCTTTAACTATGCCGGTTAGCCATTTAGATGGATAACTTCTCAGTTATCCATCTGAATAGCTTTTGAATATCGACCTCCTCAAGTCCAGCTTACAAATAAAATCCTCTAGATAATTTTCTCACAAAAAGATTAAGGTCCAAAAGTGCCTCTTTCTCAATGTTAATAGCTGAGTCAGTGTCCTTTAGGATGGCAGTGCACTAGGTAAAGACCCAATACACGTAAGTACACGTAAGTGATAGCGAGTAACCTCCTAGTGGGGATCTCCTCTCTTCCTTTGAGAGACTAAGCTGGACTTCTGATGATAGAAATTCCCAAAAGTATTCAAAATCCAGAAATCTCTCCTCCTCCTCTGTGGGCAGGAACTGGTGGCAAAAAATCCTTTCAGAACAACAAGAATAAATCTCTCTGCAAAAATATGACTTTCTTCTTCTCTGGTATTCACCGTCAGTTAGGTCACTGCTGTCCCTCCTTAGCTGGGTGTAAAAAATCACAGCCCCTTACCCATGACCTTTCAAGACGAGCGTAACCATCCTCTTACGCAGAGCAGCACTCCAAAGGCAAAAATCTCAAAAAGGGAAAAATTAACTCTTCTCACAAGCTCCTCTTCTACTCCTCCAAGACAGTCCCTTCCAGACCATGGAGTGCTGGCCAGGGCAGAGTTTCTTCCTCTTGCTCCAGGCTGAGGCGCAGTAGGGGGAAATCTCTCTTGACACTTTCCAAAAGAATGCCACCTCCCCTGTATCAGGAGAACTGCAAAACTGCAACCTCCACGCAAAACCCACAAAAAGCCCCACTGCTCCTCGTGCATATCCTGCTTGACCAATCCAGACAAGCCTCTGTGGAGGATCCTGCAGATAATAGTCTGCAAACTTCAAAATCCTAGCCTAGGGATCCACTGGAAAGTACAAGACCTAGGGGGTCTCTACACCCATAAGAAGCACTTGTTTCACTGTTAGTCTGTTAAATTCATTGAGGATATCTTTTCCCCTTTCTAGATGATGGTAGGGAAAGCAGGGGCATGTTTGCCCAATGGCAGACTTTTCCAAACTGCCTGTGCTCCTTTCTGTAGGCAGTGATTGCCTAAAGATGTCTTCACTACCTCAAGTGACAGTTTCAGGTTCGGGGAGATGAGGTGGCTGGCACAGAGTGTAAGTCAAATAGGACGAAGAATAGCAGCAGGAGCAGGCTATTGGGTTTTGGCTGTAGCAGAAGCTTGTGTGCACTTTTCATTAAGACAATCACTTGAAAAATTATTTTACAGGCTTGGAACTGTTCTATGAAACACTTAGAACTTCCCAAAATGGACCAATGGGTAATTTACCCATTGGTCCATTCTCACAGATACCAGCGTGTCTGTGAAGCGTTAGGCCCACGCACCCAGGTTACTGTATAGGCGCTGTATAGCACTCTATACAGTAAAATGGGTTGCGCGGACCTAACACTTCAGACGCTTCTTAGACGTAGCTTGCATTTGCAAGCTATTTACATACAGGATCGAGCGGTAGGTGAGCTGGACTGTGCGTGCGGCAACCGCGGGTGCGCCGGGCACTAACACAGCTCTTCCTACCACTCGTTACTGGATTGACCTGTAAATGTGCAGTTACATGAGCTGGTGTGACTGGACACAATAGGCAGGGAGAAAGGTAGAGATTCAAACTGACTAATACAGGTTATATCCCAGGCAGGCTCAGGTGACACTGCTAGGGAATGTTAACTCCTGGCTATCTGGTCTGGAGCATGATCTTTTGCTATTGGGCATCCAACAAATAAGAGTCAGCTCCAGCCTAATTCTCCACCAGCTCTGAGCTTGTTTTAAAATCTGAATTTTCTTTCATTGGTTTGAAAATCCACATCCAAAGCAGGTCAGAAACATGCAAGTGAAGTGCCTACGGCGGTCTGAGTTGAGCTGCGGGTGGCTCTGATTTCTCTGAGCCAGTTTGCACTCTGTCCTGTTTTCAGTTCCAGTTTCTTGAACCCTCTGATCTGGATACAGGCCAGATTAAACCGAAACTGGTTCACTTCTCCCTATTTAGAAAAAGAAAATACTTAAGTAAATATTTCCAAATTTGGACTTTAAAGAATTGCTTTGCTGGAAAGAAAACATGTGAAGCCCTGCACCAGAGTGCTTAATCATGGCCTCATAATTCATGGGAGTAGCATAGCTTTAGCAGACTTCAAACAAATCCAAAGAAGAATATCTTATAGTCTGTCTGCTAAATACCATCATATTATAGTTGCGATACTGCATACTGAATAACAGTGTTGCCAGTTCTAGCCTCCACATTTTACGTCTTGTTTGCTATATTAGAAATGTAATCTACCTGTCTTATTGAGTGAATCTGCAAGAAGGAGAAAGAGATAAAAGATGGGAACACTAAAATATTCTTCACAAGTCATACATATGGGAAGACATAAGAATTTTAATGTTGTACAGGAACTAATTACATCTTATGAAATTGAGTGGATCAAAAACTCAAGAGTGTACTTCAGCCAAATAGGTTGCTTTTTCTTATAATTTAGATTTTGCAAGTTGTTAAAAGTGGAGAGGAGTAAGGGATAAAAACTGAGTGTAAGAGACCAATTCATTTATAACAGATTACTTTCATGTAGCGGGGACCCCAAGTTGGCTTACTGGATGAAACCGGGGAGCTGCAATGTCTGGGTTCATCCGGTGGGGAGAAGCAAAACCTTCTTTATCCTTAGTGCAGTTGTAGATTTTGTCTTCAAAAATCACTTTCACCCCACTTGTCTTAGTCACTGGTCAGGGGAGTGACTCTTTCCATGTGCAGTATTAGTATTCAACAGAACCACAGAATCCAGTAATAGTGTTCAAAATAAGTTTGCTTGAGTTTGAAAATAAGAATCCAGGCCAATATGGAAAAAATAAAGAACATCATAAAAAAAAATCAAAGTCAGGAAAACCATTGTCTCTTTAACCATTATTTATTTATTTTATATAGAAGCTTTTATATACCGATGCACGTTGGGAACATCTCATCGGTTCACATCAAACAAAAAGTAGCAAAATGAGCTTTACAATGAAACAATAGAAGAAGCGCATAAAATTGATCAACAGTGAACAAGTTAACAAAATATAAAAAATATACAAAGGGAGAAAGCATCTAGAGCACAGGGCATACTGAATGATTTACAAATTATGTGGAATCAATAAAAAGCCATTTACATAAAGAATGTCATAAGTTAGAGGATCAGAGGAGTTAGGGGGAGGAAAGTTGCTATGAGTATGCTTGCCTGAAAAGGCAGGATTTCAGATTCTGCTTGAATTTTTTTGGGCAAGGCTCCTGCCGAAGGAATGGTGGGAGCTTGTTCCATAGGACTGGTCCAGCCAAAGATAATGCCCGAGCTCTAGTGGAAGCAAGTTTATACTGTTTAGGTGAGGGGATGAGAAGAGTAGCCCTGTGTTGTTGCCTTAATGGTCTGTTTGTGTTGTGAAAAGTAAGGTGTTCTGTGAACCAGTGCATGTTTTGGTTGTGGAGTGCTTTGTGGACGAGGGTGATAGTTTTGTATGGTATTTCTTCGGCAACAGGTAAACCAATGTAGGTGTTTTTAGAACAGGGGTGATGTGGTCTCTTTTGTATGTGTTAGTGAGGATCCGTGCAGCAGCATTTTGGAGTAGTTGTAGTGGTTGCAGCATGCTCTTGGGTAAACCTAGGAGCAGGGCGTTGCAGTAGTCAATTTTGGATAGAATGAATGCTTGTAAGAGAGTGCGAAAGTCACTGAGGTGAAGTAAGGGTTTGAGTTTGAGGGAGTGCAGTTTGAAATAACATGTTCTGACTGTGTTGTTGATGTATTTTTGGAAAGAAAGGTGGTTATCAATAGTGATGCCAAAGCTGCAAACCTGTTGGTTGAAGAGAGTGGAGAGGAGGGGATTGTGGCTTGGCTGCAGTGGGAGGGAAATGCCTTGTGGAGTGATGAACAGTAGCTCCGTTTTGGTGGTGTTGAGTGCTAAGAAGTTGCTCGTCAGGAGTTTATTAATGACAGATAATGTGGAATTCCAGGTCTTAGTGGCTTTTTGAAGTGTATATTTACAGGTATAAGGATTTGCACATCATCAGCATAGATGAAATGCGGGAGTCCTAGATTGGATAGAAGGTTGCAGAGAGGGAGGAAGTAGATGTTGAACAGAGTGGAGGAAAGGGAGGAGCCTTGGGGAATCCCTTGTGGCAGGAGGATGGTTTTGGAGGTGCAATTGCCTATTTGCACACTGTATTGCCTGTCTTGCAGGTAGGATTGGAACCTTTGTAGGGCTGATCCTGCCATGCCAGTATCTGAGAAGCGTTGAGCAAGTATTTTGTGATTGACAGTGTCAAAAGCCACTGAGATATCTAGGAGGATCAGGATATGTGAGAGGCCTTTGTCTAGGCTTTTGAGAATGTTGTCAGACAATGAAATTAGTAAAGTCTCAGTGCTATGGTGTCACCGAAAGCCATATTGCGATTGAGAGAGAATGTTGTGTTCGTCAAGATAGTCAGTTAGTTGCCGGTTGACAGCCTTTTCGAGGATTTTAGCTATAAAAGGCAGATTTGAGATGGGGCGAAAGTTGGTAAGGTCAGATGGATCTAGTGTTGGTTTTTTCAAAATAGGTTTGATAATGGCATGTTTCAGGTTTGTGAGGACGATACCAAGTGTGATAGATCTGTTGATGATGTTCAAAATGGGTTTGGCTATAATGTTAGGGATGGTGAGGAGAGTTTTGATAGGAATGGTGTCTGATGGATGTGTGCATGGCCTCATTTTTTTTCAAGATAGTTTCAATTTCCACTGAGGAGATGGTATCAAGTGCAGAGAGGCTTGCGTTGTTAGTAACCAAAAGGCAGTCAGTGGAGACTTGATTGGAAGGGAAGCGTGACATAATATTGTTAATTTTCATGTTGAAGAATAGCGCTAGGCCTTCACATTTGGCCTGTTCATCAGATACTTGTGAGCAGATAGGACTGGATTTAGTTAAGGTATTTACTAATTCAAAGAGGGCCTGAGGATTAAATTGCAGGTGGTGGATTTTGTTCGCATAGAAGTCTCTTTTTGCTTTGTCAATGGCGGTTCTGTATGAGTGGAGGTGGGTTCTGAAGGTGGTTAGTAGTGCGGGGGTGGGGTTTTTGTGCCATTTTCTCTCCAGTTTCTAAGGCTGCATTTCATGGCTTTTAGCTCTGTGGTATACCAAGGTTGCTTTTTACATTTAGATGGGTCTATCAGGCGCGATTGTAGGGGGCAAAGGTCTTCAGCAATAGCTTTAGTGAAGTGATTCCAAGACTCAAGGGCAGTTTCTGCATCACTTAGGTGCAAGGGCTGTTACTAAGTCTTCTTGCTTGCAGTTGCGTCTGAATTGAATAGTTTTTTTGTTTTGTATGGGGGTAGAGGAGCTGTTTATGGAGCAGGATATATCAAATCGGAAGTGATCAGACCATGGGATGGGGGTGCATGTGGGAAGGTTGGATTGAATAAGGGAATTGGTGAATATGAGGTCCAAGGTGTGGCCTGCTCTGTGTGTGGGGTTAGAAATAAGTTGCTTGAAGCCTAGTGCATCTAATGCAGTCAAAATGGCCTCACAGGAGGGTGTGATAGGTGTAGCATCAACATGGATGTTGAAGTTTCCAAGGATAATTGCTGGATGGTGAATGTTTATGTGTTTGGAGATGTACTCAATTAGGATGGAAGGATCCTTTTCAAAGAGACCGGGTGGAGCGTAGGCAAGGCAAAGTTGAAGGTTGTGAGCAGTGAATAGGCTGATTTCCAGTTTGTGTGGGGCAGAATGGGTTTGTGCGTAATTTTAAAGGCCTTTTTAGCTGCTAGTAGGAGACCGCCTCCTTTTTTTTTTTTAGGTCTGGGAATGGAGAAAATGTCGTATGTCTGAACAGGTATCTGATAAGGGCGGTGTCAGAATCCTTTAGCCATGTTTCAGTGATGGCGAGTACGTCAGATTTGTCATCTGTGAGGATGTCAGATGATGGGTGGTTTTTTTGGAAATGTCCTGTGCATTAAGTAAGAGGATAGTGAATGTGGTGAAACCAATTAATTGCGTAACTGGGGTGGTCATGATGGGAAGCAGGTTTCTGTGTCTTTCCAGTGGGATTTTGAGGGGGGGGGGATAATGGGAACCCTTGTATAATGCTTAATGGTAGGGATAAGGCAGGTGTGCATGATAGATACACTGGAGGAGCGAGGATATCTTAACTAGGAGTGGGAGCAGATAAAATGTAGGTGGGTAAGGAAAATAGAGGCAAATGAAAAGGGGAGAATAACTTTAGGAGACGGGAGGGTGTGAGGTGTGGAAGGAGGGGAGGAAGACCAACATGTGGAAGGAAGTGGGGGGAGAGGTGACACAAGAAGATTCAGGAGGCACAAAAATAAAGTTATACTTATAAGTTAAAGTGAGTTGTTGACGGAAGAGTTCTCTTCAGAAGCGCAGTAGGTAAGAGTTGATCACCGTAGTGTTGCGTGGTGAAGGTGTAGGGGTCGTGGAGCACCTTCTTATAATGGGTCAGCAGCCTTGGGGTAGGTAGTTCAGATGAGTTGCCGCCATCAGGGCTAGTGTAGAGTAGGCCCGAATTGGATGCATGAAGGGGCACACTAAAGGGCAGGCCCTTTAGGTCGCGCTCCTTCGTGTGCGCGACGCCTGGCACACGGTGCCGCAGTTGCACGCCCTAATTTAAAGGGCTGCTTGGCCTTCCTCCCAGGCGCCCATGTGGGCGCGGCTCCCACTTCCTGATTGGAGGCAGGGGAGCTCAGGGAGGGTGGAAGGGCGGAGCGTGGCATCGCTGGCGGCGTCTGGCTTACTTTCTTGCTTTTCCTTTGCTGTAGTTTCCTTCCCTTCACTCTCTTTAGTTGGTGCGGCAGCCGGGTCGGTGTCCTTCCCTCTCAAGGTTCTCTCTCTCTCTCTCTCCCTCCGTGTGGTTCTCAGTTGGTGTTTTCTGTGTCAGTTTCGGTAGGGGATTTCTTTTTTAGTCTTTTTGTTTTTAGTGGTCCTGGGTCGGGATTTCGCCACATGTAGCAGGGCTCCGGAAGTTCCACCCACAGTTGGCATGGCAGCAGCAGCTTGAGGCAGGGTTTCCAGTGATGTCGACGGCGGACGGGGCACGGAGAGGCTGCAAACACGAGTCCGGTCGGGTAGGTCAGGCGAAAGATGTTCTTCTCACCCCTGCACCAGCATCAACTTCCATAATTCCTTCCCCTTGGAGGGAAAGTTAGTTTCTTTGAAATTCCAACAGCTGGAAAAAAATGACAAAACACCCCTTGTTCAAAACTCTAAGAAAAAAACTTTTACAAAACTTCTTACAAATCAGTTCTTAAAAAAAAACCAAAAAACAACCCTCTTCCAAAATAGCATAGAACTCATAGTCCACAGTTTCTGGTTGTGGAGAAGGCAACCTCCTGTAGCAGTCACTACCCACTGTTAACCAATTGTGAGCAAGCAGCAGCCATCCAACACCAGACCTGCCATAAGGGATTTATTGACCCTCCTGCACAGGCTACTGATAAAAAAAACCCCAAAAAAACCCCCTCCAAAAGTACAAATCTTTTCCACAAATCATCTGTTCTCCAAACTCCTCTCTTAGTCAGTCTATTCTATAGAAGCAAAGACCACCTCCTGATCACTCCTCTTGGGGAGAGGCAATGACCCAGATCACATGCTTCAAGGGGCATTTAGATTCCCCAGACACATCTCACAAAAAGGTGGGGGATAGAGCAAGGGGAGGATTCCAAAATGCAAAACCCCTCTAGATGCTAACTAAGGCAAAACTTATTAGTGACACACAAAGCTGGGTCACATTCACATTGAAGGTAATTTTAAAACGAGCGTGCTTGCGCCAATACCCATGTGTATCTGCGCACAAGCGAAGATATGCTGGAAGTTTAAATTGTGTGCGCGTGTTTTAAAACACACCAAGTGTGCTCCTAATTTTAAGAGGTTACTTAAGCAAAGCTCTTCCATAGGACTTTGTTGGCTTTTACGTGCGTATGTAAGCGGATTATAAATCATGTGAGGGAATTACCAGTTTTCAATTAGTCCACCAGTTTGTCCAGTTAATAGTGAGGTCTTTCAGGCCCTTCTGTTCTTCATCCTGCAGGTCCCCCAATTGACCTGGACCCCTCACTCTGACCTACAAGCTCTAAACCCGAGATCTACAGGCTTGTTCCTCATCAGGAGCAGCAGTGATGCTCGCTGATATCTAGCCTATGGTGCTGAGGTTTTCGGTTTTAAAGTACGGAATTACACGGTAAATGTTGACCCCGCCCCAGAACGCCCATCCCCGTCCCTTTTCTACCCCCTTATTTTTCACATGTGCATGTAATTTGTGTCTTTTTAAAATCAACTTTGCTTGCTCGTGGCCCACATACACATGTATGTGGGCATTTTTGCATGAACAACGCTTTTAAAATTGACCTCATAGTTTTGGTTTTTTTTTTTTTTTTTTGAGGATATGTGCCTGTTGTAACTGACAGTATCCGAAAAGGAAATGTCACCTGTATTCGGATACACCTTTTTCGGATACTGTGTGTTGTTGTGGAAATTGTCTATTGTTCTTTTTGATACGTACCTGTTGTAACTGAGCCATGTTTCTGCCTGATGCACACTGACTTGTGATGAGCTAAACTTACCCAGTGGATTTAGTGTATTTGGATTTTCAGAAGGTATTTGACAAAGTTCCCCGTGAGAGACTCCTTAAGAAATTTAAAAAGCCTCAGGATTGGAGGCAGTGTCCTCTTGTGGATTGCAAACTGGTTAAAAGATAGAAAACAGGAGACGTGATGACGTCACCAGCGAGCATGGCGGCTTGAGCGAAAGCTCCCGGCTTTCTTCAGCGAAATCGCACGGAAATCGCAGGCATCCGTTGTCCTACTCAGCTTTTGAACGCGTGCCCGGCTTTATCGACGAGCCTAGATGGCGGGGAAACGCAAAGCAGTGAACCTAAAACAGTTCTCCTATGCGAAACATGACAGCGATTCTGGCGGGCCGCAGGAAGAGCAGGCCTCCGATGGCGACCTGGAGCCGGAGGTAGATCACGTGGCGCCGCAGACTTTTAGCGACCTGCCCTCCCGCGATGAGCTTCGGGACTGGTTCGTGGCTCTCCGCGCAGACATGAAGCAACATAAAAAAGAGCTTATGGACCTCATCTCGGATATGAAAGAAGACCTGAATGCCTTGGGCACCCGAGTGGATGATCTGGATACCCGGATGGACCGTCAGGAAGATATCATGCAGAAAATGACGGAGGCGCAAACTGTAAGTCAGGCGGAGCGCCTGGCTATCGAAGAAAAGATCGAGGACCTTGAAAATCGGTCGCGTCGAAACAACCTTCGAATCCGGGGGGTGCCGGATACGCCGGAGTACGCAGATTGCCGGGCCGTTGCTGAACGCCTACTACGCTTCATAATGCAATCCGATTCGGCGACAGCGGCGGCGGGCGAGTCGTGCTCCCTCACCTACGGTATCGAACGGGCGCACCGAGTGCAGGGACCTCGGAATGGGGACAGGCCCAGAGACATCTTAATATGTATGCAAATATTCCGGGAGAAGGACTGCATTTATGCAGTCACCAGAAAACAGCGCACATGGACCTGGGAAGGTCACACCATAAGTGTATTTACAGATCTGGCGGCCTCCACGCTCCGCAAACGATTTGAGCTCAAAGCTGTCACTACCATCTTACAAGAGAGGGCGGTGCGTTACCGTTGGACTTTCCCCTTCGGCTTAATGTTTACCCTGGAGGGTATATCATATCGGATCCGGAATCTGGCGGAGGCCCGAGAGGCTTTCGCTAAAGCAAACATCCCTAATGCGCTGCCGTCTAGCAAACCGGGGGAGGTCCCATTTCGCATGGCGGCTACACCTGGCTGGCAGCGAGTGGGCAACAATCGGCGCCTAGCCAGACAAAAATCTACCTCAACGCGGACTGACCGACAGCCGGCCACGGGCGACTGACACCTGGCGGACAGATTTTCCACTGGTTGAGCTCTTACTTCTTTTGGTGGTATAATCCGCAAGCAGCAATCCACAACGGCCTAAATGCCTTATCAGATGACACAGGAAGGTGTCCATATGTTCCTGGACTATGAAGTTCCATGTTTCTTTCTTTTCTAGGCCTTCCTGAGCATGTGCACAGCAGTACGGGACAGCTAGCTGGACGAGCCACATGCTTCATGGTGTACACACGTCTCACTTATTGTGGTATCCTGGGTGTGGATACACTGTGTGTAGGGGGGATGGGATGGGAGGGGGATTTATCCTTGAGTACACTGGGTTTGTATTTTTGTTTGCATTTTTACATGATGTTTTGGGGGTGTCCGCGGAGGGACAATAGCTTTACATTCGATGGGAGAAGGTTTGGGAGGACCACATGGCGTTAAAGGTATGGTCCCTTAATGTAAAGGGTCTCAATACACATAAGAAGAAGCGGTTGCTCCAAAGGGATTTACAACAGCAACAGGTCTCCATAGCCCTGATTCAAGAAACACATTTACGCAAGCAGCACGAACGAGTGCTACAGATAGCGGGCTACCCTCATCGGTATCTAGCTGCCAGTACGCGTGGTAATAAGTATGCTGGGGTGGGCATTTTCATTTCCCAAGCGGTCACCTTTGAGTATATGACCCATGTAGCCAATTCCGCGGGGAGATACCTTATACTTAAACTAAAGATGGATCAACAAATTTACACTATCGTTAATATTTATGCTCCCAACAGTGACCAAGGCGCTTTCTTGCGCTCCTTAGATGATAAATTATCCTCTTTTGTAGAAGGGCAGGTTATATGGTGCGGAGATTTTAACTTAGTGCGTAACCCACGTTTAGACACCTCACACCGCAAGCGCTCTGATAGTTGGACGGCATCTTCCGCATTGTCCTCTCATTTACAACATTGGGGATTGGTTGATATCTGGCGAGCCCGCCACCCCTTCTTGCGGATGTATACTTTCTATTCTTCCCCACATGCGTCATACTCTCGCATTGACTACATATTCTTGGACAAGGGCCTTCAGAATCAGGTTATCGATGTGGGTATTGGTGATATTGTCTGGTCAGATCATGCCCCTGTGTGGGTGACCCTGATGCCGATTGCACCGGATTCCGGACTGCGGTTCTGGAGACTCCGGGAAGACCTATTGGGAGAGGAGGAGCAATGCCATGCCGTTAATGACTGGCTTCAAGATTATTTTCGGTTAAATGCTGGCTCCGTATCCGCAGCCGGCTCCTTGTGGGAGTGTTCTAAAGTGGTCATAAGAGGGCGTCTTATCGCAATAGCCTCCGCTAGGAAAAAGCAACAGGAGCTGCGTAGGGTCGAGTTATTGCAGGCTTTGAGCAGTTTAGCTAGGAGACATGAGGCCTCTTAGATCCAGCTCTACTGCAGCAGTTGGGAGCTATACGTACCGAATTAAATTTATTAGATGCTGCTTGGGTGGCGCACGCCCTGGATCGCACGAGGCAGAAGTATTATGAGGGGTCTAATAGGGCCGGACGGGTTTTAGCTCGTCAACTGAAGCAACGTGCCTTACAAAATAATATTGCTAAGATAAAACACGCAGGGGGGCATTACGTCACTACGACTCCCGAGATCAGGCAGTGCTTCACCAAGTTCTATGAACACCTCTATACAAGAGATGATAGTATTACCACCCAGTCTATAGAGCTTTATTTGCAACACCTATCCCTCCCGGGCTTAACTGCTGCACAGCAAGAGGCATTGGATGCCCCTATTACTGAGACAGAGGTGCGGGAGGCCATACGGGATCTGAAGGCGGGCAAGTCGCCAGGCCTTGATGGTTTCACTGGCGCTTATTATAAGAAGTGTAGCGCTTGCGTCATATCTCCTCTAGTAAACTTTTTTAATAGTCTGCGGGACGGGGACTCCTTACCACACCACACTAATGTTGCAGGTATCACGGTTCTAGAGAAGCCCGGTAGGGACCCGGCCTTGTGCAGCTCTTATCGTCCAATATCTCTTCTTAATATTGATTTAAAACTTTTAGCAAAGGTATTGGCGGCTCGTCTTAATTTGGTGCTCCCAGGGTTGGTCCACAGGGACCAAGTGGGCTTTATCCCCCAGAGGATGGCTGCCGATAATGTGCGAAAGGTCACGGATGCCATGTGGTGGGCCTCTCAGCAGAATATCCCGCTCATGCTGCTAGCCATCGACGCAGAAAAAGCATTTGACCTGGTGCATTGGGATTTCTTGTTTGCTACACTTGAGAAAATGCAATTTGGGTCGCTATTTCTCCGCTGGCTTAAAGCCCTTTACTATAACCCACAGGCTCGCATAAAAATTAATGGGGGCTATGGGGACACCTTTTCAGTGCAACAGGGGACGAGGCAGGGTTGCCCCTTATCGCCCCTGCTTTTTGCCCTTTTCTTAGAACCGTTTACTACTAGGGTGCGGGCAGATGAGGGCATTACTGGAGTGCAGTTGGGGGATCTACATTTGAAAATGTCTTTGTTTGCGGATGACATCCTTATGACCGTCACCAATCCGTCTACCTCTCTGCCGGAGATTACCACTGAAATACAACGCTTTAGTGCGGTCTCCGGCTTTAAAATTAATCTTGACAAATCTGAAATTCTTAATGTGTCCGTGGATGAGAGCATTGTTCAAGAACTATGTCAGTCCTACCCCTTCAAGGTTGCAAGGGACTCTATTAAATATTTAGGGGTACATGTGGGGGCGAATATTACAGACCTGTATCGCCTTAATTATATCCCTCTCCTTAGAAAGGTGCAACAAGATCTGCAGAAATGGCATCGGGGACAGTATTCGTGGATGGGACGCATTGCTATAATAAAAATGAATGTATTACCCAGATTTTTATATTTGTTTATCACCCTGTCTACATATATTAGTCCAGCCATTCTGCGTTCCTGGCAAAAGATACTGTTCGATTTTATTTGGCGGCGGCGTCCACCCCGAATTTCCCGTCGCTTGCTGTATTTGCCAAGGGATAGGGGAGGCCTTGGGGTGCCCAATTTGGAACGTTATTATGTGGCGGCGCAATTTCTTGTCATCCTTGACAGCCATAGGGTTTCTTCTCCCAAACATTGGGTGACCCTGGTGGAGCGTATCCTTGGCAGTATGCCGCTGTCTGCTCTTATGTGGCAGCCCCGTCATACCTGGGTACCTGTGGGGCCTTTATCCCCTGCTATAGCTACCACTATGAGACTCTGGACCAAGTGGAAGAAAACTATAGTAGGTGAGCGCCTGTATTTTCACTCAACTCACATATCCCACCTTCTCAATTTCCCCGCCGGGCATAATAACCCCACACTACAGCGTTGGGTTAAACAGGGTCTCAACAAATTTGAACACTTCTTAGGTGGAGGTTCGGTTCTGACATGGCCGCAACTTCAAGGGGTACAATGTTTGCCTGCCACGGATTTTCTAGCGGGTTTTCAGATTTCTAACTTCTTACGCAATTCCAGTGTGTTGCCCTCTCTTAATTTGGGTAAAACTCTATTTGAACATTATTGTGATGATATTGACAAGAAACGAGGGATGGTTTCTAAAATGTATGTATTGTTGATGGGGGTTGACAATATACCCTTCCCTCATACGCAAGCTTGGGAGCGGGATCTGGCCCGGGTTATTACTGTTGAAGAATGGTCTCAGCTGTATTTGGCAGCGAAAAAATGTTCTGTATCTTCCACCCAACAGGAGAATTGTTACAAGATGATTACCCGGTGGTATTTGACTCCTCAAGCTCTGCATAGACGGTATCCCACCACCGCTGACACTTGTTGGCGTAACTGTGGATCTCCAGGTTCATATATGCATATGTGGTGGGATTGCCCATCAGTGTCTTCCTTATGGAGAGAGGTTGCACAATGGTTGGAACACATCTTACAGGTGCCCGACCTCCTGGATGCTGGATTTATGCTCTTACATTTGCTTCATAAAGACTTGACCAAACCTCAAGCTCTGCTGTGTCAACAAGTTTTTATTGCTGTACGATTGGTCATTGCACAATACTGGAAGCAGCCGATTACACCGCCTCTTCAACGTATTCAACAAAAGGTTCATTACTTCTGCAAGATGGCGGCGATTACTGCGGCGTTACACAAGACAGTAACTCTTTTCCGCAACACGTGGACCCCATTTATAGACTGGGAAAAGACAATGGCTCCTTAGTTCTGACCGATGGGGGACTTTGATGTCTCGCCTTCGTGGGGCCAGATATGTACCTTGTGTCTTACCCTCTCTCGATCTAAAGCCCCGTAGCTGATGTAGAACTTCTCGAGCAATTTTACTTTACTAATCTCAGTGTACTCCTGGGAGGGGATGGGGGGGGGGGGGGGAAGGGGTGTTAGGGTTATAATGGGAACGGGATATATTGCCTAACACCTATCCACAGCTGAAATGTTTAATTTTGTGGTTATTTTGATGTTACGTTCTATCTTGTTGTATGTTTGGCTGTTAAATCAATAAAAGGACAAATTTAAAAAAAAAAAGATAGAAAACAGAGAGTAGGACTAAACGGTCAGTTTTCTCAATGGAGAAAGGTAAACAGGGGAGTGCCTCATGGATCTGTACTGGTACCAGTGCTTTTTAATATATTTATAAATGATTTGGAAAGGGGAAAGACAAGTGAGATGATCAAATTTGCAGACGACACTAAATTTTTCCGAGTTTTAAAATCACACGCGGATGGTGAAAAATTGCAGGAGGACCTTGCAAGACTGGAAAACTGTGCATTTAAATGGCAGATGAAATTTAATGTGGACAAGTCAAACAACTGTAACCCACACAGTAGTTACATGATGTTAGGTTCCATATTAGGAGTTAATGCCCAGGAAATGAACCTGGGCGTCATAGTGGACAATACTTTGGCATCCTCGGTTCAGTGTGCGGTGGCCTTCAAAAAAGAAAACGTTAGCAATTAATAGGAAAGTAATGTAGAATAAAACAGTGAATGTCATAATGCCTCTATATTGCTCCATGATGAGGCTGCACCTGGAGTACTGTGTGCAGTTCTAGTCGCTGCATTTCAAAAAAGATATAATTTCTTTGGGAAAAATACAGCGAAGGGCGACCAAAATGCTAAAGAGGTGGGAATGCTGCCCTATGAAGAAAAGTTAAAGAGGTTAGGGCTGTCCAACTTGGAGAAGAGATGGCTGAAGGTGGTATATGAAAGAGGTCTATCAAATCATGAGTGTAATTGAATGGATAAATGTAAATCAGTTATTTGCTCTTTCAAAAAATAGAAAGACTAGGGGGCACTCCAGTCAACTCACAATTAAGCTCTGGAATTCATTGACGAAGGATGTGGTTAAGGCATTTAATGTAACTGGGTTTACAAAATGTTTGGACAAGTTTCTGGAGGAGAAGTCCATAAACTGTTATTAACAAAGTCGACTTAAAGGTGACTTTTAAAAGCCCGGCGCATGCATCAATTGGGGGATGTGCAGATGAGTCAGGCTTGCACGTGCCAACTGTATTTTAAAAAGCGCCCGGATACACATGTAAATGCTGTGATAGGCACATCTCAAAAATTTACAAAAAGAGACAGGGCCAAGGTATGGTCTGGATGGGATGTGGGTCTTTTGGGGCCTGGCCAAGGATGCGTGCGTAAATACTTACATGCCCTGGTGCGTGCCAAGGTCCCCTGTCACGTAGCTTTACTTCTGCTATGGATGACATGTAAGTCATAAAATAACAGGATCAAGCCTTTTCTGAGGTGTTTAAAGGGTATGGGGTACATTTTTAAAATATATGCAAAACAGGAAACCTGTGAAGGAGTTGGTTGGCCCGTTAGATGACCAAGGGGTTAAAGGGGCTCTTAGGGTACTTGCCAGGTTCTTGTAACCTGGTTTGGCCACTGTTGGAAACAGGATGCTGGGCTTGATGGACCCTTGGTCTGACCCAATATGGCATGTTCTTATGTTTTTTATGGGGGGAGTGTAGGCTATCAAACCAGGGAGGGTTTCGAGAACCTAGCTATTAGCTGGGCAAACTGGTGGATGAACTGGTATACTGGGAATGGTATAAGTGTATGGCCCTTTTAAAATTCCCCCACTTACGTGGTAGAAGCGGGATTTGCGCACCCATGCACACGCCCACTTAAAATTTGGTGCACATGTGAGTAAGGCCAGGTTTTTTTATAACATACGCCTATAAATTATAAGAACATAAGAACATAAGAACATAAGAAAATGCCATACTGGGTCAGACCAAGGGTCCATCAAGCCCAGCATCCTGTCTCCAACAGTGGCCAATCCAGGCCATAAGAACCTGGCAAGTACCCAAAAACTAAAATAAAAAACCAAAAACTAAAATAAAATAGGAGCTTCCCTGGGTGCGGGCCAACATGTGCACAAATGTGCGCTCATGCACCGGTTTGAAAGTTTCCATCCGTGGGAATAGCCAATACTTATTACTGTGTGATAGCAGCAAGGGATCTTTTTGTTGTTTGGAGTCCTGCCCTTCTATCCCCTTTATCAGTTTTGTGGCCCTTCTCTGTAGCTTTTCTAGTTCTGCTATTTTGATATATATATATATATATATATATAGCAGAACTAGAAAAGCTACAGAGAAGGGCCACAAAACTGATAAAGGGGATAGAAGGGCTTCCTTAGGACAAAAGGCTGAACAGGTTAGAGCCCTGCTGTGAGCTATAAAAGCACCCTTACAGTTTAGAAAAGAAAATATTGAGAGGGGATGTGATAGTGTTTTATAAAATAATTAGTGTGGTGGGATAGGTAAATTAGGAACGGTTATTTACCCTTTCAAATGGTACTAGTGTAATGCCTGGGCTAGCGTCCCTTCATAGGACCCTAAAGAGCACTCCTCATGTAAAGGTTTAAGCTGTTAAAGTTCTCTTCTGATCTTAATCCAATTTGATCTCCAGAATTCCCTGACAAAGAGGGGGGAGGATTACTTCCTAGGCCCTGGACGTTGTTCAAGTCTTAAACATTAAAGTCTTTTGAACACAACAGCAATAATTATGTTGGAAGCTGATGTGATTTCCAACTTAACTTTAACTGATTAAACATCTCCAGTTACAGTTCTTGGTATTTACAAATCCATTTTACAGCTGTAGTTCTTCTAATAAATTTGTGACTTTTTTAGCTTCAGATTAATTTATGATGTTAAAGTCAATTGATAGTTCTTATTACTGACCCATTCCAGTTAATGGGGCAGTTTTAAAGCTTCCTCTCAGAATTTGGTGAACCGGACAATATCTCCCCATTTATATGTTTTAACTCAAAGTCCTATTTTTCATATCTTTAGTCCAGTTCTTCAGTCCTTCTCCTTACTGCCCTGTTGTTGGGAACTGGAGGGTACTTCCTTGCTCCTCTCTTCCACATCTTGATGACGTAGTAGTGGTTAACACTGGATGGCTGCCACACAGCTTCTTTTCCTTTCTCTCCCCAGGAATGAACTCAGATCTGTTCCGCCACAGGACTTCCATTAGTCAATCTGTGCTCTTTGGGTGAGAAACACCATTTTTCTTCCCTAAACTATACTGAGCCCCTGGCTCCAAGGGCACTTAGGCAGGTTCTAAAAAATACAAATCTTCGGAAAAGGGGGAAACTGTTGCACTGGAGGTGGACCCTTGGCCTGGTGCAGGATTAGTAAGGCCCTCTGGTCAGACCCAGAGAGCACCTGCCACCAGGAGGCAGAGCACACAAGGAGACAGAGGCTAGCTGGAGCTTCGCCAATAACAGTCCGGGGTTTCCGCAGGTTGAGCCCTTGGGTATCTGGACCGCCTGGACTTAGGTGGGCCTCAGATGGTCTCCCGGAGAGGTAGTGGAGGGGTGTGCCCACCACGAGCAAGGGTGCGTGGCTGATACAGAGAGGATGGACCAAACCTGAACTGGAAGCTCCGGAGGCCTCAGGGAGGTAACAATTCAGGAACTTTCTCCGGGCGAGGCAGGCAGCGCCTGCGGATCTAGTCAGGTGAAGGCCGTGGGTAGATTCCAAGCAAGTTGGTCTGGTAGTTACAGTAGGCCAGAAGAGAGTGTCCGAGTGAAGCGCAAGGGTCAGAGCCAGAGTATCTGTCCAGAAGTGGTCAGCCAAAGCAGGGATCAATACCAAGGTCAGTCCAAGCATAGTCAAGGCAATCGAGGGTCAGTTCCAGGCAGCAGACAAAGAGAGTGGTCAGGCAGGCAGTGGTCAGTTCCAGGCAGCAGACGAAGAGAGTAGTCAGGCAAGCCCAGGTCAGTACCAGAGATCAGTCCGAGAAGGTACTACCTGAGTAAGGACACAGGAATACACGGAGATGCTGGAACAAGGAGACACTGGAACACAGGATTAGGCAAACTACTACACCAAGGTGTCGACCCAATTTCCAAGGCGAGGTCCTGGGGGCAGGACCTCGCTTTATATAGGGCTTCTATGTGATGTCATCAATTCGCGTCCGAGTCGGGTTTCCCATGCTTGGCCCTTTAAAGATTGAGATGTCTGCCGCGCGCATGCCTAGGAGTGGGGCCGAAGCAGCTGAAGACGGGGAGCCCCGACGGGAGCTGCGCTGCGAGGCCTGTGGCATGGAGGAAGCCGGAGAGGGCTGTGGTGAGCGACGGGAATGGCGGGAGCTGGCAGCAGCGGCGAGACCAGAGCTAGTTGAGGGCAGAGCGAGGTGAGCAGGCCTGATCGCTGCACCCACGCGGCCGGGACGCGCAACAGAAAACAAAAATAGAGAGAGGAAGGGTGGGTAAACCTTCTCCAAAAAAGCAAAAGGTTCCCAAGGCGACATCTTAATATTAAGCAACAGCACCCTTAACATGGGCAGCTTGCACTTCCGTGTCCGTCCCCCCGCCTCCCCCGTCCGTTTTACCGGACCCCAATATATTACACAAACTCCGTTTTGGTGAAAACAAGGCCGCAGCATTTATTAATTTCATTAACACAAATTAACATATTATAATTTCCGGCACCCGAGCCGTCAGTGTTCACCGATCATGTAATCCGGGCTTCCAAACAGGCGTCCGCCGTGTTAAGCCAGTCCGCCACCATCTTTCGGCCCCCCGCCGTGCCATAGCCAGGGGGCCATTCCTCCGGGCTGCCCACGCCCAACACACGCCCCTTTTCTTTCCCGAGGACTTCCGGTCCGCCCCGACCTTGTCCTCGAAGTCCCCCTCCACCTTCCGGCTCGGGTACCCCCGCCACCAGCCCGGGACAGTGCCAACTTGTCCCGGGCCCCCCCCCATTGCTGCGGCCCACCCAAACTTCCCCTATCTCACACCAAAACCCCGCTCTAACGCTTCCTGCATGGCGTTGTTAAAGATATCGTAGCCAATGTCAGACAGGTGTATCTGATCTGTCCGATATAAGCCCGCGCATGGCTCGTCTGCCCATTCGTGCCTAATTGGATGTATGCCATTTTGCTGAGCCCATAACCCCACCTGTCTATTAATTTTCTTTCTGCCCCTTCCCCATAGCTTGCTGCCCTGCCATTTTATCCTTGGTATGATGTCCGACCATATGAGAATAGCTCCTGGCGCCATTTCTTTGATCGCTGCTAAATCACCTTTTATCCTGTCGATTAACTGTTTGGCTGTATGGTCCCCCATATCGTTTCCCCCCAGGTGTATGACTATCGCGTCCGGTTGACGCAACAGTCCCAAGTTGCGATGCAGCTCTGTCAACAGCTGGGCCCACTTCATCCCTGACCTCCCCATCCATTTTAGCCTAACCCCTTTCGGGGCCAGGCCCAAATGTATGCCATATGTCCTTTCCTGCGCCCGCTTGGCTGCCCATCTCACGAAGGAGTGTCCCACTATCCATGCTACCTTCAACTGGCTCCATGCATCTGCGGGTGAAATTAACAGAATTAGTTCCCTGATTGCACAGAATCCGGCCTCACGTATCTCTTAACTATTGCGGATTGCCATCGCCCAATTTCTGAATGGTTTCAATCGCAACCCCGCTTGCGCCGCGCTAGTCGCCACCCCCGATCCGGAACGAATGAGTTCCATATTCCCTCGGATCCAAACCTATGCGTTCTAATACCAGGCGTAACACCGCTGTAAACTGATACTTGGTCAGCGGCACTCCATCCCTGTGGACCAGAAAGTGGTCCCCCCCCTTAGGCCTGGCGCGCACGTAATTTCTTATGTTCCTTACCGGACAGGTTACCTGCGCCCCCGCCTTCACCAGCTGTATATCCACCCCTCTCGCCTTCTGATCGGTCTTGGATTTGTGTATCCGAAGCCTGACAGACCGTTCGTGCACCTGCACGTTGCTATATAATAGGCCGTTATTACCAGCATCATTCTTGGATGGTGCCACCAGCTCGCTCACCCTTAAGGCGGCGAAGAATGCCGTACAGAAGGCCGCCCTAAACAATGCTGCCTCCAATGGCTCGGTGCACACCTGCTGAACCGCATGCCACATTTTTACCAATACCTCGTGCGTTATGGGTCTCCTTTTATCCCCTTTCCATGACACCTCCCTCGCCCAGCCTGTCAATAACTTTTTCACTATGAAGAAACTTGGCGGGTCCCCTAAGCCCTGTGCCTTCGTAAAGAAGGCGAAGCCCGCCAAGTGGTTTATCGTGGCCCCTCTGGACCAACCCGACTCCTTTGCCCATGCTATGAATTGGACCACTTGTTCCGCCCTCACTATCCCTACCGTACCACCTTGCCCCTGGAGAAACTCCTGCACCCTAGCGTAACCCCTGCAGTACGCTTTCCAGGTCGCCGGGGCCACCGACGCCCTCAGCAATCCCTGCCCGACCTTGCTCCAATCTGCCATAGGTGGTCCGGTATTGGGACTCCCTCCGCCTCTGCCTCCGGCACCTGTTGGCGAAAAAGATCCCACTTAGCCCTTGATAACGCATCGGCCACCTGATTCCGGACACCGGGTACGTGCTTCGCCCTTAATGTTAAATTCAACTGCAAGCTCTGCAACACCACCTCCCTAAGCAAATCTGCCACGCGCGTGCAGTGGGATGCCTGCCTGTTCAGTACCGTCACTACTGCCATGTTATCGCACCAGAAAACTATGCGTTTATTTTGCAATTTGTGCGCCCACACTGTGATTGCTACTAGTATGGGGAAAAGCTCCAGGAACGTTATGTTTTTCACCAAACCCCCATCCCTCCATCCCTGCGGCCATGGGGCCGCGCACCAAGCGCCCTGCCAATACGCCCCGAAGCCCCAACCTCCGGACGCGTCCGTGAATATACCTAAGTCCTGATTTGAAACCGGTTCTTCCTGCCACATTGATACGCCATTAAAATTGTCTAGAAAACGAAGCCACATTGCCATTTCCGCCCTGATGGGTTGTGTTATTCTGATATGGTGGTACGGGCGCCTTACTCCCTTTGTCGCGTCTGCTAACCGTCTCAGGAAAGCCCTCCCCATTGGTATGACTCGGGTCGCAAAATTTAGACTTCCGATTATGGATTGCATGTTGTTCAGGGTGATCTTCCTGGATGCCAATGTCTGTCGAAGCATGTTCCGTAGCTTGCGCACCTTCTCCACTGGTAATCTTGACGTCATGGCCTGGGTGTCTATCTCTATGCCCAAAAATGACAAGGTGGTCGCTGGACCCTCCGTCTTTTCTTGTGCCAACGGGACCCCGAACTCTTGTGCCAAGTCCTGAAATGTGGCTAGCAATTTCGCACAAGTGTTCCTGTTAACCGGGCCTACGAACAAAAAGTCGTCCAAGTAATGTACCACATTGCTGTTCCCTGCCCGCCTTTGTAATACCCAATGTAGAAATGTGCTGAACATTTCGAAATATGCGCAAGATACGGAACACCCCATCGGCATACATTTATCAAAATAATATCTGCCATTAAAATGAAAACCCAGGAGCGGGAAACTATCCGGATGCACGGGCAGCAGCCGAAATGCGGACTTTATGTCCGCCTTGGCCATTATTGCCCCTTGCCCGCATCGCCTTACCAGAGCAATGGCTGCATCGAAAGATGTGTATTGTACCTTACATGCAGCCTCTGGCAGGTGATCGTTAACCGAATCACCTGGAGGGTATGAGAGGTTCTGGATTAGCCGAAATTCACCTTGTTCCTTCTTAGGTACTACAGCCAATGGTGAAAAAATCATCTCCCGGAAGGGCGGGTCCACGAATGGACCTGCCATTCGGCCCATCTCAATTTCTTTCCTAACCTTCAGGTGAACAATATCCGCATGTCTCCCCGCCGAGGCGGCATTCCCTAAACTTGCGCTCCTGATGCGCCCTTGAAACGGTATCTTAAAGCCGTCGCGAAAACCCTCCCTAAGCCTGGCAGCCTCCTCCCGCTTGGGGTATGCTGCCAGCCATTCTTCCATCATTGCCAATTTCACCGGCGAGAATGCCTTCCCCACCGCCTCATTGCTTTCCGCCTCCGCCAATACTCCCCGCGGGCCAGTGACCCTTCCTGGTGCATTTGCTCGCCGGGTGTGGTGCGGCGCAGATGGAACATATGTGCTTAAATTTGCAGTCATTAAAGGTACATCCCGCCTTGTTAAACCTCCAACAGACTTTGCTATTGCTACCGTCTCCCCACACCTTGGCATTCCCGCTGTCGCCCCATGAACTACTCCCCGGCGTTGCCGCTCCGATGCCTATCTTTCCCGCTGCGTGAGATCCTCCTATATCGAGTACCTTACTGGTCATCTGCCGTAACCACAGGCCCACGTCCTGTGTTCCCCATGACAAGCCCCTATTACCCTCCATCTTATCCCTAAACTGCTCGTCGTAATTTAGCCAGCACCACCCTTGGTATTCCTTATAGGCCTCGAGTATCGCATCCTCGTAGTTAAGCATGGGCGCATACTGGGACGGGTCCTCCCTTCCTATTACGCTAATCATTCTGAGGTAGGCTCTGGCCCAGTTAATGACATTCTTTGCCACCTTAACTTCCCCGCCTTTCTTCTCATTCTTCTTTCCCTTCCTCTTCCTCTCCGATGCCCCTTTCCTGCCCTCTAAAATGGAGAAGATATCGATGTACTCCCTTTTTCTGATTTTGCTGCGCAAATCTCTCGGGACACTTTCCCATAGGTCGGCTAACGGGGGTAACGCCGTTGCAACTGACGTGCCCGTGGTTGCCCGCTGACCCATCGCCGCGGACCCTTCCTCCGCTCCACTCCCCTCTGTCTCGTCCTCTGACGAGCTAGTGGAGGATTCGCTGTCGGGCCTCCTTCTCTTATTACCCTTTCTCTTTGTTGGTCCTTCCGTGTTCCGTTCTCCACCGCCTGTTCTCACTGTTGTCTCTGGTTGCGTCGCTACTGCTGGTTGTGTTTCTGGCGCTTGGCTCCCGCCCTCCTCGTCTGAGCTTGAGGCGCCTTCGCCAATGTCCATCCCTGCCGACGCTTTCGCTCTGCTCTTGTCCTGCACCGCGATTCGTTTTCCGTGTTGTTGCCCCTTCTTGGTCGTCCTCCCGGGCGTTTGCGCTGACCCGGCCGATTTCTGTGCTCCGGAGTCACTGTCCTGTGGAGCAGCCGCTCCGCCGACTACCGAGCCGTACCATGGCGGTGGTACCTGCCACCATGGGGGGTACATGTGTTGCTGCCATTGCTGTGAGCTGTATGTGTTTCCGCCCTGGCCACCTTGGGTCAATGGTTCCGGGGATGGGCCCGATGCACCCATCACTGGCATGGCCCCTGCACCCATCGCTGGCATGGCTCCTGCCCCCATCGCTGTCCACATGGGCCATCCCCACTGCGGCACTCCGCCCGTTCCCATTTCCCGCTGCGGCGTGGGACCCTCCGGGGTTGACCTGACCCGCCGGGGCTGCGTTATGCTGCTGCCGCCTGCCTCGACTCTTCTCCCCCCGGGCCGTCGCCGTCTGTCCTGCTCCCTTCTTGCTCCTGCTCGGCGGTCTCGGGATCTTCGGGGCTCCCCCTCTGCCCTTCCCTTCGCCAAGGGCAGGGTCCGCCTGCTTGCCGCGTGGCTTCACGGCCCGCCGCTGCCGTGCTCCCCCCCGTGCTCCTGCTGCTCCTCTGCCCGGCATGCTCGTGATTAATCCACACACGAAACTCCTTTAGCTTTATTATTGTTATTGTTATTTCTGTTGTACTCACTGTTTGCCGTCCGCGGGGGGGGGGAGGGGGCGCTGGCCGAGTCCTTGTGTCACTGCTGGCTCCGTCCCGGGTCCTTGTACCGGCTGCCGACTGCCCTCTCGCTGCTTTCTCCAAGTATCCTCTCTGCTTCCGTCTCTCCTACTCACGTGGCCACAGCGTCTGGTTCCTGCTGCTTGGTGCTCTGCTCCTGCTGGCCAAAACTCACAGCACTGGAATCGGGGCTCGTGTTCTGCCTCCCCACGTGGTCGGTCCTCTCCGCGTGGTCCCCGGACTCACTCGCTACTGTAGGTCTCCCCCGGGTCTTCCACTGGCCTCTGCAAGCCCACCTTTCGCTCCGTTCGCGGGGTTTCTTTTTTTTTTTTTTTTTTTTATTTCCCCTGTGTAGCGATTGAGCTCCGGGCTCGGGCCCTTGCGCCGCCGATCGCTGTCCGGCCGCGATTCAGGCCCTCTCCTTGCCCTCCGGCCTGCAGATCCCCGATCTGAAGATTGCGAGCGCTGTCCCGGTAAAAAGACCGGGCTCAGCGCTCGCTGCCGCTTAAAGGGGGCCTCAGCCTCGCGATATCCGCGAGGCTGACGTCACCAGCGTGATGACGCGGCGGCCTTGCCACGCCGCGCGCGTCATCACGCTCCTCCCCCATCCCCAGGCCAGATGATGCGGCGGCCTTGCCGGGCCGCGCTTGCCATCGCGCCCCTCCTGCGGTCCCGTGCCGCCCTCGCGTCGCAACGCGGCCTCCCGGTCCCGCAGGTAAGCGCCATCGGGGGGGGGGAAGGAAAACCGGCGGGGGGGCCCTCCCCTCGGCAAGCGCCATGTTAACGGGGGGGCCCCTCCCCGCATGCCGCGACTCGGCCCCGACTTCTACTTTTCCCAACCCAGGTCTCAGCCCTAGAGACCAAAGAATCATTTCCTAAGAAAATCAACAGAACAGGACAGCATAGTGACATACCACGCCTACAAGGGATAACTAAAATGTCCTCCCCCTAAGATGGTGACAGGGGTTTATATAGTCTGGGAGCACACCATCTCAAATTCCCACATGGGAGAGCTAAACTTATCAATACTGCTACTTCTGTGCCTCCCTGTTCAAATGGAACAATCCTTTTAGCTGAAACCTATAAGGTTCTCTACACTAGGAAATATTCCTTGAAACTAGCAGGTATTGGAGAACATATTCTTTTCACTTAACACAGAATCAAACTGTGGAAATTTTGCTGTAAGAAAGGGGTGCGCAAATGGGGGGGCTGCAAACAAGCTTCCAAGGGGCTGCCAGCAGCCAGGAGAAAAGACGAGAGTGCCCGCCTCTGCTGTCTGGGGCCTAGTGGAATGTCATACTATGGGGGAAGTTGTATTCAGCCGCAGGTGGACCCAATCCCACCAGCAGCCGAAAGAGAGAGAAGCTGTGCAGTCACCAGTGGACCTCATCTCACTAGCAGCTAGTGAGAGTAGCACACCCTTCCCGTCTGTGCAAACTTGCAGTATTGGAGCTTGCAAAAGTAGCATTTTCTCTATGCTGATCTTGCAATGCATGAGATCAGCATGGAGGAAGTGCTAGCCCTGCCAGTTTTTAATATTGTGGGGCCTGCACAGAGGAAGAGGCAGCAGAATGGGCTTCAGTGCCAGAAGCAGCAACGAGTGATTGGCTCTTCCGCAAGAACCATGCTGCTGTGACAGCGGCAGCAGGAATGAGAGAAGCTCCAAGGATGCCGGCAAAACAAAGAGGGGGCCTGCCTTCAGTGTGTGTATGTGTATGAATGGGAGCTTGTGTGTGTGTGTGAGAGAGTGTATGAGAGAATGGGTACCTGCCTGGGGGTCTGTGTGTGTGTATGAGAGAATGGGTGCCTGCCTAGGGGTCTGTGTGTATGTGTATGAGAGAATGGGTGCCTGCCTGGGGACCATCTGTGTGGGTGAGAGCCTGTGCAAGTTTGAGGGAATCTGAGGGAGTAAGAACTTCTGTGTACATGGGGGGGGGGGGGGGGGGAGGGCAGAGAGGGCCTTTGAGCCTGTGTATGACAGTGTGTGGGTATGTATGAGAGCATTTATGTATGTGTATGTGAGAGAGAATGAACATGTGAGTATATGTGTGAGCAAGAGAAGATAAAGTTTGGGTGTCCCCCTAGCCCCTTAATCCTTGACAATCTCAGGTTGACTGGAAATCAAGATCCCAGTTATGGACACCAGGGGCTTTTTTTAAATCCTCATTAGTTTTAATTATTGGGTGTTATGTGATATATGTGCTGTTTTGAAATATTTTATTGGTGCTTGGGAAATTTTTAAAAAATGTATATGACTTTAATGAATGTTCTATTTGTCAGTAGTTTTGAAATATTTATTCAGTTATTAGTATGATTCTACTATTATAATTGTTGCTTTGTTTCTTGATTTTATTGTTTTATGAGGAATGGTGGTTGATTTTCCATTGTTTCATTGTAGTAAGAGTCTTGCTTCTTGGAGATTCGATTTCAGTTTTTGTCTCCATATAGCTGGTTCCAATTTGTGATCCTTTATTCTGTATTTGGTGAGGATCTGTTTCTGCTCTGGGCTGTGACCAATGGAAGAGATTTTGCTAGCATGTAGTGTCTGTGTAGGCATCTATAGCAATCGAGTTTCTTTCATCTCCCCAGTAGGTGGTGTTTTGGTATTCTGGGACTCAGTGTAATATATACATTGCTGCTGTTTCACAGGTAGCAATCTTGTCTGAGTTCTTAGTGTTACTACTATTACATTATGATAAGTTTGCTGTATAGATTTTTAGTATATTTTTTGTAGAGTTTTGTTCACAATGTGTCTGGCAGTGGAAGGAGTTTGTGCTGCTGTTACTGTGAGGTGCCTGTCTGGATGTGGTGTGGTATCTGCCTCTTTTTGTGTTTGTATATATCTGATTGCGCTTGTCAGCAACCTGAAGAGAATCAAAACTGGAATTTTGAGCTTCTGGCTGGCAGCGCAATTGCCTGTTATTTGGCAAACAGTTCAGCAGCTGATTGGTTGTTGAGAGATTTTGGTGTGTGTGTGTGTGTGTATGTATGTGTATATATGTATATATATATATATATATATGTATATATAAAATAAAGGCAATATATTAATTTAGTCTGTGCTTTTGCTATAACACGCAAAAAAAAAACCCCCAAAAGAACTTTGGGGAAAAAAGAAAAAAGCACTGTCACTTATACAATAATCATACAGAAAATGTTATTTGTCCTAAAATAATCATACTTTATTGAAAATACAATAAAATATTAATTTTTCAATTTTCACATAAAACCAATGTCACTCCTTGAATGAACCAATGACGATTCAAGGAGTGACATTGGTTTTATGTGAAAATTGAAAAATTAATATTTTATTGTATTTTCAATAAAGTATGATTATTTTAGGACAAATAACATTTTCTGTATGATTATTGTATAAGTGACAGTGCTTTTTTCTTTTTTCCCCAAAGTTCTTTTGGGGGTTTTTTTTGTATATGTATGTGTGTGTGTATATATATATATATATATATATATGTGTGTGTGTGTGTGTGTGTATGTATATATATAATGTAACCCAATTTTGGTAGGTGGGGGCCCAACAAATTGTATGGATGGAAAAGGGGGGCTGAGGCTTAAATGTTTGCTTATCCCTAGCATAGTGGGATTTAAAAGAGGTTTGGAAGAGTTCCTGGAGGAAAAGTCCATGAAACATTATTAGCCAGGTAGACTATGGAGGGCCATTCCTATCTCTGGGAGTGAAAAGAACTAGATCTACTTTTTGGAATCTACCAGGTACCTTGTGACCTGGACTGGTCACTGTCAGAGACAGGATGCAGGGCACTATGGATCTTGGTCTGACTCAGCATGTTATTTATTTTGTTCTTATGGTTTCTCTCTCTATCTCACCCCCTGCCCAGCATCTTCCTCCATCTCTGTTTTCTCCCTTCCCTGTGAAGCAGCATCCCCACCGACTTCTTCTCTTTCTCCCATCTTTTCCTCAGATTCCCCCATTTCTTGCTTTCTCCTCCTATCCTCTGCCCAGCAGCATCCCTATTCCTACCTCCCCTCTTCCTGGCTCTTAGCCAGTAGGCTGCTGTGCTGATCTTTAAACCAGAGCCGGAGATTCAGAGAAGCCTCCAGCCCCTCCTTTCTCCTAATCATTGATTGCTCCCTTGCTCCTGAGGCAAGATCTTGGCACTCTTTTTTTTTTTTCTCTTTCAGGCTTCGACCAGGCAAACAGAATGGAAGTGGTCCCATGACAGGAGGTAGCAGGCAGTGACTTGTGCAGGCAGACAGCTCCTCCTGTATACTTCTCTGTCTACTCCTGCATTCTTCTGGGGCTACACCAGGAACAGAACAGGCACATGAACATGGGAGTCACTCAGGCTCTGCTTGGTTGCATGTCTGTATAGCCACTGCAGTGATGCAGACTCCATATCACAGATGCTGCCCCACTGTTCACCAAGAGATTACAGTGTCTGGTTACTGTTGTAACCAGACACTGTATAAACTGTCTCCAGACTGCACTGTCTGGTCCAAAACTTGACAGTTGAGAACCCTACTTATCAAATAAGAAACAAGTTCAGAAGGCAAGAGCTGGGTCAATGCCAGAAGCCAGGGAATTCAGTTGAAACAAAATGCAGGCACAAATGGGGAGACATAGGTACACACCAGCAAACCTGGGAACTCTCAGGATTTGACCCAGAGACTGCGGGTTTAGAGGCGCAACTCTGGATCTCCCAGAAAGCACCCAGGATCTCCAGGGTCTTAAAACCATCCTACTCTCCCAGCGTGGCTGTGTTGTTTTTTTTTTTTTGCAAGGATTTGATGAAGAAAGGGCAGGCACTAGGATAGGCTTTATATCCTATGTGTGTTGGGGAAGAGTATTACAGTAGGAGTATACTAATGTCCACATGGCCAAAATGATAAGATGGATAATCAAATGCTAAGAGAACTTAGGGAAAATAACCAATTTGGAAGTGCAATAATAATGGGAGACTTCAATTATCTCGATACTGACTGGGTAAATGTAACATCAGGGGTGTTAGAGAAATGAAGTTCCTGGAGGGAATAAAAAAACGACTGCTTCATCAAGCAATTAGTACAGGAACTGACGAGAGAGGGAGCTATTTTAGATCTAATTCTTAGTGGAAGCAGGATTTGGTAAGAGAAGTAACTGTGGTGGGGCCGTTTGGCAATAGTGATGATAACATGATCAAATTTGAATTCATGAGTGGAAGGGGGGCATTTTTGTTCACTGAACTTGCCCCCCTTCCACTCATGAATTGTTCGCTGAACTTGCAGCGAACAAAAATATAAACCTCAAACAGATCCACATCACTCCCCCAACCAAACTAGAAATTGTTCTCTTCAAATCACCTGCTCTCCAAATCTGCCTAGTATATGCCTCACCTACCCTGCTTGAATCAAATCCCTCACCCATTATTGAATTCATTGTGGACTGCATTAATGTTGACACCCCTGCCATTATCCTTGGAGACTTCAATCTCCATGTTGACTCCTCAGTTCCTTCCTCATCATGTGATACCTTACTGCACGCCCTCCATGCCATTGGATACCAGCAAATTATCACCTCCCCCACCCACAAAGCAGGCCACTCGCTGGATCTGATTTTCATTAACTCTAGTATCCAGTCCTCTTTCTTCCCATCATGTACCCCGGTCCCGTGGTGCAACCATTATCTAATTGAAAGCCATTTCATCATCAATGCCTCTCCCGCAAGGACGAATCCTCAATACACTACTATAATAGCTAGGAAATCCTGCCCCAGTGAGGATCTCGCCTCTGCCCTCTCCAACGCCCTACCCAACCTAGACTGCTCTGATCTTGCCTCTGCTTTAACTTCTTGGTGCAACCTTACGGAAGAGATAGCTAATAAACTCTGCCCTATTTCCAAACGTGTCATAAACACTGCCTCCAAACACTCCAACCCATGGTACACCACAGAATTAAAAACACTAAAAAATAAACTTAGACATAAAGAGAGAACTTGGCGCAAGGATCCCACCCCACAGCATGCCGCCAGCTATAAAACTGCCCTGCACTATTACAGGCTTTCTACCTTGAAGCATAAACAAGACTTCTATGCCGCTAAGTTCCACGACTACAGATATAATCCTAAAGCTCTCTTCGCCTATGTATCAGATCTCATCAAGCCCACCTCGCCCAGCATTCTGGACTCAGACGCTGATGCTAAGTGCAATGAACTTGCACTCTTCTTTCACAATAAAATAATGAATCTCCTTTCTAGATTCCCTGACTCTACCTTCTCTTCCCTTTCAAGTCCTGTTCCCTCTACCTCCATCCTCCCTGCGTTTGACCTCACTTCCTCTAAGGAAATAGAATCCATACTCAGAAAACTTAAACCTGCTTCACTCCCGAGTGATACTATTCCCTCCAAAGCGCTTCTCGCCATCCCTAACACCATTTCCAGAGCGATAGCTGACATCATCAACTGCTCGCTATCTACTGGCTCTGTCCCTGACTCACTTAAACAAGCAGTGGTCAAAGCCCTCCCTAGATCCAAAAGACCCTGCAAATTTTCGTCCTATATCAAACCCTCCTTTCATCGCCAAGATAATGGAAAGAGTTGTTAATTCACACCTCATGGACTACTTAGAAAACCACAATATCCTACATGCCTCACAATTCGGCTTCCGAAAACATCTTAACACCCAATCCCTCCTGCTCACCCTTACAGACCACCTTCTTATAGGAATGGACAAGGATAGTAGCTACTTCCTTGCCCTCCTGGACATTTCTGCAGCCTTTGATACCATAGGCCACAACCATCTACTTGCCCGTTTAGAAGGCATTGGTATCTCAGGCTTGGGGATAGCAAGGCTCAAGTCTTATTTATCCAATAGAAATTTCTCAGTCAAAATTGGCAATGCTATCTCCACCCCCTACCCCCTGCAACAAGGTATCCCACAAGGCTCCTCTCTCTCTTCCACACTCTTTAATATTTACCTTACCCCCTTATGCCACCTCTTATCCGAGCTTAAACTTAAGTTCTACCTATATGCAGACGATATCCAAATCATAATCCCTATCCAAAATTCCATCTCTGATGCTTTGAAGTACTGGGAAACTTGCCTTGTTCCCATAAACTCTCTCCTCACAAACCTCCACCTTGCTCTGAACTACTTATTTCACCTCATCCCCATCCCAAACCCCCCCCCCCCCCAATCCTTCGACTCCACTAAACCCCCCTCATCTTCCGTCCCAACCTGCACTTCAACCACTAATCAACCTTGTGTAAGAGATCTTGGAGTCCTCCTGGAAAATCAACTAACCATGAAAAAAATACGTGAGTTCCATTCTCAAAGATGGATTCTACAAACTTACAGGCCGATACAGTAAAGCGCAGCCGCGGTTACCCTGCTTCTAACCCGCTTCTAACTCACAATTTGGCCGCGTAAGTCCAACCCGCGATTCACTATCCCTTTTAACTCATCCTTACCGCTTCTTTAAATCAACCGGTAACCCTTTCCGCACGCAGCATGTATATGAGATGCAAACGCTCCGATTAGCTATTCCCTCCCATACAGTAATGTGCGCCCCAATTATCTCCTCTTTATCCTGTAGTTTTGCAGCGCGTTTAACCTGCTAACTTACCGCCTACCCTTACCCCTGCGTTAGTGTGGAGTGTCAGGTCAGAGAGACGAAATTCATGGGCAAACGACCCCCTCACCCCCCGGGACCCTTACCCTGGCATTATGTGGTGTGACAGCAATAGGCAGGCTCCAGTCAAAATCCCCCCCAGGCGCAGGACGAAAATCGGCTCAACATGTCATTAAAACAAAAGTAAATAAAGTATAATAAAAGTAAATTTACTGCATGTGTATTTTCTTTGAACAGTCCTCTCTCATTTGAAATGACAGGTACCAGCGCACCCAGGATACTGTATAGGCGCTGTATAGCGCTCTATACAGTAAAATGGATTGCGCGGGCCTAACGCTTCACGGACGCTTCTCGGATGCGGCTTGCATTTGCATGCTATTTCAATACAGTATCGAGCGGTAGGTGATCCAAACTGTGCGTGCGGCAAACGCGGGTGTGCCCAGCTGTAACACACCTCTTCCTACCGCTCCTTACTGTATCGGCCCGTTAATGTTTTAAAAAAACTTAAGCCCCTGCTGCCCACTCAAGATCTTTATACTGTGATTCAAACCTTCCTTTTATCCAAACTTGACTATTGTAATTCTCTCCTCCTAGGACTCCCATACACGACGATAAAACCGCTCCAAATGTTGCAAAATGCAACTGCCAGAGTCATTACTAACACCCGTAAAACAGACCACATTACCCCTATTCTGAAAGACCTACACTGGCTCCCCATCCCCTCCAGAATAACCTATAAAATACTTACTACTATACACAAATCCATATACTCTCACAATTCCCTCTGGCTGGACATACCTTTCAGTGCTATCCAACAGAACCGACCTACGTGAACAATTCACAAAGGAACTCTGCATGTTCCTTCTCTAAAAATAGCATACCTCTCTTCTACTAGTGAACGAGCACTGTCCATCGCAGGCCCTACTTGCTGGAATTCCATGCCCATGATGCTTCACTTAGAATCTTGCCCAAATAAATTTAAAAAGAAATTAAAAACTTGACTGTTTCATCAGGCCTACCCAGATTAGTCTACCTCCATCCTCACCTCGCCGTCTTGCTCTCCTAGCCTCCTTGTTCTCCTTTTACCTTGCTCTAAGGTTCTACTCACTTTTACACCGTAGGTTCTTTGCTCCCTGTACTCTTCCTGTGACCCATGCCCATACCCCCCTTCCAGTTTCCCCTTACAAGACTATGTAATCTCTAGAATTGTCGACTGGTTAATCTGTTGCTGTTTCCTCCTTCGAACTTGTCATTAATCAACGGTTGAATTTGTTATTATTTCAGTTTGAGATCTGTACTTTCATTGCCTCTTTCTTGGTTATTGTTATCCTGTTTTCCCTCTATCCCTTGTTATAATGTACTTTCCACACCTTTTGTTAAAATGTGAACCAGCATGATGTTTCTTATTAATGCTGGTCTATAAAAGCCGTTAAATAAAATAAAGTAAATCTACAGCTCTAGCACTAAATTTTCAAAAAGGAAGCTTTGATAAAATGAGGAAAATAGAAAAAAATGGAAAGATGCAGGGACAACAGTTAGGAGTGTACAACAGGTTTGAGATTGTTTAAAAATACCATCTTAGAAGTAAAGTCCAGATGTATTCCACATATTAAGAAAGGTGGAAGGAAGGCCAAATGATTGCCTGTATGGTTAAAGGCAAAGTGAAAGAGGCTATTATAGCAAAAGAACTTCTTCAAAAATTGGAAGAAAGATCCACCTGAAGAAAATAGGGAAAAGCATAAGCATTGGCAGGTTAAATGTAAAACATTGATAAGACAGGCTAAGAGAGAATTTGAAAAGAAGTTGGCTGTAGAAGCAAAAACTCATAATAAAAACTTTTTAAAATATATCCAGAGCAGGAATACTCTTTTGGTTCACCTTTATCCACATGTTTATTGGAGTTGGTTGGACCATTAGATGATCGAGGGGTTAAAGGGGCACTTAGGGAAGTTAAGGCCATCACAGAAAGACTAAATTAATTCTTTCCTTTGGTGTTTATTAATGAGGATTTTGGGGAGAGACCTGTTTCAGAGACAGTTTTCAGGGGTGATGATTTAAATGAACTGAACCAAATCGCAGTGAACCTGGAACATGTAGTAGGCCAGATTGACAAATTGAAGAGAATCAAATCACCTGGACCAGATGGTATACACCCCAGGATTATGAAAGAACTAAAAATGAAATTTCAGACCTATTACTAGTAATTTGTAACCTATTATTAAAATTGTCCATTGTACCTGAGGACTGGAGGGAGGCCAGGCCAATGTAACTGCGATATTTAAAAAGGTCTCCAGGGTGATGCGGGAAACTTTAGACCAGTGAGCCGGACTTCAGTGCTGGGAAAACATGTGAAAACTATTCTCAATATCAAAATCATAGAACATGTAGATAGACATGGTTTAATGGGACACAGCCAGCATAGATTTACGCAAGGGAAGTCTTGCCTCACAATTCTGCTACAGTTTTTTGAAGGGGGTTAATAAACATGTGGATAAAGGTGAACCAAAAGATGTAGTATATTTGTATTTTTAGAAGGCATTTGACAAAGTCCCTCATGAGAGGCTTCTGAGAACTAAAAAGTCATGGGATAGGAGGTGATGTCCTGTGGATTGCAAACCAGTTAAAAGACAGGAAACAAAGAGTAGGATTAAATGATCAATTTTCTCAATGGAAAAAGGTAAACTGTGATGTGCCTCATGGATATGTACTTGGATCGGTGCTTTTTAATATATTTATAATGGAAACTAGGTATGACGACTGAGGTGATCAAATTTGCAGATGACACAAAATTATTCAAAATTGTTAAATCACAGTCAGTTTGTGATGAATTGCAAGATAACCTTGCGAGACTGGAAGATTGGGCATCCAAATGGCAGATGAAATTTAATGTGGACAAGTACAAGATGATGCATATAGGGAAAAATAACCCATGCTGTAGCTTGCAGTTACGTGATATTAGGTTTCATATTAGGAGTTACTACCCAGAAAAAAGATCTAGGCGGATCTAGTGGATAATACATTGAAATCGTGGGCTCATTTTTCTATGGGGGGTGTCAAAAAAGCAAACAGAATTTAGAAATTATTAGGAAGGGAATGGTGAATAAAATGGAAAATGGCATAATGCTTCTTTTTCATTCCATAGTGAGACCGCACCTTGAATACTGTGTGCAATTCTAGTCACCACATCTAAAAAAAAAAGGTATAGTTGCACTGGAAAAGGTACAAAGAAGAGTGATCAAAATGATAAACGGCATGATAAACGGCATGAAGAAAGGCTAAAGACAATAGGGATGTTCATCTTAGAGAAGAGACGGCTGAGAGGGGGATATGATAGAGGTCTATAAAATCATGAGAGGCCTAGAATGGGTAAATGTGAATCAGTTATTTACTGTTTTGGATAACAGAAGGACTAGGGGGCATTCCATGAAGTTAACAAGTAGCACATTTAAAACAAATAGGAGAAGATTCTTTTTTACCCAATGCACCATTAAGCTCTGGAATTCATTGCCAGAGGATGTGGTTAAGGTAGTCAGTGTAGCTGGGTTAAGGAAAGGTTTGAATAAGTTCCTGGGGGAGAAGTCCATAAACTGATATTAATCATGTTGACTTAGGGAATAGCCTCTGCTTATTACCAGCATTAGTAGTATGGGATCTATTTAATGTTTGGGTATTTGCCAGGTACTTGTAACCTGGATTGGCAAATGTTAAAAATGGGATGCTGAGCTTGATGGACCCTCAGTCTGACCCAGAAAGGCAACATCTTATATTCTTAGGATGGCAGCCAAGGCAGGCAGTAACCTCTCAGCCTGCAATTACTTCCCCTCCTACCCACTCCGATTGGCTCATTTTACTAACTAGAGCCAAACAGCAGCAAGAGAAGGGGAAAACAATGACTGTAAGCTGATAGGAAGGTTTCTCCTTTGGGTCTCACTGTTTCAGCTCTACCGGTGACTGCATTGACCAACGAGATAAAGGAAAGAAAAGAGAGAGACTGACTGTTTTAGTGAGAGGAGAGAGCAAGAACAGAGGGGGAGGGGGGGCAGGAGTATGTGTATGTGAAAAGTGAGATCAAAAGTTGGGGGGGGAGAGTGGGCTGAGAGAGCAAGGGTGAGGAGACAGCAAAGAGGGATGAAAGAGGTGAGCAAGGGGGAGGGGAGAGCAAAGATGGGAGATGGGGTAGGGGATGAAAGAGGACCAAGGATGATACGAGATCTAGAACGAGAGGACCTTGGATGGGAGGGGGGAATCCAGGAAGATAATGGGAGGAGAGAGTGCAGGAGAAAGAGGAGAAGAAATGCTGAAAGGAGAAGGAAGTAAGAAGGAAAAAAAGTACAAGGGGATAGAAAAAGGAATTGAAAGTATTAAAATATCCTCTGCTGAGGGAAAGAGACAAAGAAGGAAGTAAAAGAACTGAAAGAGAAGGAAAGAGACAAAGAAGGAAGTAAAAGAACTGAAACAGAAAGAAAGAGGAGGAAGGACACCAGAAGAAACAGAAACCAAGAAAAAGAACTAGACAAAGGAGGAAAATGAGAGAAAAGTTGCCGAGTCAGAAAATCAAGCCCAAAACACCGAAGGTTGGAAACTACTTATGTGATAGAGAATACAAGCTAAAGCGAAAGCAGTTCCCTGAAGGGGTGGGGAAAAGAGTGAGAAAATGTCCTTACTGTAAAACCCTGCCTTCCACCACACCCGGCTAATGTCAGGGCGAGCACAACTCAAAAGTCCCCAAGTATGCGCACCGGGAGCCAGAGCTGGGAAACAAGAACCAAAAGCAGACGAGAAAAAATTCAGGAATTGTGTCCACCTAAAAACAAAGCCAACATAGGGCAGATCACACAGGGACAGAAATAAAGGCTAGGAATAAAGACTAGTGAAGAAGCCAGGAAGAGGAAATCTGCATTGAGGAAGGAGTTAAATACTCAGACCAATCAGGAGACAAGATAGTAGACAACAGAGGTGAGCTAACTGAAATGTATCCCAGGCCGGATGAGGTAAAGCTCACCAGGGAGAGAGAGAACAGCTGTGAAATTGCAGCTTGCTGGCTCAGAACCCACACTTCTGATCTTAGCAGCCTTAGTATTCCTTGTATTGAGATCAAAAGTAATGGCATTAAACAACAAAGGTTTTTGCATACTCTTTAAATAATGCAAATGAGTACACACGTCTGAGACGCACCCTTTAATTTATTTTATTGTAAGAAGTTTTGCAATTTATCTAATAGAGATGACAACATTAATCTGCACTGGAATAACAAATAGCACAAAGAATAGTTTTCCTATTTTCAGTATATCTCACCAAGGATAAACTACATGAAATGAATTATACATTTCCAAATGCTAAAAATTCTTCAGTTTTCAGGTCAGTTGAAGTTCATCAGTACAAGTTTACTGAACCTCAAATACTTAACAGTGTTTTTCTTAGGAAATGAATCATGTTGGTCTTTATTTACTGCTTCTCTTTAAATTTAAAGAGCCCATGATATATAAAACTGTGGTATAAACCTGTCAGAGCTAGATAATTAATGCATTGCACAACTTTGAAGAATTTGAGGTTTTTTGGTGACTTATTGCCTGAATCATGAGCCGTGACATTGACTGTTCATAGCTTTAAACAAGGCTCTGACAAATCCAAACCAGGTCACTTGACATTTCACATTTATAAGACAATATTTAAAACGGAGATCGGTGAGCAATCATGCTTTGCTATCCAAAGCTTGATCATGGCTTTGACTCTTGACCTGATAATTATCAGAGACATGAATAAGAACATAAGACCTGCCATATTGGGTTAGACCAAAGGTCAATCAAGCCCAGAATCCTGTTTCCAACAGTGGCCAATCCAGGTCACAAGTATTTGGCAGGATCCCAAGGGTTAGATAGATACCATGCTGCTTATCACAGGGATAAGAAGTAGATTTCTGCAACTCCACCTTAATAATGGTTTCTGAACTTTTCCTCCAGGAACTTGTCCAAACCTTTTTTAAATGCAGCTACACTTATAGCTTTCACCCCATCCTCTGGCAACGAATTCCAGTGCTTAATTATTAGTTTTAAGTGTAACACCTAATAGCTTCATTGGGTGTTCCCTAATCTTTGTACTTTTTGAAAGAGTAAACAACTGATTAACATTTACTCGTTCCACGTCACTCATTATTTTATAGACCTCTATCCTATCTCCCCTCAGCCATCTCTTCTGCAAGCTGAAGAGCCCTATCCTCTTTAGCCTTTCCTTATAGGGCACTTTATGATTTTGGTTGCTCTTCTCGGTGCCTCTTCTTATTCTGCTATATTTTTTTTTTTGAGATGTGGTCACCAGAACCAAGGGTGGCTCAAGACAATCTGCTGCCTGAGGCGAGGAACAAGATGCCCCCCCCCCCCCCCGATAAAATATTTCAAACCAGCAGACACATCAAACAACACTAAATAATTAAAACAGATAAGATTTTAAAAATCCCCCACTCTCCATATCAGGTAGCTTTTGATTTCCACTCACCCTGAGATTGTCGTAGATTAGTGGATGGAGGGAAGACCAAACAACCTTTCTTCTCTGCCATATAAGCACATAGGTCATTCACACAAACCCAGCCACCCATGCACTCTTTTTTACCTCTCTCACACACACACCCATGCACTCTCTCTATGCATATACAAACACAGTCCACGCTCTCCTTTTCTTTAGGTCACCAGCAGGATGGGGGTCCATCGTGCTCTGTAGGGCCTTTCGATTTCTTCTAGCCGATAGCCCTGCCGGCACCAGGCCCCTTTTCTTCTTAGGTTGCCGGCAGGATAGGGAGCGCCGACGGGGCTGTCTTTTGTTTCGGGCTGATGCACTTGTAGGGCCTCCAGGACTTTCCTCTTCTTCGGGTCATCGGCGAGATGGGAGTCCGCCAACGGCTCTGAAGGGACCTTTTTATTTGTTCTGGCCGACAGCGACAGCAGGGGCCTCTTTTCTTCTTCAGGCTGCCGGCGGGATGGGATCCTCTGAATGCCCTGTGGGGCTTCTTCTTTTCTTTAGGCCAACGGCCTTGCTAGACCTTTTTTTTGTTTGTTTGTTTGTTTTGCTTTGTTCCGATGGCGCAGAGGGGCCCTCTTCCTTTTCCTTTAGCTGACGGTGCCACCACCAGCCAGAGCATGCCTGCAGCAGCAAAAAAAGAAGCCCCGGGCACAGAAAGCAAAGAGAGCGCACAGTGCGGGAATTGTACTAACCTGCCCCATCCCGTCCCGTCCCGATGTGAAGCTCTGGACAGTTGGCAACCCTAGGTGTGTTGCTTAAGGTGCAGAGACTCTAGTCTTAGCTCTGGTAACGTGAGACATTGATTCAGATGAGGCGGATGCTGCAGGGGCATTTTTGAGGGGAGGGGGTCATGTTTTGCCACCTTAAAATTCTTCCGCCTAAAGCGGCCGCCTCACCTTGCCTTATTATTGAACCGCCCCTGACCAGAACTGCACACAAGATTTAAGATGAGGTCGCACCATGGAGTGATACAGAGGCAACATGATATTCTCTGTTACATTCTCCATTCCTTTCCTAATAATTCCTAGCATTCTATTTGCTTTCTTGGCTGCTTCTGTACACTGAGCAGAAGATTTCAACATATTATTAATGATGATGCCTAGATCCTTTTCCTGAAAGGTGACTACTAATGTGGAACCTTGCATTGTGTAGCTATAATTTGGGTTACTCTTCCCTAAGTGCATCACTTTGCACTTATCCACATTAAATTTCATTTGCCATTTTCATGCCCAGTCTGTTGCAGTCCCTGTCGCGGGGTTTGCATCTGGGTCCTTACCTCTACTGCACCCAGGGAGCCGGCGACGGGGTGCAGCGTCTTCTTTGGCCTACTCTGCCTCTCCGGGGCAGCGTCTCCACAAGGGAGACGCCGCCGAGCTGCAAATCCTGACTCCGCCCCTCACAGGCGCGCGCACGCGAGAAAAGACCATTTAAAGGGGCCTTGGCGCGAAATCTCAGCCAGGCCCCGGAGATGACATCAGACGCCGGCAGGGATTTAAACCCAGCGTCTGACTGAGGAACCTTGCCTTGCAACGAGGTTGACTCCTAGTGAATAACTAGTTGCCGTTCTTGCTTCTCCTGTTCCTGCTTTGTTCCAGCTTCCGTTCCTGTTCCAGCTGCTGTTCCAGATCCGGTTGCCGCTCCTGAGCCAGCTTCGGTACATTTTCCTACCTAGTGCCAGCTCCGCTCTTGATCCAGGTTCCGCTCCTGTTCCAGCCTCCGCTACTGCTTCTGCTCCTGCCCCATTCTTCAGTGCCAGTCTTCTCTTCGGATTGTCTTCCTGGTCTCTGACTCCGGTTCGTCTCTTGGTACTCCTTGACCGCCGCCAGCCTTGGACTTGACTCATCTTCACTGTTGACTTGCCTCTCCGGAGACCCCTCCTAAGTCCCAGCAGTCCGGGTCCTCACGGGCTTCTCCCGGGGGGACCTCGGGCTTCCAGGGTGAAGTCACTGCCTGGTCTCCTGGCTCCGTGCCGCCACCCGGCCTTCCTGTCTCTGTGGAGTCCATACCATGTTCTTCCATCCCTCCGCACAGCCGGATCAAGGGTCCACCACTCCAGCTGCAACACAGTCTCCCAGTTTTGCAAGGTCCTCTTGCAATTTCTCATAATCCTCATGTGATTTAACAACTTTGAATAATTTTGTGTCATCGGCAAATTTGATCATCTCACTCATTGTTCCCATTTCCTGGTCATTTATAAATCTATTAAAATGGTCCCAGAACAGATCCCTGGGGCAATCCACTATTCACCTTTCTCCATTTGGAAAATTTACCAGTTAGCTCTACTCTCTATTTTCTATCTTTTAACCAGTTGGCAATCCATAATAGGTCACTGGCCCCTATCCTATGACCTTTTAATTTCCTAAGAAGTCTCTCATGAGCGACTTTGTCAAATGCTTTCTGGAAATCAGACACACTATATGAACTGGCTCACCTTTATTCACATGTTTATTTATGCCCTCCAAAAATATAACTGACTGGTGAGACAAGACTTCCTTTGGCTACATCAGTGTTGGCTTTGTCCCATTAAACTATGCTTATCTATATGCTCATCAACTTTGTTCTTTATGACAGTTTTTACCATTTTGCCTGGAACAGACATCAGACTTATTAGCTGGAGTTTCCTAGATCACGCCTGGCATTGGGCAATAGGCTCATTACTGTCTCCTCTGGTCACAGCTGTTCTATCATGTTACTCCAAATCAGAATCGGAAAAAGAGGGGGATATGTAAATTATTTTTTTGTTCAGCTGCCTTTGATTACTAAGCATTATTTGGATTCTTTTTTACAGTTCTGGTGTTTGTATCTCCAGAACACAACTTGTTAGGTTTTGGAAGATATAATAAGAGCTTGTTTGGTTTAATATCAACAGTCCAAACAGAGTTTGCTTAATGCAGTATAGAAAAGCGTTATGTGGTGACTGCCGTTTAGGTATGCTATATTTTACTATGTGGGGGTATTTTTTATATGAGGGTAATGTATATATGATGAATGGTGTGAGTGGTATGAATGAAGAATAGTATGATTGTGGATAGGCCACTTTGTATGGTATATGAGTCTGATACTTAAGGGTATGTACTTGAAAAGTTTGCACAATAGTGAACTGGTTTATGGTTCACTTATTTGGATTGTTTGTATAATATTGCAGTGGTCTATGGTTAGTTTAAAAATGTTTTTCTGATTGAACATAGTGTATTTAGTAAAGCAGAAGTATAAATATATATTGTTAGTGACCTCTGATTTCTAGTATAATGTATCTCCAGAAAGACATAGACTGAGTAGAGGCAGTCCAGAGAAGGGTTACCACAATGGTGCAGAGTCTGGACCATAAGCCCTATAAAATGAACCCAAAGGACCTGAATATGTGAACTTTAGGGGAAAGGAGAGAGAGGAAGGATATGATAGAGACATTCAAATACATCAAAGGTATTAACAATACCTAAAAAAGACACATTTTTTTCTTGGAAAAGACATTTTACATCAAAGAGTAGATTCAGGAGTAAGTGAAGGAAATATTTCTCAACAGAAAGGGTGGAGGACACATGGAACAGCCTCCCAATGAAGATGGTAGAGGCCAAAATGGTAACAGAATTCAAAAAAGCCTGGGATAAGCACAGAGACGAAGATGTGAGGGCAAAGCCTGTGATTAAGTCACCTCTGTTTGATTGCATCAGAAATGGGCAGACTTAGATGGGCCTTGTGATCCTTATTCCCCATCATTTTCTCTGTTTCTATATCAATCTCAGAAACGGTGTGCCTCTCACATGTGGCTTATTACTGCAGCTCTTGAAGCAAAGATTTTATAATTCTGCAGATATACTGAAACCTCGGTGTTCAGCAGAATATATTAGGGAACAGGGAGATATAACGTCCTTCTTGGAAGAATGTTCCAGGCTTTTTGTCCTTGGGGAATTCATTTGCCATTTGGAAAACAGCTCCCATCTTACAGCCTGTGAGTTGTTGCTAATCATGAATGCATATTCCAAGCTTTTGCTCACAGCGTATATGAGCGTGAGCGTATGTTGAACTTGTTCTTTGCTTTGGATGGAATAAAATTGCCTCTTGAGATCAGGCAAGTGAATGAGCTTTGGATCTGTAGACATCTGTTGAAAATACATTTGTTTAGAGCTGAATAAAGTATATTTATTGCGTTCAGTATTTCTGGTGTTTTGTTTCTATTGATTTTTGGGGTTTTGTTCATCATTGTTGTGGCGTTTGGTTTTTCTCATTCCAGCTGAGTTTGTCTTTTTGGCTTTTATGCATTTTATGGGTTTGTTATATATAGTTATTTCTATTTTATTTATATGAACCAAAGTTATTTGTTTTATTAATGATTTAATCTGTATTGTGAGCCATCATGGGTGTTCTCAGAAAGACAGGATATAAAACGAGTGCATGAATGAATTAATTAATTGAACTCAGCTGGCATCATTTGTGAAATTGCCAGGAGTGGGGCAGGAGGAGGCTGAAGGGATAGGATGCTAGGGTTGAGATCTGGATCTAGTCCTTTTGATCCTTGGAATCAGTGGGGGATGTTCTAATATTGGGGCTACTGAAATCCTGTAGTCATGTGTTGGAGGGGTTTCATGTTGGGTACACTGAGCACCTTGGATAGCATGTTCTTCATGTGAAAACGTACAGTGTGCACAGCAACCGATGTGGTGGTGGTATTATTATTATTATTATTTCTCTGTTTCCATTTTCTAGGGACATTGTCAGGATGGATAACTGCAAGGCATTTCTGTTTCTTCTCCTCGCTGCAGCCACCTTCTGCTCTTTCAATTCCCAGACTACTGGTGAGGCATTACTGCATGCTTCTTACTCATAAGAATGTCAATTGCTGAACTTTGCCCTGCTGGCAATTGCATGTACCATTTATTCAAAGAATAATTTTATATGGATCTAAAATGTCAAGAAACATATGCCAACAAAAATAGGAATTGGAAAGAAATGCAAAATGTACTTTTTAAAGGGGGTTCTTGGAAATAAAACACATTGCTATGTTCACTTTGTATAGACATCACAAGAAATTTCTGGTTTTGTTGTTTTAAATTAGGATCTTAATCATCTTATCAGAACTGTTTGAATGAGGGTTGGTGCCAATGTTCAGTATAAGATTTGAACATTAAGTGGTGAACTTTAAAAGACTTATACATGTAAAAATTAGCATACATGCACGTCAGTAGCATCTACTATCATACATGCTATTTTATAAAACATAGGCGCATATTTTTGCTTTCGCGTGCACATATATGCATGTAAAAAAGGGAATAATCTAGATGCGTTCCAGGGCACAGCCAACATTTACCCGTGTTAAGCTGCTATTTTAAAAAATGCATTAATTTGCCAACTTATCCGTGCAATTTTACACCTGCTAATTAGGTTTATTAATTACCTTGTTTAAGTGATTTTAAACACGGTTATTGTGTACTATTGGCCGGAAAGCAGGTCTGGACTGGGGGGAGTTCAGGCTGAAGAACCAGGAGGGTCTCGATAACCTGGAGAAGGACTGGGTAAACTGGTGGAGTAACTAGTAAAACTGGTAATTTTACTTACATGCGCATGCTTTAAAATATATCAGTTTACTTGTGAAAATGCGATTTGTACGAGTAAGTCCCACTTTTTTTTCATGCGTAAAATATATGCATACTTTTATGCGTATGCATATAGACATACTTTGAAATGTCTATATACAAATGCTAGAAGTCTAAAAAATAAGATGGGAGAGTTAGAGTGTATAGCACTGGATGAAGAGGTAGATATAATTGGCATCTCAGAAACTTCATGGAAGGAGGATAACCAATGGGTCACTGTGTTACCAGGGTACAAATTATAGCGAAATGATAGGATGGATCAAATTGGTGGAGGGGTGGTACTATATGTAAAAGAGAGCATTCAGTCAATCAGGAAGCAAAATACAATGTTGAATCTTTATGGATGAAATTCCAGGTGTAAAAGGGAATAAAATAGTAATGGGGGTATATTACCATCCACCTGGCCAGAATGAACTAACAGACAATAAAATGCTAAAAGAAATTAGGTAAGCTAAATCAACAGCACAGTAATAATGGGTGATTTCAATTTCCCCAGTATTGACTGGGTGAATGCTACATCAGGACATTCTAGAGAAGTAAGATGATATAAATGACTGCTTCATGGAGCAGCTGGTACAAGAACTAACAAGAGGGGAAACTATTTTAGACCTAGTCCTTAGTGGAATACAGGATTTGGTGAGAGAGGTAACAGTGTTGCAGCCACTTGGCAAAAGTGGCCACAACATGATCAAATTTGACTTAATAACTGGAGGGAACACAAAGAAGAAATTTACTATACAGCATTTAGGGCCGGATTTTAAAAAGGTTACGCGCGCCAGGCCTATTTTAAAAAGGCCCGTCAACGCGCATAAATCCCCAGGACGCATGTAAGTCCCGGGGCTTGCAAAAAAGGGGGGCAGGGCGTGGGTGGTCTGGGGCAGTCCGGGGGCAGGGTCAGGCTCCTGGTACAGCGGTCATATTTTCCGCTGTGCTGGGAACTGCACTCCGGCGGTCGGCTGGTGTGCGCAACTTGCGCCTGCCCAGAGGCAGGTGCAAAAGGTAAAACAAAATTTTTGAGAGGGGTTAGAGTAGGGCTAGGGGAGGGAAAGGTTAGGGGAAGGAGTGGGAAGGTCAGGCTAGGGGGAAGGGAAGTTCCCTCTCAGGCCGCTCCGATTTCGCCCGCACGCAACCTTTTAAAATCTACCCCTTAACTTTCAAAACTGCGACTATAATAAAATGAGGAAAATGGCTAGGAAAAAACTGAAAGGAGCAACTGAAAAGGTTAAGAGTTTAGCTCAATCATGGATGATGTTTAAAAATACCATCTTGGAAGCCCAGAATAGATGTATTCCACACATTAGAAAAGGTGAAAAGAAGGCTAAACGACTACAGGCATGGTTGAAGGGTGAGAAGAGAGAGGCTATAATATCTAAAAACATCTTTCAAGAAATGGAAAAGGGATCCGAAAGAAGAAAACAGGAAATAGCATAAGCACTGGAAAGTCAGATGCAAAGCATTGATATGGAAGGCAAAGAGCGAATTTGAAAAGAAGCTTGCTGTGGTAGCAAAAACTCATCCTAAAAACTTTTTTAGGTACATTCGAGCTAAAAAGCCTGAGAGGGAGTTAGTTACACCATTAGATGATCGGGGGGGGGGGGGGGGGGGGGTGTAAAACAAGTACTTAAGGGATGACAGAGCCATAGCAGAGAGACTAAATGAATTCTTTGCTTTAGTATTCACTCAGGAAGATGTAAGAAATATACCCATGCCAGAAATAAAATTCATCGTTGATAATTCAGGGGAACTGAAGCAAATCTCAGTGAACCTGGAAGATGTACTAGTGCAAACTCACAAACTAAAGAGTGGTAGATCACCAGGACCATATGGTATACATCCCAGAGTACTGAAAGAATTGAGAAATGAAATGTGCACCTGCAATTGGAAATTTGTAATCAATAACATCATCTATGGTACCTAAGAACATAACATAAGAACATAAAGTTTGCCATACTGGGTCAGACCAAGGGTCCAGCAAGCCCACTGTCCTGTTTCCAACAGTGGCCAATCCAAGTCACAAGTAGCTGACAAGTACCCAAACATTAAATAAATCACAAGCTACTATTGCTTATTAATTACTGAAATAGCAATTTATGGATTTTTTTCTCTAGGAATTTATTCAAACCTTTTTTAATCCCAGTTACACTAACTGCTGAGTGAAAAATTAATTTTCTTTGATTTGTTTAAATGAGCTACTTGCTTACTTCATGGAATGCCCCCTGGTCCTTCTGTTATCTGAGGGATTACATAACTGATTTACATTGACTTGTTCAAGTCCTTTCATGATTTTGTAGACTTCTATCATATTCCCCCTCAGTCATCGCTACTCCAAATGAACAGCCCTAACTTCTTTAACCTTTCCACACAGGGCAACCATTCCATGCCCCTTATCATTTTGGTCACCTTTCTCTGCACTTTCTCCAGTGCAGCTATATCCTTTTTGAGATGCGTTGACCAGAATTGCACACAGTATTCAAGAAGCAGTCTCATCATGGAGCGATACAGAGGCATTATGACATCCATCCTTTTATTCACCATTCCCTTCCTAATAATTCCTAACATTCTGTTTGCTTTTTTGATTGCCACAGCACACTGAGCCGTCAATTTCAATGTATTATCTACTATGACACCTAGATCTCTTTCCTGGGTGATAACTCCTAAGATAGAACCTAACATTCTGTAACTACAGCAAGGGTTATTTTTTCCCTATATGCATCACTTTGCACTTGTCCATGTTAAATTTCATCTGCCATTTGGAAGCCCAATCTTCCAGTCTCGTGAGGTCCTCCTGTAATTCATCACAATCCTCTTGATATTTAACTACTCTGGGGGAATTCTGCGCAAAACAAATTAAAAATTATGCGCACAAAAACGCAAAATTCTGCATACTTTATATTGGTCAAAATTAATACAGAAAAAAGTTATTACTTAAAGATGCAGAATTTTAAATATTTTGAGCAGAATTTCCCTAGAAATTCTACCCTATGAGTGTCCCTTCCACTCACTCTCCCTACTCCCCTATTTTGC